>NC_087155.1:31695055-31707555 GCF_035594125.1 Scylla paramamosain | reverse complement strand
GTTTAGTGCAGTGGCAGAAGATAACGAACAAGGAGGGAATACAAATAAATACAAAGGAAGTCCAAACAAACAGCAACTTACCCTGAGGTCCTTACAAGGCTGTTTGGGTAATTATTCTTCGCTATTATGGGAAAGACATGATAGTACAGAAAAGGAGAGGAGGAGGGAAGGAAGGAATACTCTTGGAGAGGTGAAGGGGACAGAGAGTGTGAGAAACAGGTGGTGGTGGAACTGCAGGTGGTGGTGGAACGCAGGTAAGATACAGGTATTTAGGCGTGGAAAGGTGAAAGGGGACCTGGTGGAGGTAATGTAAGGTAAAAATGAAGGAGGGAAAGAAGGGAGGATGGTAAGCAGTTGGGGTGATCAAGGGTAGGGAGTCAGGGAGTGTGTTTGGGTGTGTGTGGGGTGTGGAGTGGCGGAGTGAGGGTGGAGTGGTGCATGAGGGGGCACACCAAGGAGGAAGATCAATGCTTCGAGGCACGGCGGTCACGAGGGGCGGTGTTGTCAAGGTCAGGGTGGTGGTGGTGGTGGTGTTGATGGTGGTGGTGATGATGTGGAATTACTGTGGTGAGAGCTGTTATAGTGAGTGCTGGTAGGTGTTGTGTGGTGGTGGTAGTGGTGTTGACTGGGTTGTGGTTGTGAGAGTACTGGTGTTGTGGCTGTGGTTATAGTGATGTTGACAAGGACCGGGTTGTGTAATGGTTATGGTGATGTTGTGGTGATGGTTGTGGTGAGGTTAACAAGGACTCGAGTGTAGTTGTGAGAGTAATGGTGTTGTGGTTATAGTGACTCGTGTGGTGGTGATGGTGTTGGGGGTTGATGATGATAGTATTGTTGGTGGCGGTCATAATGGTGATGGTTAATGTGAGAGCAGCGATGTTGTGTGGTGATGATAGTCTGCAGTTGTGATAGTGGTGATTACAGTGATGACAATAGAAATAATAATAATAATAATAATGATAATAATAATAATAATAATAATAATAACAACAACAACAACAATAACTGATGTTAATGAGGAAAACAGTTACATCAGAGAGCAGTACAGTGTAGTGATAATGATGATGATGGTGATAATGATGATGATGACGATGATGACACTGGTGATGCTGATAGGAATTAAAATAACGACAAAAGTTAACAAAGAGAAGAGAGGATGAAAGAAATGATGGAGAAGGAGGGGAAGGGAGGGAGAAGACGTGAGTAGGGGAAGGTTTCACGGGGTAAGGCCGGGGGAAGGGGGGACGGGGATGCAGCGGGCGCAGACATGTAAGGAAATGTCAGTGGAAGGAGTTGAAATATTGGAAGTTTCGAATATGAGTGTTGGTGCATCTTTATATTTCATTAATTTATTTACTTTTTATATGTCAAACTTTTCATGTGAGATTTAGATTTAATAATTCTTGATGTGTGTGTGTGTGTGTGTGTGTGTGTGTGTGTGTGTGTGTGTGTGTGTGTGTGCGGGCTACTTTATTCGTCTGATGTTAATTAATTCTTGTTCCTCCTCGCTCTCCTTGCAGGTAAGACGTCACACTAGTTCATGGCGCCGCACCTGTTTACTGGAACCCTCAAGAAGAATGCCGGTGAGTGTTATTAATGATGCGACACCTCTTAATTATTTGCTTGTTCATCCTTTGCATTCATTCATCTACTTGGGTATTTATTTGATTTTTGTGTATATTAATTTGGTACATTTTTCATCTGCTTCCTTTCATTTTATCTTTATTTTTGTTTCTTTTCTTTTTCATTAGTTTAGTGCTGTTATAAGTGTTTATCTTTTCCTTTTATTCATTCATTAATTCATTTATTCTGTTTTATATTATTTGTTTATTTATTTGTTCATCTGTTTATTTGCATGCATGTGTGTTCCCAGCATATACTACGAAAGTCATTACCCAGCCTGCCTCACCATTACCAGCATCAGGTCACCTCGGGCGTTAAATTGGCTAGCATTTTTTTCTAATTATTTCAATATATACTTTTGTGAGGACCGGGGATCATTGATTTTTTACGCTTTTCATACCTCCTAGCCGGTCTCCTGATCACGTAAAAGAAACACCTGGGTATGTTTTTTTTTTTTTTTTTTTTTTTTGCAATTCTTTTACTTAATATCATTTTAGAAGAGACTGAATCTTTTTTTAAACTTTTTGTAATACTCAGCCAGTCTCCCAATTACGTATAAAAAGTAAAATTCACTGATAAATAAACACCTGGCTATGTCCACACGCCTCTCCTTGCTGAGACTTCTGTGCAGGTTTTTTTTAATTTAGATTTTCACACGCAGTCCCAGGAAGTTAAGCTCAGTGAACTGGATTAGAC
Organism: Scylla paramamosain; assembly: GCF_035594125.1. NCBI lineage: Eukaryota > Metazoa > Arthropoda > Malacostraca > Decapoda > Portunidae > Scylla > Scylla paramamosain. The sequence goes on along the minus strand of NC_087155.1, from coordinate 31,705,236 downwards.
GAATAGCAAGGGGATGGGGAAAGTTATGAAGACATCTCAGTTCTGCAGTGATAGAGTTGTTGTTGTTGTTGTTGTTGTTGTTGTTGTTGTTGTTGTTGTTGTTGTTGTTGTTGTTGTCGTCGTCGTCGTCGTCGTCGTCGTCGTTGTTGTTGTTGTTGTTGTTGTTGTTGTTGTCTTTCTTATTATTATCATTCTTGTTATCATCATCATCATCATCATCATCATCATATGGTGAAATGTGAGCCCATCTGGGGGGCGGTTTCAAGGGGCAGTGTACCCAGATGGGTCTCAGAGGAGGAATATCAGATTAGTAAAGAAATATTTATCCTATTTTTAATTAAGCGACCAGGTCTTCAATTTTTACAACATTATTTGGAAGCGTGATGTGTGGCTTAGTTTTACATGGGACAAAATTTTAAAGGGAGTTCGCTGATGGATTCGTTGATTGAGATAATACCAATTGAAATGTCGCTTGTTATATCAATTATGTGTAGTATCTTGATATTAATTGACCCTTTTCTTTTTTTGCCTGCATTTATTTATCATTTGATCTCCTCATTACATTCAGTTTGAGTCCGACAGAATAAACAGGAATAATACAATCCGGGTGGAAAAATTGTATTTGCGCCTCACGTCTGAACATTACAGGAGGGTTGGGGTATTTCTTTTCATGAAGGTATATCTCATGTGCAGAGGCAGAGGAACATGTAGAGTTATATAATTAGAGATATCTTACTGTGTGTCAGCAGAAATTCCAGCAATGCTTCATGTCTAAATATTAAAAAAAAGAACAGTTGGAGTGTGTTTCGTAAAGTATAATCTTGTGTAGGATTAGAGTTGTGCTGACAGAATAACAGCACAAGAGATAACGTTATGTTTTGGCAGAAATCCCATCTGTGCCTCACGTCTGAACACAACCGTTAAGTGTATTTTTAAATAGCTTATCTTACAATGTAGCGGCAAACGTGGAGAGAATAACAAGATCACCTATTGCATTTAGCAGAAATTCCACTTGTGCTGTTGTCTAAACAATTACAGAGCAGCAGGAGGCAATGCAGTGCAGCACAACCATTGCAAGAGGCAGGGCCGGGAGAAACTTTAAGCTTTAACATTACCTTGTAAATGTCAAAAGGTCAACTCACACTGAAATGAGCTCGGTTTCAAGGTTAGTGCTGAGGAAAACACAGACAACTTGGTTAAATCTAATGCTGCGTTTGTTTTCCTTGACCTCACCATGATAGCGTCCTCCAGGCAACGCACTGTTTGCATCGCCACGCTTGTATTCTTGTATTGGCGTGTTGTGTTGCGCATCTGTAGTGGTGTTGTGGTATTGTAGTGTTGCTGTGGTGTTGCTGGGGTAGTGTTAGGTGTTTGGGTGTTGTGAGTCATGTTTTTGTGTTCTTGGGTGATCGTGAGGTGATGGTGTTGTGTTGAAGTAGTGTTGTGATGGCGTTGTGATGGTGGTGTGTTGTGGTAGTGTTGTGTTCTGGTGGTGTTGAGGTGTGGAGATGTGGTGGTGCTATGGTGGTATAGTGGCGGTGTTATTGAGTTGAGGTGGTATTGTGGTGGTGGTGTGGTGTTGAAATGGTGTTGTCAGCAGCACACGAGTGACCTTTGATGTAATACCAGCTTTTATTTCTTATTTCATATTTATTTACAAACATATATTGGTGGAAGAGGTGGAAGGCGGTGGAGGGAGTGGAGGGTGGAATGTTGGGGCGTGGCTGATAACGCTGCATGTTGTGTGTGTGTGTGTGTGTGTGTGTGTGTGTGTGTGTGTGTGTGTGTGTGTGTGTGTGTGTGTGTGTGTGTGTGTGCAGATGGCCGCGAGGAAAATTAATTATGCAATGAGTTGTGTCAAGTTAGGTGACGGAAGCTGATGTGTTGCACCCATTATTATCATTGTTGCTTTATTATCATTTATCTTGGTTACTAATTATCATCGTCATCATCATTATCGTCGTCGTCGTCATCATCATCATCATCATCAACATTTGTGTCATCCTCACCTTTGTCCTCGTCCAACTTGTCCTCTTGTTTTCGTTTTTCTCCTCTATTTTGTCCTTGTTGTCTTCCTTCTCATTATTGTCCGCCTCTGCTACGTCAGCGTCTTTCTCTTTCTTGTCCTGCACCTCACGGCCTTATCTTCTTCACCCTCGTCACCCTCGTCCTCCTCGTCTTCCTAGTCCTTCTCGACAATCATCAGTCCATCGATTTGATACAGAAATCTTGACGTCACAGCCTTGACCAAACAGCTCTGTGTAGCATGACTGGCACAACACACACACACACACACACACACACACACACACACACACACACACACACACACACACACACACACACACACACACACACACACACACACACACACACACCACGAGTCAAGGAACATTTGTATAGTCATGGACAATTGCAAAGTAACTAACCATGCTCACTTTCACTGTGTTTAGCCTATTCTCTCAGACTTAAGACCCCTGATTTGCTAACCATCTGTCAACTTTCAGGTTTTTGTAAGATCAGAAAACTTGAGACTGAGGGGAAATGCCAAAAGTGTAATAGAAGTGCTGTATTTTACTCAACCATTGCTCTAGGTAGCTCCAGGTCGCCTTTGTTATTGTTGGTGCAGTGGAGTTTTTATCTTTACTGTTCGACTTGTACGTCTTTTACTTCAGATTAGGTTGTGTAGCTTATCACAAACAGTTTCGTGAAGGCCAACTGATTTGCTGGGGTTTGTTCCTCTTTTGTGTTCTTTTGTGAGGGCGCAATAATAGCATCCAAATCTACACACACACACACACACACACACACACACACACACACACACACACACACACACACACACACACACACACACACAGAATAATGTTAGGTTTTATAATATGTAATCCAATAATTGTGCAATATTTAGGATTATTATTCCTCGCTGTAAAAACAAAACAAAACAAAAAAAACAAAAAATTAACTTGTTTTTTTTTTTTTTTTTTTTTTTTTTTTTTTTTTTTTTTTGTCCGAGAAAGAATATTAGGTAGAGTTTGATTTCTTGCGGCATTCCGACAGGCTGTATGATAAGGGTGCGGGAGTGTCATGGCGCCCGAGAGGTAATACGGGCTGGGGACCACTGATCTATACACACACACACACACACACACACACACACACACACACACACATTGCTCAACAACCCGCGTACCATAAAGCTCTATACACCATGACTGTCATATACCTACCCATGCACACACACACACACACACACACATACAAACAGGCTCGTATTCACAACTAGCAACGTGGGAAGTTTCTGTGACGGATGACATGAATAAAGAACGTGCATGCATTCACCATTCTCTCTCTCTCTCTCTCTCTCTCTCTCTCTCTCTCTCTCTCTCTCTCTCTCTCTCTCTCTCCTCTCTCTCTCTCTCCACTATGTTTTCCCTTCCTTCAGACAGGTTAATTGCCGTGGGTCGGGCTAGCTTCCTTCCGTTCCGTAGGCGTGGGGAGATGGAGAAGGGGTGTACGGTGAAGTGAGGGGAGGGGGCGTGATAGAGTGAAGAAGGAGGCGGGGTAAGGTAAGTAAGGGGAGTCATGGGGTGAAGGAGGGGGATAGTAGGGTAAGGAGGGGGCGTGGTGGGGTGAGGGAGAGGGAGTGATGGGGATGAGGAAGGGGGCATGGCAGAGTGAGGGCGTGGTAAGGTGAGGAAGCGGGCGTCTCGAAGGAATATTCAGACAGGTAGGAGGTCAGGGCAGCGGTCAATGTCAGCAGGAAGACGAGGTGGAGGTGGTGGAGGCAGAGAAGGTGGAGGCAGAGGTGGAGGGCAAAGCAGGTGGCGCCACGGACTTCCCAGAGCCGGGAATAGTGACAGAGAGCCACTGCATGGGTTCAGTCGGGTCATGAGTCACGCAGGGCCAGGCCAGGGAAAAATAATGCCGGAACACCACCACCACCACCACCACCACCACCACCAGGCATTATTGTTATGGTCACGGAGCGGCTGGTGGTGGTGGTGGTGGTGGTGCCTGTGCTGTGCTGATGGCGGGGGTTAAATTCCAGGTTGTGGTTGTGTCGCGTTGGGGTGTTGGGGGGTGATGAGTCCATGGCAGGTTCACTGGACTGTGTTGGGGGTTTGGTAGTGTGGATCTGCTGGGAGGGGGCTCTACTGGGGGTCTGTTCGTATGTTAGGTCTTATATACTGTAGGTGGGTATGTAGGTGTTCATAGGAGGGGGAGGAGAAGGAGGAGGAGGAGGAGGAGGAGGAGGAGGAGGGAAAAGGGGTAAGGTTGTTATGTCATGCAGAGTATTTGGCGTTTGTTATGGGGTTGCAGTGCCGGGAACAGGTGAGTGAGGCCGGCAGGTGTTAGGAGGAGGAAGACGAAGAGGAGGAGCAGAAGGAGGAAGAGGAGTAAGAGGAGGAGGAGGGAGGTATGTCAGGATATATTTGGTTTTGCTAGGTAGGTCGTGGGGGGTGAGTAAGATATTGGTTAGAGGAGGAGGAGGAGGAGCAGGAGGAGGAGGAAGGGAAGGACTAGAAGGAGGATATCCACGCGTGGGTAAAGGACAGGGGCGGGATATTGCTTTCTGTCTGGAGATTATGTAGAGTTAAGAGAAACAAGGAAGAGCACAGCTGGGTGAGGTGAGGTGGCTGTTGTTTAAGGGCAAAATAGCATTGAAAGAAAGTGTGTTGAGTTAAAGGGGGAACTTGTCTGTAATGTTTTTTCTTCCCAATTTTTTTTTTTTCCTTGTGATTTTTGTCTAAGGAAAAAAAAATAAATAAATAAATCCACCGCAACCTAAGTATTCAGTGTTTATTTATTTTTTGTTTATTTTTTTTTATTTTTTGCATGTGAAATGATTATAGCCGCGCCAATTGATTAATGTCAGTCTGCAGTTCCTTGTGTGTGTGTGTGTGTGTGTGTGTGTGTGTGGAGCAGGTGTGGTGAAGGGTGGGGCCAGGACGAGGGTAGAGTAGCAGGTGTGGACGGGGGTGCGGGCGTGTGTTAGGTGAGGGCCTGGCACCACTACAACAGCCTTCATGTGGCCACATCCCGGTGTTGGTGTGGCGGCGCCTCCACGCTCTCCTTTAAGGCGGGGTGTGGTGAAGGCGAGGAAGAAGGTGGCGTCTCGAGGGCGTTAGGCTGAGGGTGGCCATGGCGAAGGCCTGGAGGGAGCCATCGCCATGCAGTCTGCAGCCAACACCCTCTATCGATCTCCCCGCGACACTACTGCCCGAGGCCCACCTCTTCCCGCCGTGACGAGCCCCGCAGTCCCCCAGGTGCCAGCGAGGCCTCCCTCCCACCTTGCCTTTCGTCTTACCTTCCTACCGCTGCCTCACCCCTGCACTGCTCCCCTGCCTTCCTTTACTACTTCATTCATTCCTCCTCTCCCATACGTATCTTCCTTACTTGGTAGTTGTACAGATTTTCCTTCTTGCCCTCTATTCTGTCTTCATTCCAACTCCACTCTCCTCCCGCCTTTCTTTTCTCCTTCATTCATTCCCTCTCTCCACCTTTCTCTACTTGTACCGAACCCTCCTGTGGTCTTTCCTCCCTCCCGTTGGCTCTCCCTCGTCTGACTTCCCTCCTGTTACGTCACTTTTCTCCCTTTCCTTCCCTGCTCCTCCCACCCGCATTCCTCTCATTCCCATTTTCTCACCTGCACCTTTCCTTCTTGGTAACGACTATCCCTCTCCCCTTCCAGTTCTCTCTTCCCTCTCCCTCTCCCTCCCTCCTTCCAGCAGGCAATCCCCCCCACTCTCTCCCTTCCTCCTTGCAAGTTACCTCCCTCACATTTGGGGCACTTCCTGGCCTCCATGTTCTCTTTCCTTCAGGTTCCTCTTCCTCCTCCCTTCCTCCTCCCCCTCCTCTCTTCCCACTTTACCTTATTCCCTCTCTACCTATACTCCTTTCGTACCTCCCTTCCTCCCTCCCTCCCTTCCATTCCTCTGTTCGCTCTGTTGACCGTCACACACCATCAGTCTTCTGTTTTAATGATAATCAGCATCAGCAGTTACCACGCACCACTAACACCACCGCCAATATCACCACTACTACCAAACACACACACACACACACACACACACACACACACACACACACACACACACACACACACACACACACACACACACACACCACACACACACACACACACACACGCTTCCGGCACACAAGAAACACAAAAACAAGACTAATATGACGAATACTACAAAATACTATAGGCAGGGCTCTGATTTAATTTACTGACAAAAGCAAGGTAAAAATAATGAAAAAGCAAAGATTCGCCACGTCCCGCAAAATTCACCCGGGCTGATAACACAATCCAATAACTCTTTACTCGCCAGTAATAGCTCTCGATTAATTAGGAAAAATCACGAGAGACGCATAACTTCATTCCATCATTCAGTGAACACAATAAAGCAACTTCGCACCCTTGTAATACACAACACAAATGCTACTAATACCTATTGGCGACCATTGCCTAATGAGCTTGGAAGTTAATAATATTTAGATTCAAAATTAACGTGATTATTCTTGATGATTTCATAACACTTATTACTCACCATTCGAGGGAAAATATTTCTTTGTTGACAGACTGGTTGATTAATTGATTGATGTAAGGCGCCGCAAGGGAGGAGAGACGTATACACACACCACCATTCATACGGCACGGTCACCACCCACTACAGCTTTAGGAATTTCACAGAGAAGTGCAGTCGTGATGAGAAGGCGAGTAACGTGCTGCATTCACTTCCATTGTGTGCAGCGTCTCGCAGTCTTAAGTCGTCTTATCTACTGAGAATGTGTACACTGTCAGGCTTTGTAAGGACACTGTCAGCGGACCAGACTTAAGATCGAGGGAAGACATTAAACACAGTGGAAGGAAATGCCATGCGGGACTCAGCTGTTGACTGTGATCATACGTATTACATTTAATTACGTCACTAGAGCGACTTAGTACATGCACACCTCAGCTTGAGATATTTTTTTTTTATGTAAGAGGAATTCTGATCGAAGGCAAGAGAAAGGCTGAAAAAAGGCCCACTGAAGGTACCACTCCCCAAAGAATAATGAAAAAAATATCCCAAATTATGAGCAAGTGTCGTGAAACCTCTTTCTGAAAGAGTTCAAGTCAAATGTACGAGGAAATATAAGAGCAGGCATGGAGCTCCAGAGTTTGTCAGTAAAAGGAATTAAAGATTGATAACACTGGTTAACTCGTGCATTGATATTAGTATACATGTATGATTGACTGATCGATTGAACCTGGCTCCGCAACAACGAGGTCATGTGGAGCTGTGGTTTGGTTTGGGGCAGCAGGCGGGAGGAGAGGGACAGAGAGGAACTGCGTAGATGCGGTGCACGCTGGCGAAGATGCGCGAGTGAAAGGGGGATAGTAACAGTACCGCTTGAAACGAGAGAGAGAGAGAGAGAGAGAGAGAGAGAGAGAGAGAGAGAGAGAGAGAGAGAGAGAGAGAGAGAGAGAGAAGACGACGAAGACAACGTCAAGGACGACGAGTGAAGGCCTATCATTTGCATTTCGATACAACACACACACACACACACACACACACACACACACACACACACACACACACACACACACTACCTGATCTACATAAGATAACAAAGTATCGTAAAAATGTGACGAAACAAAAAAAAAAAACGAACACTCTTTTCATAGTGTGTGTGTGTGTGTGTGTGTGTGTGTCTAGACATAACACAACATTCAGCACACACTCGCCTCTCGTACAATTAAGAGTTCGTGGTCGTGGAATCCCATTTTTGATACGTGTTGAGTGTTTTTTTCCCCCCTTTTTGTGTCTTCCTTTTTTCTGTGTGTTTGTTGACGTAACCAGCACACCAGGACGGGCGAGGCAGGGCGCGTCCCGGTGGTGGTGGTGCTTGTTGCTTGTTATTGTTGCTGTGTTTGCCTTTCATTGCAATACTGTTTGAAATTGTTATTGTTTGTGTGTGTGCTGAATTGTTTGTGTGAGCGTTGTTTCTCGAAGAGTGATGTTGGGTGTTTTTGTTCATGAGAGAGAGAGAGAGAGAGAGAGAGAGAGAGAGAGAGAGAGAGAGAGAGAGAGAGAGAGAGAGAGAGAGTCCACCACTACCACTACCATCACTACCAACACCAACTCTGGTCAATAACAGCACCACAACTCCACCACCATCACCACCACCACCACCACGACCACGACAACCACTGCCACCACCACTGCTGCTGTTGCTACTGCTGCTGCTATTAGTAGTGCTATTCTGTATATAACAACAACAACATTGCCAACAACAAGAACTACTACTACTACTTCTACTACCACCACCACCACCACCACCACCACCACCACCACTACCACCATCTCTACTACTACTACTACTACTACCAGCAAGTTTTATCAGTGCTAAGCAAGGAGAGAAATAGACAAAAGACTTAAAAATTTCCCAGACTATAAGAGAAAACTGTTTTGCGTCATAGTTTAACGAGCAGTTAGAAGAAGGGGCAGAGGGAGGTGCGATAGAAGGAGAGAGGGAGCGGGGGAGGCAGGCAGGTGGAGGGGAAGAGAGGTGGCAGAGAGGAGAGAAAGGTGGAAGATGGGGGAGCAGAGATGACGGAGAGGAACGGTATGGGGGTATTGGAGGAAAACAATGTGAGGGGCGGTGAAAATCGAAGTGGATGGAGGAGGAAGCAGAGAATGTGAAGATGATGTTAATAGAGATGGTTGTAGTGTGGTGGTGATGTGGTGGTGATGTAGTAGTAGTAGTAGTACAAGTAGTAGTAGTAGTAGTAGTAGTAGTAGTAGTAGTAGCAGTAGTAGTAGCAGTAGGGACAAGAAGTGGAAGAGGACGACGCGGAGGAGGAGTGGGGGAGCTAGAGGAGGAGGTGGAGAAAGAGGAGCAGTGGGGGGAGTTGCAGGAGGAGTAGGAACAGGAGGAGCAGGAGGAGGAGAACAGGTGTGCTGCTTCAGCAATGGAACTGTTGCACGTCACAAGGGCTGCAGGTGTGGCTGGGCTGGGTTATGCACCACCACCACCACCACCACCACCACCAATGCTTATGCTGTTGTTGTTGCTGCTGTTGCTGGTGCTGGTGCTCCCATTGCTACTACTACTACTACTACTACTACTACTACTACTACTACTACTACTACTACTACTACTACTACTACTACTACTATGCGCCACCACCACCAACGCCGCCGTTGACACCGTCACCACGATCACCAAGGCTACCACCACCACCACCACCACAACAACAACATCAACAGCAAGAACAACAACAACATGCATGAATGAAAACGCCACTTTACATATCACAACAAATCTGGTCAACGAAGCAATATTTCCTGTACGAACGACGATGCATCACACTTTATTGCAGACAGACAGAGAGAGAGAGAGAGAGAGAGAGAGAGAGAGAGAGCAGTAGGATTAGGAAAACTGCGATAACTTCTGGCCGTTGTCATTTTCTGCAACATTCTAGGAAGTGACAATGGGGAGCCAAAACAAGGTCCAAATCCTTGCACGCCTCCTAATGCTCCCCTCTGCTGGCACTGGAAGGAAGAGGAATGTACCGGGCAGACATCTAGGCAGTTGTTTCCCTTCCCTCCTCCTCCTCCTCCTCTTTCTCCTCCTCTTCTCCTCCTCCTCCTCCTCCTCCTCCTCCTCCTCCTCCTCCTCCTCCAGAAAGTGTGTAAGAGAATGGAGGTCCAGGCCAACTCTCACATTTTCACAGTCGGATGGAAAGAAGGTGTGGGCAGGTGTGGTTTGTTTGTTTCTCGATGTGAATGTGGGTTGTCGGGTTTGTGGGTGTTCTGAGTACTGTATTTATTTGTTTATTTATTTATTTATTTTTTTTGGAGGTGGTGTCGAGTGGGGTTGGAATCGATGGAGATTTAAATGTTTCCTTTGTTTTTCTGTTATTTGCCTCGACTTTGCAGACAACATTGGCTTAGTTATTGTAGTTGAGAGAGAGAGAGAGAGAGAGAGAAAGAGAGAGAGAGAGGTTGAGTGATGGTACAGATGACTTCGGTTTCCATCCATCTTGGTAATGTTGTCTGGAATCATCCACACACACACACACACACTCTCTCTCTCTCTCTCTCTCTCTCTCTCTCTCTCTCTCTCTCTCTCTCTCTCTCTCTCTCTGCAGTGAACGAATGACCGAGAACCTCTTGTGCGCTGAG
>NC_087155.1:31677555-31692555 GCF_035594125.1 Scylla paramamosain | reverse complement strand
GGGTGGCTGGGGGTCGTCGTGCCGCCCTGCACTGGCTGGGGCCGCGGCCTGGAAGCGGGCAGGTCGGTAAAAGCAGCCTTTGTGAGGGTTTGTTTCCCAGCGGTTCTCTGGTGATTGTAAACGTTGTTGTCCACGTGGGTGATGTCCCAATCTTGCCAGGCACGCGGGGTTCGGTACCTGCTCACCCTGGCCGCCTCTACCTCGCCCCCAGCACACCCTGTGGCCGCCACGTGACACCTTCAAGATGATAATATTTACATCTCGCTCACAGTAGAGAATCGGGTTAAAGGCGCAGTACTGCCCATGCATACCTGCCTGCGGCCCTTTGTGTGTGTGTGTGTGTGTGTGTGTGTGTGTGTGTGTGTGTGTGTGGGAGATATGCGCTTCAATCTGACCATAATGGATTTCGGTTAAATATGTAATGTTTATCATATATTGTATTGTAAGTAATCGTAACTAATCGTATCGCGTCTAATATCATAATTGCTTTATTGGCTTAGGATATACATGGGTGCACCTGTTTGTGTCATATTTCTGCGCAATTCATTGTATAGCCTACTGTTCGGCACAGCTCCCACAACCTGTATATCCATATTTATCATATCTATGTGTCTGCCAATCACTCCACTTACCTGTCTATGTATCACTCGATATGTACTGTGCGGTACTTTTCCCACAACCTGCATATCCATATTCATGCACCTGTCAACCATTCCATCTATCTGTCTATGTATCTGTCAGTCGGTCAGTTTACACTCCACTATCGTATTAAAAAGTGTGAGGAGACTTTAGAGGAGCACTCGATGTATTTACGTTTCCAATGAGAGATGGATGGATGAATAAATAAATATAGTCAACGCTCGCGTCTAGCGTGATAGAAACACTCGCTCCATTCACGTTTTTCAATAGGGGAATCAAGTCGCCACTCGTAGCAGCAGGGCAGGGACGGGGTGGATGGCTGTGGGGGGGAGGGGCGGCAGGGAGCAGAGGGGAAGTGAGTGGATTTGTCAGCACCTTAGAAATTAATAATCAATGACACGAGATTCCTCAAAAAAAAACAAAAAAGAAAAAAAAATATAAACGTAGATAAAAGAAAGGAAAGAACGTTAATGGTGGAGTGGTAGTACTGGAGTGTCCATGTTACTACTACACCTTCATAAACACACAGGTAGACACTGAAACGAGGCACAGGTGTTGTTTCCTATTACGAGTCAGAGCATGAGTCCCAGTTATGAGTGTCAGTGGTGAGTTCCCAAGCGTGATTTCCAGGTGTATCAAGTGTGACTCCCAAGTGTAAGTATCAGGTAGAGTCCCAGATAAGTCACACGTATGGTTTTCAGGTATAAGTTAAAGTGTAAGTCTGAGATGTGGGTGTCAGGTATGAGTCTTAAGTGTGAGTCCAGGTGTGAATCTGGTTAAAAAAGCTGAGGTAAGAGTGTGTGTGTGTGGTGTGTGTGTGTGTGGTGTGTGTGTGTGTGTGTGTGTGTGTGTGTGTGTGTGTTGTGCTTTGCCGCATGCTTGGGAAAGTAAAGGAAGCGCGCAAGCAAGTAATGGTTCCCGGGAGCTGCAGAGGAGGAGGAGGAAGAGGAGGAGGAGAAGGAGAAGAATAAGAAGAAGAAGAAGAAGAAGGAGCAGGAGGACTGGGGACTGAGATCAGGTGAAGTGAGGAAAAAAAAAAAAAAACATACGGACTTACTACTGTGTGTGTGTGTGTGTGTGTGTGTGTGTGCGCGTGATTTACTACCGGTTGACCTTGAACTTAAGGGCGAAGCGACCTTGGCTTTTCGGACAAGAGAGAGAGAGAGAGAGAGAGAGAGAGAGAGAGAGAGAGAGAGAGAGAGAGAGAGAGAGAGAGAGAGAGAGAGAGAGAGAGAGAGAGAGAATTATTTTCCGTGTATTCGTGTCTCGTCAAGAGGCATTGAATACTTTTCAGTATATTTATTTTTTCTTTTACTCGTAGACAAAAATTCATGTATTTTTGACATTCATTCACTCAGTCACTCACTCATTCATTCACCGCGTTCATTCTTATTCATGGAGCAGGAGAGGTCTAATGAGGTAGTTGTCCAAGAGAGAGAGAGAGAGAGAGAGAGAGAGAGAGAGAGAGAGAGAGAGAGAGAGAGAGAGATAGTGGGAGGGAAGAATTGTAGGAAAGAAGAGAGATGAAGGATTAAAATAGAAGTGAGAAAGAAAATGTGGAGGAGGAGGAGGAGTATGAAGAGAGAGAAGAGGAAACAAAACAGTAAGAAAGATAAAAAGAAGAGAAGGAAAACGATGTAGGCATGAAACACGCAGAGGAGGTTGGAGCGAGGAGTGACTGAAGGAAGGAGGGGGAAGAAGAAGAGAAAGGAGTGACAGCGAGAGAGGAGAGAGGAGTAGGGATAGAAGGGGAGTGGGGGGCAGACTCGTTTTTGATTGGTTCTAACTCTATTAAGCCGACCTCGTCCGCCAATCACAGCCATTCTCAAATCGAACCCCTTTGTTAATTACGATGTCAAGGAACGATCACGAGGAGGAGAAAAAAAGGAAGTAGAAAAAAATAGTAAAAACATGAAAAAAAGTAAATTCCTTGACAAATATATGTGTGTGTGTGTGTGTGTGTGTGTGTGTGTGTGTGTGTGTGTGTGTGTGTGTGTGTGTGTGTGTGTGTGTGTGTGTGTGTGTGTGGATTCCTGGGAGATGTGCGAGCGAAATTCTGTATGTGTAAGGGTGCGTGAGTGAGTGTGGGAATGTTGGCGGCTTGCTCCATTCACTCAGAGTGGCGCTGGCCGGGAGGGTGGCAGCCTCATGGACGAGTCGAGGCGCTGGGAGAATAAACATTAAATGAACAGGCGGCCCAGGCAGGCAGGCAGGCAGAGGGACGGATTGACTGCTGCCACCCTTTGTATATCGAAACATTGACTTCCCTGACTGACATATGTTTAGAAACAGGCCAAGGGGATATCAAATGGATTAGTATTTCTGAGCTGTGTGTGAATGTGCTGGTATTTTTTATCTCAAATGCTGTAACCTTTGTATATCGAAACATTGACTTTCTTGACTGACAAAGGTAATGAAATGAAACGAGAATACTGGATGGATTAATGCTTGAAGGTTTTGTGTGGGTGTTTGTGGGTACTTTCCTGTCTGTTCAGTAGGTTTAAGGCTAAGGATTTTATGGTTGTGGATTAACTGAATGTGCTGCTGGGAATGAGTGGGGTTTTTGGTGTGTGTGTGTGTGTGTGTGTGTGTGTGTGTGTGTGTGTGTGTGTGTGTGTGTGTGTGTGTGTGTGAGTAAAGGTAAAAGGGAGATAAGAGTGTAGTTTAGGTGTGTGTGTGTGTAAGGGAGAGGGAGGGCCGGGCGGGCAGTTTTGTTACCGGGTGGTGATGGTAAAGGTGGTTGTGTTGGTTGTTGTTGTTGTTGTTGTTGTTGTTGTTGTTGTTGTTGTTACTGGTTTTTGTTAGAACAATAATATGAATAACTATTAATAACGACTACAACAACAGCAGCAACAACAACAACCACCACCACCACCACCACCACCACCACCACCACCACCACATCTCTCTCTCTCTCTCTCTCTCTCTCTCTCTCTCTCTCTCTCTCTCTCTCTCTCTCTCTCTCTCTCTCTCTCTCTCTCTCTCTCTCTCTCTCTCTCTCTCTCTCTGTCCTTTGCGGCGCATGGCTGGGGAACTATGCCTCTTCAATTACTGTGTTTTTCCTTCATTGTTATTCACGAGCTTTGAGAGGTAACGAGGCACTAGTCAGAGAGAGAGAGAGAGAGAGAGAGAGAGAGAGAGAGAGAGAGAGAGAGAGAGAGAGAGAGAGAGAGAGAGAGAGATTAACTTTTCCATACTATGATAACGGAAAAGAGAGGAGTAAGAAGTGGAGAAAAGAGGAAGAAGATGAGGGATGGAGAAAGAGTGATGATGGAAGGAGGAAGGAAGAATGATGAAAGGAAAAGTGATTATACGTTTGAAAAGTATTCATGTTCCCGTTAAATGGTTCATGTTTTCCCTGTAATGGATGTACAATAGCCGTGGAAGTGCTGGTGTTATTGTTAGTGTTGGTGTTGTGATCTTTAGTTGGTGTTGTTATTATTGTTGTTGCTCATATTATTATTATTATTATTATTGTTATTATTATTATCATTATTATTATTATTATTATTATTATTATTATTATTATTATTATTATTTTCATATTTTTTATCAACATCACCATCATCATTATCATCATCATCATCATCATCATCATCATCGTCATCATCATCATCATCATCGTCGTCGTCTTCATCATCATCATCATCATCATCATCATCATCATCATCATCATCATCATCATCATCGTCGATGTTGTTAATGATGTTATAATTTTATTTGTTATTTAGTTACTCGTATTTCTTTCTACTGCTAATGGTCTTACTACTACTACTACTACTACTACTACTACTACTACTACTACTACTACTACTACTACTACTACCGATACAACTAAATGAAAGTAGTTATGTAGTCACAAAATAGTGTTTATTCACACACAAACAAACAAACAAACAAAATAAACAAACAAACAAACAAACACACACACACACACACACACACACACACACACACACACACACACACACACACACACACACACACACACACACACACACACACACACACACGGAAACTTGTCCAAACAAAGTCCAATTATCCACTAGAAGTCCAGATTTTTTCTCCTATGTTACACGTTATGCTTTTTGTTTTATTTCTGTATTTTACATTATTTATTTGTTTACCCTTTTTTTCTTTTTGCGTGTAAGCTGACTTACGAGCCAAATATATGCTTGTTAATCAGTTTATCCTTATTTTATCTGTCTGTCTGTGTTTGCATAAGAGTTTACATATTCATTCGTGTGTGTGTGTGTGTGTGTGTGTGTGTGTGTGTGTGTGTGTGTGTGTGTGTGTGTGTATAGATAACTATTGATCAGTCTGCGCATTTCTTTGTCTTTCTGTCAGCTTGTCTGTCGTACATTCCAACTATTCGAATAAATGTGTGTATATCTGACTGACTCTGTGTTTCTTTCTCTTTCTCTTTGTATATCTATCTCTTCTTGGTTTTGTGTATCTATCCGTTCATGCATACAGCCTTCTCTCCCTCCCTGCTTCCTGTGTCAGGCAGTGGTAGCATAATGTGTACTGCATGCATATTACTTTTGTCTCATCCAGAGGGTATAATTTTGTGAGTTCCGGTGTGAAAATGTCTTTCTCGTTATAATGATAATTACGTGTTTGGCTTCTCTCTCTCTCTCTCTCTCTCTCTCTCTCTCTCTCTCTCTCTCTCTCTCTCTCTCTCTCTCTCTCTCTCTCTCTCTCTCTCTCTCTCTCTCTCTCTCTCTCTCTCTCTCTCTCTCTCTCTCTCTCTCTCGTATATACGCGTTTGTAACCATACCTGCATTTATAAGGTCTTCATATATGCATACATACATACGTACATACACATTTGATTCTTTGATTCCCGCCATCCTCTCGTCTCTTCCCACTCTTCCTCTGTGTCCCTCCCTCTCAGTGCTGCTACCCCCCCTTTTCTCTCCTTTCCCTTCCTCTCTACTTTATTATTCACATTCGCCACCTCCTATCTCCCCCCTCTCTCTCTCTCTCTCTCTCTCTCTCTCTCTCTCTCTCTCTCTCTCTCTCTCTCTCTCTCTCTCTCTCTCTCTCTCTCTCTCTCTCTCTCCCCCACTTCCTGCTCTCCTTGTTCCTCTCTTTCTCTCTCGCGTTAGAACTGTTGGGAAGTTATTGATTTTATAGGTAGTGATGGCTCTGTCACCGGTGTACAGTACAGCGTGTACTCTCTCTCTCTCTCTCTCTCTCTCTCTCTCTCTCTCTCTCTCTCTCTCTCTCTCTCTCTCTCTCTCTCTCTCTCTCTCTCTCTCTCTTCACAATGTGGCCTTCAATTAAAGATCAGTTATCATAAGCACACTGAATTAATTAGGGCTTTAGGTCAGATAGCTTACCTTATCACAAACAGTCTCATATGGGCAAACAGGTCTGCTGCTGCTGTGTCCTTCCTCCATGTCTGCTTCCTTATACAGTCCCTCCCTGGTTTACTGTAGCATCAGTCAGCGTCAGTCGATCTTCCTGTGTTGTCAGTCTCTCCAAAGTCTCTCAAGGAATCTCAGGAACTTAATTGGACGCTGAATCAGAGCTCTAGTCCGTCTCTTTGTGGGGAAGCAGTCATCAAGCGGGAGTCATCAAGCTTTTTCCCTTGTTTTTTGTCCTTGGTTTGCTGGGCGGCTCCTCTCCTCGTCTGCTCCGTCTTGGCAAACAGAGATGGCCGAGTTGCCTCCCTTCCCTCACACAAGCGGCCAGGACTTAATGGAATAAAACCCAGCCAGGCGATACAGCCAGGCGCTCCCTCAAGCACTCCTTTATGACCGCTGTTCCGGAGACGTAAATGAGTGTGCGGGAAAAATGACCTTGATCTTGACCTTAACCATGACCTCATCTAGCAGAGAGAGAGAGAGAGAGAGAGAGAGAGAGAGAGAGAGAGAGAGAGAGAGAGAG
The DNA here is from genome assembly GCF_035594125.1 of Scylla paramamosain. Classification (NCBI taxonomy): domain Eukaryota; kingdom Metazoa; phylum Arthropoda; class Malacostraca; order Decapoda; family Portunidae; genus Scylla; species Scylla paramamosain. The sequence continues at coordinate 31,686,021 of NC_087155.1, read as the reverse complement.
AGAGAGAGAGAGAGAGAGAGGAGGAGGGGGGCAGACGAACTTTGGTAGCCAGTCGATTCTCATGATTATAGGTTTCCCCCACACAGCCTTCTCAGAAACGTGAAGTCTTCTAATTTTTTGTAATTATCCGCAACATCTCCCTTGGGACCTTTTTTTCTTTTCTTTTTCTTTTTCCTTGACCCTCACTTACTCTGTTGAACCTTCCTCAACCCTCCTGAACCGTCCTTCACTCGCCCTGTGCACCAGCCGCGCCTCCTGCTGTACCGTGGCGCTTGGGGACATTCATGTTTTTCGGTCCTTGTTATTTTTCAGTCTTTAAAACCTCCTTAATCCTTTGGTACTTCAACCTTAAGCCTTCCTCTATTCTTTCTACATACTAGAATTTCTTAGTGCATTGAAATGAAGCGTAGGACTTTTTATCTATTTATCTATTTATATATATCTATTTTTTTATGTATGCAGTAAAATGATGTTAAGGAACTTGTTTTTGTTTACTTTTTTTTTTTTGTCCTCACCTACATACAATCTTTAAAACCTCCCTAAACCTTCCCAAACCTTCCCCCATCCATCTTACACTTAAGCTGCTCTTTCTGGAGTAACTTGAGATCTGGGCACCATTTTCCTCGTGTTTAGCCTTCACCTGCAGTCTTGAAAGCCTCCTAAATCTCCAATCCTATAACTCTTCTAAACCAGCCGACCTTAAAACTAGGATCCTAAATCGTTAGTCCTTGAGCCTCCATAAACCTGCAAATCTTAAAGCCATCCTAGACCTTTCCCCGTCCATCCCACACAGCAGCCGGCAATCCTGCAGTGACATGGAAGCTAGAAACATATTTTTATTCATGCTCGCCCTTCACCTGCAGTCCTTTAACCTTCCAGAACCTTTCAACATTCATCCTACCCTCTGACCACTCCTGCAGTATGAAATGACAACTTGAAACCTAAGTGCTTGTGGAGGCGGCTGTGTTTCCTTGTCAGTCTATGTATTTGAGTATGTGTCTGTTTGGATGTTGGGAGACAGAAGCAGTATTTTTTCTCTGTTTTGGATGTACTTAGTGCTTGAAGGAAGGTAACGGTAATGGAGAGTAATGGAAATGAACTGAGGTTATTGAAATATATTCTTGCGTGGTCATATGGCGCTGAAATATAAAATTGCATAAGAATACCAGTAACATTAAAAGGTTAAGCAAACAAAAACAAGATGCAATTCAATTTTAAAAAGAAAAGAAATAATTAAAATGGATAAATGGATGGATGGAAGGAGAGATACACCGCGTTCAGTTTCCGGGTCAAACAGGAACAGAAATTCCAAGGGCGCGGTGAATCCGCCGAAATTAGCCTCATATTAGCAGGGTCTTGTACGAGAAATGTTGTGGTAGTTGTCGAAATGTGTGTGTGTGTGTGTGTGTGTAAGTGTGTGTGAGAGAGAGAGAGAGAGAGAGAGAGAGAGAGAGAGAGAGAGAGAGAGAGAGAGAGAGAGAGAGAGAGAGAGAGAGAGAGAGAGAGAGAGAGAGAGAGAGTTTTGATGAGAAACGTTACCATTGTGAGGAATATCGAGTGACAGAGAGAGAGAGAGAGAGAGAGAGAGAGAGAGAGAGAGAGAGAGAGAGAGAGAGAGAGAGAGAGAGAGAGAGAGAGAGAGAGAGAGAGAGAGAGAGAATCAACTCACATTACATCACAATATCTTCACCACAATTGATTGATTATCGTGTGTGTGTGTGTGTGTGTGTGTGTGTGTGTGTGTGTGTGTGTGTGTGTGTGTGTGTGTGTGATTGCGTGTGGCAGTGAAGGTGTACTTAATATGCAATCATGTTACCCAAGAGAACCACACACACACACACACACACACACACACACACACACACACACACACACACACACACACACACACACACACACACACACACACACACACACACACACACACACACACACACACACACACACACACACACACACACAAGCCATTAATCTAACCCCACCTCTCACATACTAAACTATTAAACACCTCTTATACCACCAATACACAGTGCTCAGAACACCCAAAAAAAAAAACACAGCACTTCCTCCACAAATAATTTCCCATCACCATCCATCACCTTTGCTTTCCCATTTCCCTGATGTTTGCGTGGCAGTCCTTTCATCACCTTCCCTTCCTTTGCTTCCCTACAATCCTTCCATCACTTTCCCTTTGCTTTCGTATTTCCTTGACGGTGTTAGTGTGCCAGTGGTGCTCAGTTCGTCTTCCCCCTGCGTGAATCGCCTCTCGTGCTGGCTGGCGTGGGGTGGGAATTATGCGGCAGCGTGCAAGATGTGAGGGGTAATCAGATTTCTTTCTCCTTTACCGTCTGATGGCCTCGTCCCCCTGTCTTTGCTGGAGGGAATGACAGCCTGAAGGAGGAGGAGGAGGTGGTGGTGGAGAAGGTGGAGAAAGGACATCAGGAAGGGTGTTGAAATTGAGATTGGAGAAGAGAGAGAGAGAGAGAGAGAGAGAGAGAGAGAGAGAGAGAGAGAGAGAGAGAGAGAGAGAGAGAGAGAGAGAGAGAGAGAGAGAGAGAGAGAGAGAGAGAGAGAGAGAGAGAGAGAGAGAGAGAGAGAGAGTACGTATATGTAAGGAGGTAAGGTAGAAAGGAAGAATGAAACGGAAGGAAGGGAATATGGAAAATTAAATGAGAGAGAGAAGAGACTGAGGGAATAAGGAGGAAGAGTATGAATATAAATGAAAATGATGAAGAGGAGGAGGAGGAGGAGGAGGAGGAGGAGGAGGAGGAAGAAGAGGGAAGTAGGAATGAGGAGGAAGATAAGGAAGCAGAATAGAGATGAGAGAGTGGAGGGGAGATAAGATGGAGTGGGATGAAGACAGAGGGAGAGACACCACTGGGGAGAAATAGGAGCTGGAGGAAAGAGATGGAAAGAGGAAGAGGAGGAGGAGGAGGAGGAAGAGGAGGGCATATCCGGACTCCAGAAGAATGTATCGATCTTCATGTCTGACATTTTGCTGTAGCGCCACGCAAGTCAGTCAGCGGCGTGACCTTGACCTCCTCCCAAACCCGACCTGACCTGACCTCGCTTCATCCTACCTGACCTGCTCCCCGCGACGTGACTCCGGGCTGACCTACTTTCCCACATAACCTCCTTACTAAATCTGACGTGACCTGGTTATGTCTGGTTCGTGAGTTCGTGACCCCAGGATGTATTGACCTAGTTCGGCAGGATGGTGTCTCCCTTTGGCTCCTTCGGGTCGTGACTGTGGCTTCTCCTGTTCCTCCACACTGACCTATGAGTGACTATTGGTGTGGGTAGATACTTTATATATGAAATACTATGAAAACAATAAGCTTTACATGTCTGGCACGTAATTGGTCTTTAATTTAGACTCTCTTCTTTGGTTAACTTTTTTCAATATTTTTCGGGAGTAGGAAGGTAGTGGGTTTTGTTTATTTATTTATTTTTTTCCAGATTTTTTGTACCCTTATCCGACCGACTTCAAGTGTAAAAATTTGTGAAAGATAAAAGAAAAAAAAAAGATAGTAAGGTCTAGTGAACTAAATTAAATGAGAGAGAAATGTAGTGGAAAATTAAGGCTAAAAGTAAGAGAGGTAAATATTTCCTTGCTTTTTCCATTACTCTGAGTTTCCTTACCTCTTCCTCTCTCATTTGTCTCACTCTCTTTTTTCTTTTCTGTCTAACTTTACCAAATAACGAAAGCTGGGTCGTGTAAAAAGCTTTAACTTTGAAGCATCAACTACTAAGTTGCACAGATAAACAAGATCTTCCGGATGCCCTTGAACTTAGAGAATAAAGTACAAAGTTCACTCGTTTCGTACATGAATTCACCTCCTTCTCTAATCTCTTTTGGCCTTTGTTTCAGTTCCTGCATTCACCTTCTCCCTTAACCTCCCCTTCTATCCATGCATTTTCGATTATCAACTGCTTTCTTGCCTTCCCCTCTTCACCCTTGCTCGTCTTTCATGTCCCTTTCATCGCCCCCCGCCTTACTCCTCCGGTTTCTGTCATCACCCTTACTCTCTCACTTCATCCCTCATCACCACCTCCTCCTTTCCTCCTCTTTCCATCACCGTTTTCCTTACCGTTCCTTCAGTTATTATCATCACCTTTCTTACTATGTCTGTTTCCGTCACCACCTTCTTTCTTAGTTCTCTTTAGTTTCCATCGTCTTCCTAACTCCCTTTGTTTTCCATCATCTTCCATCTACTTCTTCTTTTTCTCTTCTTTTAGTTCTACCATTGCCTAATTTCTTACTCTCCTTTCACTTCCCATCATCACCATTCTTACTCCCCCTCTCATCATCATTTCTTACTTTTCCTTCACTTCTGCCATCTCCTTCACTTGTCCTTGCTTTTCCTCCCTTCACTTTCCATCATCACCTTTCCCCTTTCCCTCTAAGTCTTTCTTTCCATCGTCACCTCCCTTCCTATTTCTAGAAGACTCACCTTACCTTTCCTTCCCTTCCCTCCCTCTCCTGTAACTAATTCCTTTAACGTCCCTTCTCTTCCCGCTCTTCCCTGTCCCCCTTCCCTCTCCCCCTCCTGCCTCACTTAAGATCGCCAAACCATATTAGTGGAGGTTTGATTCTGGGTGGGGAAGGTAATTATCTGTCTATTCTTCTCTCAACGCTATCTATTTATCTCTTGAGTCTCTCTGTAACTGCCTTTATTTGTCTGTGTGTGTCTGTCTGTCTGTGTGCTTTGTGTGTGTGTGTGTGTGTGTGTGTGTGTGTGTGTGTGTGTGTGTGTGTGTGTGTGTGTGTGTGTGTGTGTGTGTGTGTGTGTGTGTGTGTGTGTGTTTTCTTTTTTTCTTTCTTTCTTTCTTTTCGTTCTCTCTGTTTATGTCTCTGCTTACTTGTCTTTCAGTCAGTCTCTTTGTCTGTTTGTCTAGTTCTCTGTATAGACGACTCTCTCTCTCTCTCTCTCTCTCTCTCTCTCTCTCTCTCTCTCTCTCTCTCTCTCTCTCTCTCTCTCTCTCTCTCTCTCTCTCTCTCTCTCTCTCTCTCTCTCTCTCTCTCTCTCTCTCTCTCTCTCTCTCTCTCTCTCCCATACAAGAATACAGAAGTTACATAGAAGTGAAAAAAAAATAACTCAGTCAGATTAAATTCAAAGACTTCAATAGCCTTTCCCTTTTTGTACGGATGAAAACTTAATTCCCTGCAGAGACTCCCCCTAAGAAACTGACAGAAAACGGCCAATAGGAAGGGGAAGAGGATCGGTGAGTGTTAGTGAAAGGGAGGGAATGGCGTGGCTGCTGTGTCGGAGGTGGTGTGGCGGTGTCGAGGTGATGCGTGAGGGTATGAATGCACTGGTGATGTGGTGAAGGGGGTTTGAGTCACTGAAGGGTTATGAAGGATAGGGTTTTAGATAGGGTGATCTATGGCTAATATGCGAGTTCTCTAAGGTCTTTGTATGTGAGGGGTTAGTGTTTCTGTGTGTGGTGATCGGTGGGAGATAGAAAAATAAAGATAAGTAAGTGAATAAGGTAAAATAAAGTAAAATGATTTGCTTTTAAGTGTGTTGAGGAGAGTGAAAGATTAAAAAGAAAAAAACAAAACAGTGATTTGCTGTTGAGTGTCCGGAGACAGGTGAAAAAAATAAAATAAAATGAAAAGTAAATCAAATATAAAAAGTATAACCTTGCTAATTTGCATCTCTCAGAAAAAAAAAAAACGAAAATATTATCAAAATGAATGCCAGTTTAGTTCCGAGGTATCGATACACCTCTCTTGAGACAGCTCAACTCAAAGGGAAGCGGAAATAGCCCCGAGAGTTTCAGGGTTCAGAGGACATAAGGAAAAGTAAACGGGCTCATAGAGCTGTGAGGTATTTTGAGAAGCTTGTGTATTATTATTGTAGACATAAGAAAGTAGTGTTTTGTGTTTTTCTCAGAAGCTTGTGGGTTGGAATAACAAAGAGGAAGTAGCATAGAGACGTAAGTGTTTTCTTTTTCTTTTCTTTTGTGTGTAAAGGCGGCTGGTTAAGAGCTACAAAAAACCTTATAGAAAAAAAAGATTACAGCTGGTTTAATAGAATGAAGAGGAAAGTTTGCGTGTCTGAAGACATAAAGAAAGTTAATATGACATATGCCGATGAATGAAATATAGAATAAGGTATAATCAGGTTTTAAATAAAGCAAAGTAAAGTAAAACAGAAAATAATAGAACAAAATTTTATGGAACGCATCTTTTGAAAATCTTTATTGACATTCACTTCACTACCGGTACAACCACTGGAGATGAAACAAAGGGAGAGAACCTGACGCAGGAAGGAAATACAGTATGTGAATAACCTGCCTCACTCACACTCATTAATCAGCGCGCTCTCTCTCTCTCTCTCTCTCTCTCTCTCTCTCTCTCTCTCTCTCTCTCTCTCTCTCTCTCTCTCTCTCTCTCTCTCTCTCTCTCTCTCTCTCTCTCTCTCTCTCTCTATTTCAAGTCCTCTGATCTGCTAATTGTTAAATTTCATAAAGAGATCATCGGCGTTCCATCCGTAATTATAGAAGTATTTAAATGGATCACAATGGAGTCCGTAAAGGAGATATAAATCAGGCTCTTTTAGTCATTGAACAATTTAAAATGCTTACAAGTAGCTATAAATTAGACACAGTAAAACAGGGATGAGACGGGCAAAAAAATAAATTAACAGATTGAGTTGCAACTGAGTGGAACGAACTTGGCAAGAACGTATTAAGTGCACAGCCGTTAAAGAGTTTCAAGAGGAGATTGGATAAGTGTTCAGAAGTTGCCTTGTGTGGACCAACTAGCCTTTTGTGTGTAGTCTTTATTTTAACGTAATTATTTCTTTTTATTTCCTTATTTTCTTATATATTCTTATGCTCCTATGACTTATAACTGACAGAAAACACAAAACAAGTAGTAAAATTGAATGCCATAGTTACCGAATTCATTTACTGTATACGAAGTGATAGGAATTTTGGCTGCAGTCCGGCAGATACGTTAACCGCAAGCTGCACTAGGGGGAGAGTGAGAGGATCCTTTTGCGGAGGAATCCTTACTGGCGATCAGAAGTCGAGGGGATGAGAGAGGCTTCGGTGCGTGATGCTTGTCTGCTGGGGGAATATTCTGGCCTGTATTTTGAAGCACTTCGGTCTTTCATGCACATTGTTTTGAATGACCACTGAGATGATTAGCCACGTTGTCACTCGCGGTTTTTTTTTCTTTTTTTTCCGGTAATGGTGTAAAATTCTCGTTAAACTATCATAGGAACCTAAAAACACCCTTGAAAACCCCATTAGCTTTAACTAAAGTTTGTTAATATTAGTTGAGATAAGACGTCCAAATGTTTGAAAATGGAGGAGGTGGAGGGAGAGGAAACAAAAAAGAAGAGGAGAAAGAAAATAAGGAGAAAGGTGAGGCGGAGGAGAATGAGAAAAAGAGAGGAAGAGGGGAAGGAGAAGGAGTAAGAGGATGAGGAGGGAGAAGAACAAGAACAATGAAAACTAAAAAAACAAAAACAAAGAGAAAGAGGAGGAGGAGAAGGAGGAGGAGAACAAAGAAAAGCAATAATAACAAAACGAAAACGAAACACGAAACCACCACCACCACCACCACCACCACCACCACCACCACCACCTGAGGGGCGATAGCGTGTTGTTGCGTGGCAGGAGTTGCGTCAGGCGAGTATTGGTGACGTCACGGCGCCTAAGGAACCTAACTTCTTATACCTCCTCGTGATGAAGCTGCCGCGCGTCTTCCTCTTGGCTAGATTGTACCGGGGCGAGGAAGGAGGAGGATTTGACACGCAGGGGGAGAGATGGGTGTACGAGTAAGCAAACAAAAAAAAAAAAAAAAAAAAAAAAAAAAGAAATTCTCGTTTGCTATCGACATACAAGAAAGAGATAAAAAAAAAAGAAGAAGAAATGGAGCACTTGACATGCAGGAAAAGATGGGAAAAGAAAGTAGAGGAACACAAAAGGAGAAAATAGATCTTGCTTACTGCTGACTAATAGGATATAGACGGAAATAGATGAAAGAAATGGAGGAAAAGATGAAACAAAGATGGATAAAAGAAAACAAAAAGGAAGAAAAGTGAAAAATACTGAATGAGGGAAAAAAAGATGGGTAAGGGAAAATAAACAATCGAAAAAGGAAAAAAAAAATATGACGTCCAGGGAATAGACGGAAGGTAAAAAGGAACTGTAGGAAAAGAAGGAATAAGATGGGTGAAAGAGAACAGACGAAGGAAAAGTGAGGAAAAATTATCGTGCTTACAACTGACATGCAAGGAATAGACGAAAGTAAATGAAAAAACAAAAAATAAAGGAGGAAAAAAAAATCTACATTTGAAGCTCAGGAAATAAAAGAAAGAAGGAAAAAGTGAAATAAAGAGAAAAAATAGTGTCTTATTGAAACGTAGAAAACAGACATAAAGAAAATAAAAAGCCCCGGAAATAAACCGAAAAAGAAGGAAGAAAGACTGAAATAAAAGAGGAAAA
>NC_087155.1:31660055-31672555 GCF_035594125.1 Scylla paramamosain | reverse complement strand
ATGGGGTGTTGCGATGTTAGTTTCGTAGTGTTGATGGTGATGAAAGAAAATGATGTTAGTTATGGTGATGATTTTGATATTATTGTTGGTGGTGTTGATGAAGATAGCACGGTGATGATGGTGATAGTGGTGGCAGTGATGTTAGCACGGATGATAGTGGTGTTGGTGATGATGAAAGTGGTGGAGGTAATGAAGGTGAAGGTGGAGAGGATTAAGGTAGTGGAAGTAATGGTGATGATGATGATGATGATGATGATGGTGGTGATGTTGACAGTGGTGGAGGTAATGGTGATGTTGGTGGTGGCAAGCTCAAGGAGTCATCACCACCCTCATCACCCTGACACAAGCTTCATCACCCGCGCCCTCACGCCTCACCTTAAACACCTCATCTCATCTTATCTGCAAGAAAAACAACTACATTATCCACATTCCCTTCCCGCTCCCTCCCTCCTCCCCCCGCCCATCCATCTCCCCGCCTTCCCTCCTTCATTTCCTTTCTTTTCTTCACTGATGCTTTGCTTTCTTTCTCCATCCTCTTTCCTTCTCTGACTTTCTCCATCTCCATTCCTTCCTGTCTCTCACGCTTCACCTTTCTCTTCTCTTCCCTTATCGTTCTTTTCTACCTGTCCTTCATACCTTCCTTTCTTCTCATCTTCTTTCCTTTCCTCCCTTTCATTATCTTCACTTTTCCCTCCGTTCACTTCTACCATCACTTCCTCTTCTCTCCATTCCTCTATCTGTTTTTTTCCCTTCCACCATCATTCTCTCTTCTTTCCTTTTCCCTCCATCTCTTTCACGTCTAGGCTGGATGAGTGAAGAGCCCCATCCTTCCCTCCTTTTCTCCCTCCTTCCCTCCCTCCCTCCTTTCCTCTTTCCATCACCGATAAAAAAAAAAACAATCTATGTCTAAATTGCCTCATCCCAGCGGCGGGCGGTAACTGCTCCGGCCTTGCAGTTCTGTGGGACGCTTTCACGTTGTCTTGTGGCGTGTCCTGCTTGTTCCTGCTCGGGTACTCTGATCCTGAGGTGATGGAGGGGTGTTTGTGGGGTGCTGGTGAGGTGGTGTGTGAGGGTAAGGGGGGATGTGTGTGTTAGGGTGAAATATTTGATTGTTGATTGAAAAATGTACGTATTTCTCTTTCGTATTCTTATTCATCTCCTTCCTCATCCTCTTCTTCGTCTTCCACATCTCGCTCACCTAATTTTATCAATCTTCGCCTTTTGCTATCTTCTTATTGCTATCTTTTATTGTAATGTTTGTTCTTCCTTTGTATTTCTTATTTTATCTATTTATTTTATTTTTTGTTCTTTTCCTCCTCCTCCTCCTCCTCCTCCTCCTTCTTGCCTTCCTTTCGGGCTAACAGGAGGGAGGTATGAGGGGCGAGTGGTAATTTGTTCCTTGCAAGACTGATGGGAATTAGCGGAGTGAGTGACGTGGGGCAGCAAGCAGAGTTATGTTGTGGGTGAACCAACTTGCGCCGCGGCTCAGAGTTCCCGCTACTGCTGGGGTTGTTCCTGCAGCTGGCCTCTCCCGTCTGCTGTGTGTTCTCAGGGGTTTTTATGTACACGAAACTATGCTTCTCTCTCTTTCTCTCTCTCTCTCTCTCTCTCTCTCTCTCTCTATTGTCATTTTGCTTAATATTCTTGAAATTTGTGTTTATAGTATGTTATGAATATCTTTTTCTCTTCGTTCATTCTCTTTTTCTTTTTTTTCGTTTGTGTGTCATGTTCTGAATGTTTTGGTGAGTGTTCGTCTGTGTTCGAACGTCTCATTATTTTCTTGGTTTTCTTTCTCTGTAGCAGCTTCTCTGTATCGCTTTGAATATTTTATATGATTTTAATTACTCTTTTTTTGCTCTTGTTTTGTGTATTTAGTTTGTGTCTGCTGAAATTTCTGAGTATCTCATTATTATTCTGCGCGTATAATTTCACTCAAAGTTTTCTCTCTCTAAAATTCACATTGATCTTTTTTTTTTTTTTCCTGTATCTAAAAACTTTCGTGTTTCTTCATGATTTTTGTTTCGCACGCGATCTTCCATTATCTTAATTCCATCTCTAGGAACTTCAATGTATCTTCACGAAATTTCTCTATCTACAGTTTTGTCTTTCTTTCTCTGTAGGAATGTGCATGTAGCTTCATCAATTTCTCTCTGTATAGACAACCTCATCACATTTTTCCGTCTCTGTTTCAACTTCTGCATAGCGACATGAGTTTTCTTTACACACGTGCAACATTCCTGGGTCATGTAAGGTTAATTGCCGCTGTGTTAGTGTTATTCCCGGTATTCGTCTAATGAGTGAGTGTTCCTGCAGCGATCCACTCATGTCACGGCAGCCACTCTTGCCTCACGCACTCGCCTCACACACTCTTGCCTCACACACTCGCCTCACACACTCGACTCGCACACTCGCCTTGCATATCCCACCTCCCATCGTGCTAAGAGGGAGTAATTGTCGCTGTGCCTCATCGCCAAAGGATAATATATAATTTTTCGTGGAATGTTTAATTGCTGCGTGAAGAAATCTTTTTAACTTTTTGTTTCACAGCAGGTGCGTCTCTCACCTGAGAATACTAATTGCTGATGTCCTTAATTAATTGTTCCCGCGTGTGTCTGTGTGTCTGTGCCCTTCCCCCTTCCCTGTTCGTCCGTCTATCTATCTACCGTAGTCTGTTTTCTTCTCTCTCTGTCTGTCTTTCTTTTCTTTGTATTTTTTTTTGTTTGTGTCTGTGTGTCTGTCTTACGTCTATCGCTTGTGTGTGTGTGTGTGTGTGTGTGTGTGTGTGTGTGTGTGTGTGTGTGTGTGTGTGTGTGTGTGTGTGTGTGTGTGTGTGTGTGTGTGTGTGTGTGTGTGTGTGTGTGTGTGTGTGTGTGTGTGCGCCTGTCTGTCTGCCTGCCTGCCTGCCTGTCTGTCTGTCTGTGTTTGCCTGCCTTCCTGCTTGCCTGTCTGTCTGTCTGTCCGTCTGTCTGTATGCCTGCCTGCCTGCCTGCCTGCCTGCTTGCCTGTCTGTCTGTCTGTCTGTCTGTCTGTCTGTCTGCCTCTATTTTTTTGTCTGTCTATTACCCTGCTTGACTTCCTGGGCACCTATTTCTCTGTCTGTGTCTGTCTGTCTGTCTGTCTGTCTGTTCGTCTGTCTGTGTCTCCTCCTTTCCTTTCTTGCTGGTTTATCTTCGTCTGTTAATTGCTCGCTCGCTGTCTGTTGTTTTTATCTTTGTTTCTGTTCCCCTTCTCTCTTCGTCTTTTGCTGTTTTTGTTTGTTTTCTTTGTTTATTTATCTTTCTCCGTGTGTTTGTCATCTCCCTACGTGTGTGTGTGTGTGTGTGTATGTCAGTATCTCTCTCTCTCTCTCTCTCTCTCTCTCTCTCTCTCTCTCTCTCTCTCTCTCTCTCTCTCTCTCTCTCTCTCTCTCTCTCTCTCTCTCACACACACACACACACACACACACACACACACACACACACACACACACACACACACACACACACACACACACACACACACACACACACACACACACACACACACACACACACACACACACACACACACACACACACACACACACACACACACACACACACACACACACACACACACACACACACACACACACACACACACACACACACACACACACACACACACACACACACACACACACACACACACACACACACACACACACACACACACACACACACACACACACACACACACACACACACACACACACACACACACACACACACACACACACACACACACACACACACACACACACACACACACACACACACACACACACACACACACACACACACACACACACACACACACACACACACACACACACACACACACACACACACACACACACACACACACACACACACACACACACACACACACACACACACACACACACACACACACACACACACACACACACACACACACACACACACACACACACACACACACACACACACACACACACACACACACACACACACACACACACACACACACACACACACACACACACACACACACACACACACACACACACACACACACACACACACACACACACACACACACACACACACACACACACACACACACACACACACACACACACACACACACACACACACACACACACACACACACACACACACACACACACACACACACACACACACACACACACACACACACACACACACACACACACACACACACACACACACACACACACACACACACACACACACACACACACACACACACACACACACACACACACACACACACACACACACACACACACACACACACACACACACACACACACACACACACACACACACACACACACACACACACACACACACACACACACACACACACACACACACACACACACACACACACACACACACACACACACACACACACACACACACACACACACACACACACACACACACACACACACACACACACACACACACACACACACACACACACACACACACACACACACACACACACACACACACACACACACACACACACACACACACACACACACACACACACACACACACACACACACACACACACACACACACACACACACACACACACACACACACACACACACACACACACACACACACACACACACACACACACACACACACACACACACACACACACACACACACACACACACACACACACACACACACACACACACACACACACACACACACACACACACACACACACACACACACACACCAGGTTTTGCTGTTTTGTGCTGTCAGCTGCTTTTTCTCAGTCGTGTGGGTTGGGAAGGGAGCAAGACAGAGCTTCAGTAAGATTCACGAGAGAGAGAGAGAGAGAGAGAGAGAGAGAGAGAGAGAGAGAGAGAGAGAGAGAGAGAGAGAGAGAGAGAGAGCGTGGTATAAGAACAATACTGACTGAGGGTTGCATGTATTCCTCATCTCTCTCTCTCTCTCTCTCTCTCTCTCTCTCTCTCTCTCTCTCTCTCTCTCTCTCTCTCTCTCTCTCTCTCTCTCTCTCTCTCTCTCTCAGTGCTTGGTATCTGAGGGAGTAAATGTAATGATTATGGTGACGGATAGTGAGGGTTTGTGTTGTGAAGAACGTGTTATACCAAGCGAGTTAGTTCGTGGAAGAGGGAAAGGAGGACGTGGGGTGGTGTGTGTGTGTGTGTGTGTGTGTGTGTGTGTGTGTGTGTGTGTGTGTGTGTGTGTGTGTGTGTGTGTGTGTAAACTTTATAAAACTGGCAAAGAATAAGTTGAAATGTATAAAATAGAGTGGAAGAAAATTGTTTGGAATAGCTTAAGAGAGAGAGAGAGAGAGAGAGAGAGAGAGAGAGAGAGAGAGAGAGAGAGAGAGAGAGAGAGAGAGAGAGAGAGAGAGAGAGAGAGAGACGGCCACAAAAACAAGCAGAGACAGGAAAAGGGTCACGTGGTGCAGTCTGGATGTGTTGCAGTGTGTTGCATCAGCGTGTGTTGTGTTGCTGGCCTCAGGGAAGGTGACACATATAAGCCTTAGTTTTGCCAATCGCCTTTAGTGACAACGTGCCTGAAGTGGCTTTGGCAGTTAGATTTCTCTCTGACATGTTTTTCACTCGTTATTTTGTCTTCCTTGTTATTCAGTGTTCTTTTTTTTTTCTTTTTTAATCCTTCCTCTTTCGATTTTTTTTGTTTTGTTTTTCTGTTTCTCTTTTCTCTTGTGTTCTTTTACGAGTGTGCGCAAAGGAAAATGTCTTCTCCTATTCTCCCTCATCCACCTCGTACTTCTCATCCTGTCCCTTCATTTACTGTATATTATCAGTATGTCCTACCCTATTTATTTTTCCCTGCATTTATCATTCTTTCTTGTGCCTGTATCCATCCTTCATTTTAGCCTTGAAATCCGTGTTGGTAGGGAGAGGGAGTGAAGGAAAACGAGGAAAGTGATACAGGAAGGGAAAAGAAGAAAAAAACAGAAGTAGAGAGAATGAAAAGATAGGGGAGGGAGGGACGCAAGATGGAAGGGACAGCTGTGAAGGGAAAAGGAAAAAAAAAAGAATAGAAAAGAGAAGAAAATGGAAGAAGATTGAGTGAGTGAGGAAAAAGTGACTGGGAAAGGGGATGAAGAAGAGAAGAGGAAGGAAAAAGAAAAGAGTGAGTGAATTAGGAAAACGGAGAAGAGGAGGAGAGAAAGAAAAGAATAGGGAGGAAAAGTGATAGTGAGTGAATGAGGAAAACGAAACGGGGAAAGGAAAGAAAAGCAAATAACGCAAGAAGAAGACGGTAGGAAAGTAGAAAGAGAAAAAAGAAAAAGTGGAGAGGCTTGAATGGAGAAAGAGAGGAAGAAGAGTAGAGGGAGGAAAAGGAAAAGAAAAAGAATGAGTGAATGAAGAAAACGGAACGGGAGAAAGGAGAGAAAGCTAAATGAAGAAGAGGAAGGAGAGAGAGAGAGAGAGAGAGAGAGAGAGAGAGAGAGAGAGAGAGAGAGAGAGAGAGAGAGAGAGAGAGAGAGAGAGAGAGATGGAAAGGCTGGAGTGGACGTGAAAGCAGTGTGTTGATGGACTGTCATTGTAGCAGTGGTGGTGATGCGCTCCACTACCACCACCACCACCACCACCACCACCACCCACCACCACCACCACCAACCCCCTTAGAGAAGCAAATAGTATCCAGGAACCCTAAAAAGCCAGGGAGGAGCTACCACGGCCGGATCTGAACGCATTTAAATGTTGGACGAAGGATTTATGCCGGAGGGTCGAGTGGAAAAGAGGTGCTGTGGATTTAGGGTGAGAGGGGTGAGAGTGGGGAGGTGAGTGTGGAAGGTACAATCTTGGGGAGAAATCGAGTAACTTATATTTGTTTTTATATGTTATGATTTCCCTGGATGTTAAGTCCTTATGCCTGTAGCGATCCATCCTTCACCTTGCAATCCGTGTTGGTAGAAAGAGGGAGTGGAGGAAAATGAGGAAAATTATTATTATTATTATTATTATTATTATTATTATTATTATTATTATTATTATTATTATTATTATTATTATTGTTATTATTATTATTTTATTTTATTTATTTTTTTCCGTAAGAGGGTCACTGGCGAGGGGAAACAAAAAAAGGAGGGAAAAAAAAACCCCAGTGACATAATGAAGGGTAACTTTCCGCATTCATTACTGTGTTTTGTGTCTTCTTTCAGCCTTGAGTCCTCTGATCTGCTGACAGTCTCACAAAAACTCGCTATTATGATTCTCAATAAACCAGTAAACTTCAGATCGAGGGAAGATACTAAACACACAAAAGCACGTGCGGTATTTAGACAACTATTGACCATGACTATACGTAAAAGCTTTATTTTCAAGAGATCAGAAAACTTAACATTGAGGGAAGCTACTAAACACAATAAACGTAAGTCACACGTCACACAAGTACTGACCGTGACCGCGAGTGAAGATTCCCAACAAGAGTTCCACAGACTTAACATTGACGATAGCTACTAGACACGGCACAAATAACTGCCGTGTGTCACCCAACTGCTAACCGTGACTGCTAACCTAAGGACATAACGGCTAACTGGTGACAAACTGAATGATACACAAAGTCAAGATATAAGGGAAGTAAAAAAGTAATAAAAAAAAACTATAGAAAAAAATAAGTTATGAAGGATATGAAAGGGGCGCAGGTAAAGGTGTGCTTGTGGGGGGGGGGTTGTGCTATCTGAATAGTGAAGGGGTGAGATGGTGGTGGTGGTGGTGGTGGAGGAAGGCGTTAAGATGTTAGAGAGCTTGTTAAGTGTGTGTTTAATCAGGCCGGAGTGTGTCGATGAGATGGTGTGTGTGTGTGTGTGTGTGTGTGATTAGAGAGAGAGAGAGAGAGAGAGAGAGAGAGAGAGAGAGAGAGAGAGAGAGAGAGAGAGAGAGAGAGAGAGAGAGAGAGAGAGAGAGAGAGAGAGAGAGAGAGAGAGAGAGAGAGAGAATGAATAAATGAATGAACGAGAAAACGAACAAGCAAACGAACCCGAGAAAGAGAAGCAACCAAGACAAACAGACAGACAGACAGACAGACGAACAAACAGACAGGATAAAAAAAGAAACTCAAAAGAAAGCGAAGAAAAACGTGGAGTGAAGGAGAGAGAGAGAGAGAGAGAGAGAGAGAGAGAGAGAGAGAGAGAGAGAGAGAGAGAGAGAGAGAGAGAGCTGGAATGCGGTAATGCAGTTGTGTGTGTGTGTGTATGTGTGTATACGGGAGGGACGGAATGGAGGGAGCAGAGTGGAGGGAGTGGAGTGAAGTGGAGGGGAGTGGAGGAGGGCGGACTCTCGTGCTGTCTTCCTGATCAATGCTTTATCGGCGCCTCTATTCCACCTTCTCCTGATTGAGGCGTCCTGGGGAGGTGGAGGTGGAGGTGGAGGTGGAGGTGGAGGTGGTGGGGGAGGGGGTGAGGAAAGGTAGTTGGAAGGTATAAAGGAGAAAGAGGGAGGAAGGTAAGAAGGATAAGAAAAAGAGTGGAAATATGTAGAGGAGAAAGAAAGAAGCAGGGAAGAAGGATAAGGAGAGAAAAGTCAATATGGGATAAAGGAAGGGACGAGAAACGAGGGATGATGGGAGAAAATGAAAGTTAAAGATGGGGAAGAAGGGAAAGGAGAGAGGAGAAAGGAGAGTGAAGCTAGGAAGGGATAAAGAAAGGGGTGAAGAGAGAGAGAGAGAGAGAGAGAGAGAGAGAGAGAGAGAGAGAGAGAGAGAGAGAGAGAGAGAGAGAGAGAGAGAGAGAGAGAGAGAGAGAGAGTTAATGGAAGGAAATGGAGGTGGAAGAGAGGAAGAGAACAGATGGAGTGAAAGAGAAGAAGAGAAGGAAAAAGGAGAAAGAGAAGAGAAAGAGGAGAAAGGAGAGAAAAAAGAGTAAGAGCAGAAAGAAATAAAAGAGGGGAGAAAGAGAGACAACAAATGGGATAAAAAGTAAGACAAAAGAGAGAAAAAAAAGACGAAAACGAAAGTAAATATTCAGAAAACGAGAAGAAAATAAGAAGGAAGAGATGAGAAAACAAGAACAGGGGTAAAAAGAGATAAAAATGTAAAAAAAAGAAAAGAAAAAAAGAAGATAAATATTAACTCCGTAGAATAAAAATCACAAAGAGGATATGGAGAGGAAGGAGAGAAGGAAATCATAAAAGAGAAGGGGAGACAAAAATAACATAAGAAGGAAGGTAATGGAGCAAGAGAAGAGAGGAAGAGAGAGAAAAAAAAATAATATGAGGGGGAAGAACGGAACTTGAGAGGTGATAATACGAGGGAGGGAAGAAGGGGGGAGAAGAGGGGAGGATGTAAATAAGGGAAGAGAGAAAGAGAGAGAGAGAGAGAAAAAAAAAGAACAGAAGAGAAGAACAAGAATGAAGGAAGGAAGTGAAGGAAAAAAATATATATAAAAAAAAGAGAAACATGAAATAAATGACCGAAAAAATACACTAATGAATAACACACACGCTCACTTCCTGTCTAAATAATTGCACTTTCATAATTTTTTTCCTTAGAATCGTTTATTTAGGATCTAAGATAATCCTATATTAAATAAGGTCCCTGCAAACCTATATAAGTGGGAGGACCTGAACCTGGAGGAGGAGGAGGAGGAGGAGGAGGAGGAAGAGGAGGAGGAGGAAGAGAAGGAGGAGGAGGAGGAAAAAAGGGGGATAGTTTAAAAATATAAGGGCGAATATAAATTACCGAAAAAGAGAGAAAAGATGAGGTGGGGAATAAGAAAAATGAATTCAGAACACGAGAAAGAGAGGAGGCAAAGGAGGAGGAGGACCAGGAGGAGAGAAAATGAGGGTCACTGAGTAAAAATGTCGGGTAAGAAAGATCACACATTAAAAAAATATGAAAGAAATGAGAAGAAGAGAAGAAGAAGAAGAGGAGGAGGAAGAGGAGAAAGAAAAAGACTAGGAAAAAAATGGAGAAACTGGAGAAAGAGTAGGAAAAGGAAGAGAAAAAAAGAAGCGACAACAGAAAAAAAATGTAGAGGAAGAATGAAAATAACTAATAAAAACATGAACAGAAGGAGAAGAACAAGTAAGAGGGAGAATAAAAGAATAAAGACGAGGGTGAATTATATAAAAATGAGAGAGAGTTATAAAAAAAAGAGGGAATGAAGCCAAATGAGGAAGGAAGGGGAGAACAGGAAAGCTAAGAAGGTAAGAGGGACAGAAGAGAGGAGGAGGAGGAGGAGGAGGAGGAAGAGGAGGATGGAATATGAGGTGTAATTAAAGTGGATGAGAGAAAAAAAGAGAAGAGGAGGAAGGAGTAGGAAGAAGAGGAGGAAGAAGGAAAAAAAAAAGAAAGCAAGAACGATAAGAAGAGACCAAAAAGGAACACAAGTAAAATAAATCAAGGGAATTAGAGAAAGAGAGAGAGAGAGAGAGGAAGAGGGAGAGAAAGGGAGAGGGAGAGAGGGAGGGGCTGTGAGGAGGGAGGAGAGAAAGTGAGACAGAGCGAGTGAGTAAGGGAGAGGAACAAGAGCTGGGAGAGGGGGAGGAGGAGGAGGAGGAGGAGGAGGAGGAGGAGGAGGAGGAGGAGGAGGAAGAGGAGGGGAGAGAGGAGGAGCAGGAGGAGGAGAGACAGGGCGAGGCAGGCAGTGGCAGCGAGAGACACGGCCCTCTATATGGCTTCCCCTCACCAGCAGGTCCTCGCTCACCCTGGGTCCTCCTTTGTCTCCCCTCGACCTCCTCCCCGCCGGTTCTCCCTCGCACAACGCTGCCGGGTTTGGTGCCGCAAGGGCGTGAGGGGAACGAGGGCGTGAGGGCGGGAGGGAGTGTGTGTGAGGGAGGGAGTGTGCCTATCCAAGCAGCGTCGCCTCGTGGTTGTGGTGGTCTTGTGTGGCGATGTGGCGCAGGAGGAGAGTAGCGTTCACTGTACCGCCACCACAGACACAGCAGCTGACGGTGAGTGTGTGTGTCTGTGTGTGTGTCTGTGTGTGTGTGTGCTTGTGTGAATCATATGCAAATTGTTCGATTGAAGTTTCCTCTGTGTGTGTGTGTGTGTGTGTGTGTGTGTGTGTGTGTGTGTGTGTGCTGGCTGGTTATGTTTCACTGTGTATTTCATCGTGCTTGTGCTTGTGTGTGCGAGTATGTCTGTGTCTGTGTATTAGATATGACTCACCGTGAATTTTATCGTGTTTAGGCGCTTGCTCACTCGTCCGGGCGTGTGTATGTGTGGGGGGGGGTGTTGTGTCTGCACGTGCGCGGCCTGGCCAGACTGCAGAGCCAGACATGTATCATCTGTATCATCACTTCCGCTCACAAGTTGCATGTCTGAGTCATGTATGTTGTGATGCGGAAGTGTGTGTGTGCGTGTGTGTGTGTGTGAAGGAAAATCTATTCGGCTTGTGCTTTTCTCGATGCTCGTAAATGTGTTTTTAATGTTACTTCAGCGCTTGGGGAGATCTTGTACATGTTTCTACTGCCAGAAAGGCTAGCAACACCATATCAACACCGCTACGACACCACAACAACACAGTAGTAACACCGCACTACCACAAGAACTCCATTACAACACATCATCACCATCACACCACCACAGAATCACCACAACGCCACCACAGCAACACAACAGCACCACAACACCCTCGCAGCACACAGCACCGCATAAGACAAAGGTGATGATAGATGTTCTCTGTTCATCTTCACGTTCAAAAGTGTTTAAAGATACGATAGACATAAAAGAATAATAAAAGAATAACGCCTCGATAAGCACGTGCGTCTTTGCCACTGCAGTCTGTGACGTTTTCCAGTCAATCAATAGTTAGGTTTTTATCGTGTGTGTGTGTGTGTGTGTGTGTGTGTGTGTGTGTGTGTGTGTGTGTGTGTGTGTGTGTGTGTGTGTGTGTTCTTGACAACAAAAGCACGAGATTCGGCTTTCCGATAATTTTAATATTTTTCTCCTTGCTTTTCTTTCTTTCTGTCGTTGATATTTCTGCTTTTACATCAAGTGTTTTACGGGTTGTATTGTCTCGAGTGCTTGCGGAAGGGGTTTTCAGACTGGGGGTTCACCTGTTCATAGTCGTCCCCGAAGAGACTACCATGAGTGCGTTGTCACGGTTATACGGCATGCCAAGACATGGAGACATACCGTCATCAGTACTTTCTGGAAACCTTTACAGTGCGTGGCGTGCTTGGCGTCAGGAAGCCTCGTCTGTATACAAGACACGCTACACTAATTATAACGTAAGCTTTTTTTTACTCCCTCTGCCCTTATTCTGTCTACCATACTGATGCAAGACAGCTGGTATCTATTTCACTCTTCCATCTCTTTCACAGGCAAACTATGGATCTTTATCTTCTTATGTCTCCTTATCTATTATGACGAACTGTTTCAAAGAGGAAAAATTAAAACACTGCCAACTTTCCTTTATTTGTTCTTGTGACTTTATAGCAGCAACTCGATTGGTCTTTTCATCTTGTCTTGCATTTTTGT
>NC_087155.1:31645055-31650055 GCF_035594125.1 Scylla paramamosain | reverse complement strand
TATCCCCTAACAGTGAGAGAAATGGGATAGGAGGAGGAGGAAGAGCAGGAGGGGGAGGAGGAGGCGGAGAAGACACCTCGCCTAACATGATATAAAAAAAAAAAAAAGAAGCTGAAAATACATGTGACAACTGGAAAGATAGATTAATGCTTACCAACACACACTCACTCACACACACACACACACACACATACGAACAATAAGACAGACGAAGTAAAAGTGGAGGCGTCAGAGAGGTGCCACAAGTAAGACAAAAGGAAGACTTGATAAAAGAGGGAAAAGAAACAACCTTTGACAGATGAGGATGAGAAGTGGAGTTAGAGGAGAAAGATGACGGTAGGAGTTACAAAGAGAGAGAGAGAGAGAGAGAGAGAGAGGAGAGAGAGAGAGAGAGAGAGAGGAGAGAGAGAGAGAGAGAGAGAGAGAGAGAGAGAGAGAGAGAGACCAAAGTTGCGAAGTGTCTCAGAAACCTTGAGACTCATAAATTGCGTCCCTTTAAGGAGAAGAGGCGAGAAGGGGAGAGGAAAGGGGAGGAGGAAGTGGACGAGATGGATCAGAGGGATACATGAGATGAAGGGAGGAGCGAAGGAAGCCGTAAGGAGGGAGAGAGAATGGGAGGGAGAGTGGGAGAGAAGTGGTGAAAGGAACGCATCTCGAAACTGAATTGATGAAAAGAATTCGTAATGAAAAGAAGTAAAATGTCATGAGTGAAGGAGAAAGTGCGAAAGAAAAGAAATGTAAAGACAGAAGTAGTAAAGAAAGGGAGGAAGGAGAAAAAAAAAAAACATGAAAGAAGTAAAGACGTGGAGCAACAGAGGGAGATAAAAGCAGAGATTAAGGAGAATGATAAGAAAAAGGGCGGAATGAGCACGAAGAAGCAGGGAGAGAAGAAGGGGAGGAGTGAATAAATAAACGATAAGACAACGCAAGGAGAATGAGAGAGAGAGAGAGAGAGAGAAAAAAAAAACCTAATCACACTGAATGAATCGAAGGGAGGAGGTAATGGAAACATGAATACAATGTAGAAGACAAGGTGGATGTTAGTATATGACAAAGAAATAAAATAAAAGAATTAAAGGGAAAGAAAAATCCACAAACATTGATTGATCAATATTAATAAACTGTTGAGGAAAAAATAGTAAAAAAAGGAAGAAAAGCAACTGATAGAAAAAAATAATAATGATGAAAGTTAAAAATTGAGAAAGAAAAGTCGAAAGGAAAAGAAAAGAAAACTCCACAGATATTCATCAACATCAGTAAACTTTTAATAAATAAAAGAAAAAAAAAATGAAGAAAAGCAATTAATAGAAAAATAGTGATGGAAGTTTATAAATGTGACAAAAAGATGAAAAGAAAAGAAATCCACAGGCATTGATCAATATTTATAAACTATTAAGAAAAAAAAGAAGGAAAACAGTGACGAAGAGGAACTGATAGGAAAATAATGATACGGAACGGAAGGATGGGAATTTAAACAGACAAGTAATTGCAGAGGGAAAGGATGGCAAGTTAAATACGTCTATTGGGGAACAAATACACATAATATATTTAGTCGGCGCTTTGTCCTCCCTCCAGCAGATAAGTAGGATAATGTTATGCAAATTAATAAAGCAGGAAGAAGGGAAAGGAGAAATAGAGAGAATATATGTGGAAGATAAGATAAAAAGGAAGACAAGGAGGAGATACAGAAGCTTTAGAAGAATGAGTAAAAAAAAAAGATGACGAAAGGAAGAAGAAAATGAAAGAGGAAGAATAAGAAAGCTACGGCTAGGAAGAAATGAAACGAAGAAAGCAAATGTTAGGAAGTGCAAATAAAAAAAATGTATTCAAGGAACGAGATGAAGAGAAAGAAGAAGAAGAAGAAGAAGAAGAAGGAAAAAGAAAGAAGGACACCACCACCACCACCACCACCACCAACAACAACAACAACAACAACAACAACAACAACAACAGACAGGAATAAAATAGAACAAAAGAAACAAAAACACATCAACTTTTCACCAAAGAAGATCGTGAAATTATTACTAATACTAAATTCTTGCAAAAAAAAAAAAAAAATCAATAAATAAAAAAATATAAATAAAATAAAATAAATAAATAAATAGATAATGGGCAAACAACAAAACGAACGAGGACGTAGCGTTTGTCTGAAGCGTGATTTATGTTAATGGGGTGCCGAGTGGTCGTGACAGGTGCGTGCTGGGACGTGAAGGGCGTGGGTGTGTGTGCGTGAGTGTGTGTGTGTGTGTGTGTGTGTGTGTGTGTGTGTGTGTGTGTGTGTGTGTGTGTGCTGAGGACGTGGAGGCGTGGGATGAGTGCAGCGTGGGTACATTACTTGTGTGAATTTACCTACTTATCTACTAACACTTATCAAGGGACAATTAAATTCATAATGGCTAATTGATGTGTGGTAGACAAGAGAAGTGAACAGATGGATTTGAGTGAATGCATTTAAATGTTATGGATTGATGTGAAGGATGGATGTGAGTGACGTGAATGGTCTTGATGGATGAATATGAGCAGTTGAGCTCAATAAAGTGTTGTGAATAATGTAAACGAGATGAACAGCTAATGAAAAAATGTATGAGGAAAGTGAAATGAAGTGAGGATGCTACAGGTAATTGAAAGGTAAAAACAGGTAAACAACAAAAGAAAAAAAAAAGAAAGAAGAAGAGAAAAACAAAAAGTGCGTGAATGTGTATAATTGTAAATAAATTAAGGTAAGGATGAATCACGAGTCTATTACAGATGATGGACAGTAATCGATGGGACGGAATTAATAACTTGAGGTTGTGGGAGGCGCTTGATTAAAGGTGCATCAGGTGCAGCAGGTGTGGTGGGTAGGTAATTAAAGGTGTGGGAAGAAGGTGAACAGTGGAGGTAATAGTGGTGTAAACTCTCTCTCTCTCTCTCTCTCTCTCTCTCTCTCTCCTCTCTCTCACTCTCTCTCCTCTCTCCTCTCTCTCTCTCTCTCTCTCTCTCCTCTCTCTCTCTCTCTCTCGGGGGGGGGGGATTCTTTTGGTTCTTATATTTTTAAAAGTTTCAATCTCTTTGTTGCTAGACGAGTGTGTTTTATTTTCTCTCTGCCTTTCTTTCGTTTTCTTTCTTTCTTTCCTTCCTGATTTTTGCTTCTCGTTCTTCTTTTGTTTTTCTTTCATTAATTTTTTTTCTTCCATTTCTTTTTTTTATTTGCTTCGTTTTTTTTATTTAGTTTTCTTTACGTTTTTTTATTTTATTTTTTTTTTACTTTTTCGTCGTTGTTTCCCTTTCCTTTATTTCTCCCATGTCCCCTTTTGTCCATTTCCTTCAATATTTTTTTCAGTCATCCTTTATTTTATCCTTTCATTTTTTTTTTCTAGCTCTCCGGTTCATTTACTTTCTTTCTTACCTTTATTCCTCTTGATCTCTCTCCTTTCTCACTTTCTCCTACACCCCTTCCCCCTCTCTCTCTCTCTCTCTCTCTCTCTCTCTCTCTCTCTCTCTCTCTCTCTCTCTCTCCTCTCTCTCTCTCTCTCTCTCTCTCCTCTCTCTCTCTCTCTCCTCCTCTCTCTCTCTCTCTCTCTCTCTCTCTCTCTCTCTCTCAAAGGATTTTTTTTTTATCAATTTCTAAGTCTGTTGCTGTTTGTATTTCTTTGTTCCTTTGTTTCTTTTTGTTTGTTTGTTTTTTTCATTACAGCCTTTGAGTCTCTTCCCCTTTTCTCGTTCCCCATTTAACTTTCTTTGTTTTATATTCGTGTTTTCATTTTGTTCTTTTCTTTGTTCGTTTCCTTCTTTCCACATCTCTCAGTCCTTATTTTTTTCTTTCTCATTTTTCTTTCCTTTTTCTTTCTTCTTTCCTCCCTTCCCTCCCTCCCTCCCTCCCTCCCTCTCGATCTTTATGGCGACTGAGATCATAATTCACTAGACGTTATTAAGTCACGCCCTTCCCTTCCCTTCCCTTCCCTTCCCTTTCCTTCTCTTCCCTTCCTTTCCTTTCCTTTCCTTTCCTTTCCTTTCCCTTCGTTTTCTTTTCTTCCCTTCTCTTCATATCAGTACATCTCTTTCTCTTCCTCTCCTCTCCCATCTCAATTCCCTTCCCTCTCCTTCCACTTCTTTTGTTTTTAAATTCCCTTCTGTCATTTTCCGTCCGTTCCTTATTTTTTTCTCTCTTATTTTTCTTTTTATTTTCTTTCTCCCCATTAATTTTTTCCTTCAGTCCTCCCGTTTTTAACAAGTCTTTAACTCTTCCATCCTCTCCTCCTCCCTTTTCTTCCCTTCCATGTTCCTTCTTTTTACCCTTCGTTTTTAGCAGTTCCCTTCCACTCTTTCACCTCTCTTTCCATTTGTCCACTCTTACATTCCACACTCCTTTATCTCCCTTTCTCTTTACCCTTTCTATTCTACCTTGCTTGCCCACACTTAGTTTATCAGTAGTTCTAGTTTATCATTTAGTATATACGTAACTTAACTCTCTCCTACTCCATATGTTATTTCTTATCTTGTTCTCCCACACGTAATTTACCAGCAGTAGTTTGTCATTCAATAGGTGCTCCTCCTTCGTTCCTATCCAACACGTCTCTTGGCACCTGTTTCTTCCTATGTATTCTTGTGTATTGCATCCCCTTGTCTCTGCCTTTGCCTCTCGTGCCATTCCTCCTGTCTTTGTCCGCTGCGGGAGTGTGTATCGCGTGATTCGGTTTGCATATTTGTGAAGTAAGCGTTGGGGCAAGTTCCCGCACCGCTGTTGTGTCGAGTTTGAGTGACTGACGGGCAGAGTGACGGACTTGTATGTAGACTGATAGATAGGTAGGTAGGCAGGTAGGTAACTAGATGTGTAGAAGGACAGATATATAGTTGGGTAAGGAAATAGATAGATATATAGACTGACTGCTAGTGGAGAGATAGATAGATAGATAGATAGTAAATATATGGATAGGCAGAGACAGACATACAGACAGATAGGTAGATAGATACATAGATGAATAGATACGTAGATTGGCGTATAGATAGGGAGGTAAATA
>NC_087155.1:31630055-31632555 GCF_035594125.1 Scylla paramamosain | reverse complement strand
ATCCTTCTCATCTTCATCGCTTCTGTCCATCTCCTCCTCATGTTCACCTCGTCTCGTCCTCTTCGTCCTCCTTTATAATCCTACTCTGTATCCTTCTCTTCCTTGTCCTTTTCCTTCTTGTTATTTTCCTGGTTATCCTCCTTTTCCTATTCCTTCTTCTCCTCCGTCTCCTCCTCTTTTTCCTCCTCTTCTTCCATATCTTTTCCTTTTTCTCCTTGTTATCCTCCTTCTTATCTTTATTCTCCATGTCGTCCTTCTCCTCTGCATCTTCATTCACTTTCTCCCTGTTCTTCTCCTCCTCTTCCTACCTTTCCCTTCATTCTCATTGTCCTCTTCTATATTTTTCTCCTTTTTCTCCTCGTCCTTCTTTTCTTTATACTCTTTCTCCTTGTCGAACTCCTCTTACTCCATCTCTACGTCATTATACCCTTTTTTGCCCTCCTCCTTCTCCACTTCATTTTCTTTTTTTGTTCTCCTCCTTCTCTTTACTCTATTCTTCTTTTCCTCCTTCACATCTTTACTCGCTTCCTTTTCCTGCTCCTTCACGTCCTTATCCACACATTCCGTTGTCCCCCTCGTCGCGCTCCTCATCTCGGTAACCAATCAGCGAGCCAGACTATCAAAACACACCATTTCCGCTTCCCACGCCTCCCTTTTATGCGATAAACGGATATAAACATTCAATGGATGAGAGCGAGGAAGGGAGAGGAGGCGAGACAGAGGGAGAGAGAGAGGGAGACAGGGACGATCATACTAGTGGGACTGTAATCAACGCCACAAATTTTGACAGGTGTGTGAGTGAAGTAATTAGTATCCAGGTGAAAGGGAGGAGGAGGAGGAGGAGGAGGAGGAGAGAGAGGAGGAGGTGGAGGGGCATCATTATCAGGTAAATATGCCAGTTCTCCCTATTATCTTAGTCGTACGGGACCTGTACGAGTTTTTATCACGTCACTAGAGAGAGAGAGAGAGAGAGAGAGAGAGAGAGAGAGAGAGAGAGAGAGAGAGAGAGAGAGAGATTTATGAAGCTTTGTGTAAGGACAGAGAATTAAAGACGTGAGAAGAAGAGACAAAAGAAGAAGGTGGATGTAGGTGGATGAAAGAAGAAGGTGGATGTGAGGAATGGCGGTAACCTGAGAAGCTTGGTGAGGAGGAGGAGGGAGATAAGTGAAGGGAAACTTTACCTCTTGAGGGGAGAATGAGAGGAGATGAGGGGAATGTTACTTAGGAGAGGGAGAGGTGATTGTACCAGGCAGGAATGAGGGGAAGAGAAGACGAGAAGAGGAGAAGGAGGAGGGGAGGAGGAGGAAAGAAAACCACAATGAATCTTAAATGGTAGTTTGGTACGAAGATGGAAGGAGATGAGGGAAGAGAGGAGGGGAGGAGGTAAAGGAAGATGCGAATGGCTGACTAGGAGAGAGAGAGAGAGAGAGAGAGAGAGAGAGAGAGAGAGAGAGAGAGAGAGAGAGAGAGAGAGAGAGAGAGAGAGAGAGAGAGAGAGAGAGAGAGAGAGAGAGAGAGAGAGAGAGAGAGAGAGAGAGAGAGAGAGAGAGAGAGAGAGAGAGAGAGAGAGAGAGAGAGAGAGTAGTTGGCAAGTAAAATGATAGGAATAGGGAGATAGGGAGAAAAATAAAGGAAGGGAGGAAGTAGAGGAGAGGGGAATAGGAAGGAAAAGGTGTGTACAAGATTTTAAGACCATTTACTGATAGCAGATTTACATGTACGGGTCACGACTCACAAACTTAGACACACACACACACACACACACACACACACACACACACACACACACACACACAGGTAACAAGCGAGAAGCGAGGATCCCATTTGCATAATATTCAGTGTTTTTAACTCATTAGTGATTACGTAAGCGATGGGGGAGAGAGAGAGAGAGAGAGAGAGAGAGAGAGAGAGAGAGAGAGAGAGAGAGAGAGAGAGAGAGAGAGAGAGAGAGAGAGAGAGGATATGGAAAGGAAAAAATAGAATAAATGAATGAAAAAGTGGCACAGAGGTTATATTTACACACACACACACACACACACACACACACACACACACACACACACACACACACACACACACACACACACACACACACACACACACACACACACACACACACACACACACACACACACACACACACACACACACACTAAGCAAACATTATACATTGATCTACAGCTGCACTATATCTCTCCAGGGATCCATGACGTATTGCCAAACTTTTCAGAGAGAGAGAGAGAGAGAGAGAGAGAGAGAGAGAGAGAGAGAGAGAGAGAGAGAGAGAGAGAGAGAGAGAGAGAGAGAGAGAGAGAGAGAGAGAGAGAGAGAGAGGACAAGGACAAAGGAAGATAAAGAGTTAGGAAAGTGTTACGGAAGAAATGAAGAAGAAGGAATGTAGAGAGACAGGTAGGTGGCAAGGAGATGAAGACGAGGAGGAGGAGGAGGAGGAGGAGGAGGAGGAGGAGGAAGGAAGACGAGAAGGAGCAGCAGGAGGAGG
>NC_087155.1:31545055-31625055 GCF_035594125.1 Scylla paramamosain | reverse complement strand
TTCTGTTTTTCTCCCACGCCCTCTCTCTCTCTCTCTCTCTCTCTCTCTCTCTCTCTCTCTCTCTCTCTCTCTCTCTCTCTCTCTCTCTCTCTCTCTCTCTCTCTCTCTCTCTCTCTCTCTCTCTCTCTCTCTCTCTCTCTCTCTCTCTCTCTCTCTCTCTCTCTCTCTCTCTCTCTCTCTCTCTCTCAAACACGAGGAACTAAGAAACCCACCCATCTTAAGAGAAAAGGGACTCTCGGCAGTAAATTGGCATTGATTAAGAATTACACTGAGTTGTGGAGAGAGAGAGAGAGAGAGAGAGAGAGAGAGAGAGAGAGAGAGAGAGAGAGAGAGAGAGAGAGAGAGAGAGAGAGTGTGTGTGTGTGTGTGTGTGTATTCTCTTAACAAACTGCCAGCCATGAAAGTAAAGGGACCGTTTGAAAGGCCATGAAATCACAAACTCCTTGGTCTTGTCACGAGTTAATGAAACGTGAGACTTGATCCCCGTGGAGTTATTTTTAAGACTATTATATTTACGCATTATAATTTTACGAACCATGTAGGGTGACGTGTGAATGAACCTGTCTTGATTACTGGTGGTGGTGGTGGTGGTGGTGTTGATAATGAGTGTGTATTTGATAATAATGTCACAGTTTACGTTCTTGTTTTATAGTGCTGTTCTTGTTGATGATTATGGTTATTGTCTATAGTGATAGTAGTAGTAGTAGTAGTAGTAGTAGTAGTAGTAGTAGTAGTAGTAGTAGTAGTTTTTGTTGTTATTGTTGTAATATTCTCTCTCTCTCTCTCTCTCTCTCTCTCTCTCTCTCTCTCTCTCTCTCTCTCTCTCTCTCTCTCTCTCTCTCTCTCTCTCTCTCTCTCTCTCTCTCTCTCTCTCTCTCTCTCTCTCTCTCTCTCTCTCTCATTTCAATCCTGCGCCTGGCACCTTCGTGGGCTGCCTCAGGTAATGTTCCTTGGCCCTCTTCCCGCTCGGATATTGCTGCTGATTAGAAAATACTGAGCGGATATTGAGTGTTCAGCTCCTGCCTCCCCTCCTTTCTTCCTTCCTTCCTTCCTTCCTTCATTCCTTCCTTCCTCCCTTCCTTCCTTCTTCCCCAGCCTCTTTTTCCTTCCTTCTTCACTTTTCTTTTTATTTCTTTCTTCTTTTGTCTCTTAGTTGAGTCTTTTTTTCGCTTCTGTCTCTCCTTCCGTGTTTGGTTTCACAATTTTTTTCTTACTATTCTCTTTTCCACCTCTTTTACCCAACTTTTCTCTTCCTCATTTTACGTCGTTCTGTCCTTCCTTCATTATTTTCTCTATTCTTTCTTCCACCTTCCTTCCTTCCTTCTTTCCTTCATTCCTTTCTTCTGTCCCTTCCTTCCTTCCTTCCTTCCTTCCTTCCTTCCTTCCTTCCTTCCTTGCTTCTCCTAAAGTCTCATTCGCATTCCTTCCTTCCTCTTTATCTTCTTCATTCTCTCCTTCAGTTTCTTATCTACAACTGCCCCTCCTTCCTCCTGCTCTTCCCCCTCTGTCCATCACTTCCTCCTTCAAGTTACTAGCATCTTCCCCCTCTGCAACTTCCTCCATTCTCTCTCATCCTCTCCATTCTTCCTCCCCCTTCGCCTCCTCCTCATATGTACAGTTAGGTGTCTGGCAGGGTTGGGTCTGGTTCCTTTATTAGCAACATTCAGCCTTGTGGCAGAGAGAGAGAGAGAGAGAGAGAGAGAGAGAGAGAGAGAGAGAGAGAGAGAGAGAGAGAGAGAGAGAGAGAGAGAGACATACATTCAGACATACATACACACAGATTCAAACATACATGAAAACTTAATAAGCATACAGATGGATGGCCAGGCAGATAGTTAGACAAATCGGATACTAATAAATAGTCAGAGAAAAAAAGTGTAGGAAATGACAGATAGAGACGGAATTAGAGGAAAAAAAGCAACAAAAGTGGACAGGAAGGCAGACCGAGAGATAGATAAATAAAGACACGAGAATAGCTAGGAAATATTGATACGGATAAATGAAAGAGAATAGAAATCACACACACACACACACACACACACACACACACACACACACACACACACAAAGCTGATGCAACTCCACGCCTGATGAGCCGCTTTTCATCAGCCTGCCATCCCTTCGATTCTGGTTCCCTCTTTACACAGACAACTCTTCCGTGCCTCAGTGGTCTTTGTGCGTCTTAGCCTGTTTGTAATTTTCTCTGTATCTTGCTCTCTCTCTCTTCTACACTATCATACAATTATTTCTCCTTTATTATTTATCTATTTATTGAAAGCAGTATCATGACAAGTTTTCCTAATTTTTGTGCCATTACTCAGCCTCCTTCACGTGTAATAGAGAAGTATGAACACTCTTTATTATTGAACATTATTAGTGGGTTCTTAGGTACTTAGGAGATGTCGGCAGTTTGTGTTAGGTACTTAGGTGTTCCGGGAGACCTTGTGAGTAGGGCTAACTACTCGTATTGACCGTGAGAGTGAGGCGAGCTACTCTGTGTATGTGAGCGTTAGTCCTCCTGTCCCCCACCAATGCTTAGTGTCCTTAAAAGGGAGTATTTTGTTCTTGGCTGTGGTCCTTGTCAACCCCTCAGCTCCGACCAGAATTCCGTGTAGGGCGCTCTCTCTCTCTCTCTCTCTCTCTCTCTCTCTCTCTCTCTCTCTCTCTCTCTCTCTCTCTCTCTCTCTCTCTCTCTCTCTCTCTCTCTCTCTCTCTCTCTCTCTCTCTCTCTCTCTCTCTCTCTCTCTCTCTCTCTCTCTCTCTCTCTCTCTCTCATCACCAGACATCGTTTCCAAGGCCCCATTCCTCTGCATTATTAACACATCTCACAGTTTCCGCGCCTCCATTTACTTAATAGCCTCAACCTCCTCCTTTCCCTCCACTTGCTATCATTTTACCTACTTCTCCACCTTCCTGTCTTAATGCCCATCGTATTTCTGTATGCTGTCCTTCTCAGTTCAACCTTGCTTTATCCGTCTTATTCTCTCTCATCTTCCAGTTTTTCATCTTCTTATCCTTCTGTTTCCTCACCTTCATCAAGTTTATCTCTGTCCTCCTCTTTTACTCAGCTCCTCTCTTCCTCATTTTACGTCCAGGGTCATCCTTCTCCCATCCCTTTCCCTTCCCTAACACCTCTCAGTCTCAGCCTCCCATCCCCCTTGTTATTATTATCTCTCAACTTCTCTCTTCGCTCATCCATCGCCATCAGTGCCTTCTCACCCTCAGTCTCCGGTCTTCCCATCACACCTGTCCTTTCCCATCCCAGACTTCCTACTCCTTCCTTACCTATTTCCCCCCATGTCCTCTTCTCTCTCTCTCTCTCTCTCTCTCTCTCTCTCTCTCTCTCTCTCTCTGTCTCTCTCTCTCTCCATACTCCTTCTATCTCCCTTCATACCCTCTTCTCTCCCTCACTCTCCCATCTCCCTCCCATCACACCTGCCCTCCTGTTCCTCACCTACCTGTCCCTCTCCCTCTACACCTGAGAATGAGAGCCCGTGTCAGGTGGAGGCGGCAGCGGCAATAGCTCGTGGTCGTTATCAGGCCACGACATACCCTCAAGGATGCTGCGTCATGCTCAGGGGGTCGTTCAGGGAGTCGTGAGTGGTCGTGGAGGGCCAGTGAAGTGGTGGTGGTGGTGGTGGTGGTGGTGGCGGTATTGTGAGATGGTGCGGATTGGCTTTGGAGAATGTGTAATTGGTACTGTGTGTGTGTTGTGTGTGTGTTGTGTTATGGTGTGTGTGTGTGTGTGTGTGTGTGTGTGTGTGTGTGTGTGTGTGTGTGTGTGTGTGTGTGTGTGTGTGTGTGTGTGTGTGTGGTTAATATTTATCTATCTAGCTATTTATCTATCTAGCCATTTATCTATCTATCTATCTATCTATCTATCTATCTATCTATCTATCTATCTATCTATCTACCTACCTACCTACCTATCTATCTATCTATCTAGTTATTTATCTCTCTAGCTATTTATCTTTTTTTATGTGGCAGGGACACCGGCCAAGGGCAACAAAAATACAATTGAAAAAAAAAAAAAAAAAAAGCCCACTGAGATGCCAGTCCCAGAACAGGGTCCAAAGCGGTTGTCAAAAATTGAAGGATAAGTGTCTTGAAACCTCCCTCTTGAAGGAATTCAAGTCATAGGAAGGTGGAAATACAGAAGCAGGCAGGGAGTTCCAGAGTTTACTAGAGAAGGGGATGAATGATTGAGGATACTGGTTAACTCTTGCATTAGAGAGGTGGAGAGAATAGGGGTGAGAGAAAGAAAAAGTCTTGTGCGGCGAGGCCGCTGGAGGAAGGGAGGCATCCAGTTAGCAAGATCAGAAGAGCAGTCAGCATGAAAATAGCGGTAGAAGATAGCTAGAGATGCAACATTGCGGCGATGAGACAGAGGCTGAAGACAGTTAGAGGAGAGGAGCTGATGAGACGAAAAGCTTTTGATTCCACACTGTCTAGAAGAGCGGTATTGAGTGGAACCCCCCAGACATGTGAAGCATACTCCATACATGGACGGATAAGGCCCTTGTACAGAGTTAGCAGCTGGGGGGTGAGAAAAACTAGCGGAGACGTCTCAGAACACCTAACTTCATAGAAGCTGTTTTAGCTAGAGATGAGATGTGAAGTTTCCAGTTTAGACTATAAGTAAAGGACAGATCGAGGATTTTCAGTGTAGAAGAGGGAGACAGTTGAGTGTCAATGAAAAAAAGGGGATAGTTATCTGGAAGGTTGTGTGGAGTTGATAGATGGAGGAATTAAGTTATTGAGGCATTGAACAATACCAGGTTTGCTCTGCCTATATCAGAAATTTTAGAAAGATCTATTTATTTATTTATTTATTTACTTATCTATTTATTTATTTATTTATTTATTTATTCATTTATCTATCTATCTGTCTGTTCATATGTGTGTGTGTGTGTGTGTGTGTGCAATGCCAACATTTCCAAAGCTCTCCCTTTTGAATGTAACCATAAATTTTGCACCACCACAAGATCCATCAATATCACCTTGCCATTAAGTCTCTATTTCACCCCATCTACCTTCCCGAATACATACCTTTCTGTCAATCTATCCACCCATCCATCCATACCTACACAAATCCACCTGACAGACTATCTATTTACACACAACCCACACCTATTCACGTATCGGACTGGCTTACGTACCCCCTGTATTTCCCTACACGTGTCTGGGGGGAAAGAATAGTGAGGTTTATGGTCATTCCTCAAAATAAGACTATTGGTGTTAAATACATTGGGAGGATGAGTTGAATAAGTGTGTGTATGTGTGTGTGTGTGTGTGTGTGTGTGTGTTGTGAGGAAAGACATGAAAGGGAGGAAAAGGAGGACGATAAGAAATAGAGCGAAGGAGGGAGAAGGAGGGAAAGGAGGAAAATAAGCAGGAGCAGAAAAAAAGAACGAAAGAGGGAAGAATTATGAAACAGGAAAAGGAGAAGGAGAAAGAAAACGAAGAAAGGAAGAGGAGGAAAAGGAGGAAAAGGAGGAGATGCAGAAGGAGAATGAAGGAGGGAAAAAGATGAAATGGAGGAAAAGGAGGAGGAGCAGAAAGGAAACGAAGGTAGAAGCAGAAAGAGGAGGAATAACAGAGAGAGTACGAAGGAGGAAAAATGGATGAAAAGGTGAAAAAGACGGAAGAGCAGAAAGAGGACGAAGGAGGACGGACATTAAGGTACCTATCCTCGAAAAAGAAAAGGCGTGTACGTGTGTGTATGAGAGAGAGAGAGAGAGAGAGAGAGAGAGAGAGAGAGAGAGAGAGAGAGAGAGAGAGAGAGAGAGAGAGAGAGAGAGAGAGAGAGAGGTAAACTAAGGGGGGGTTGATGTGAAGAGCAAGCCTCCAGTGGACACAGTTTAGCATCACTGGGCGGGCGCATCCACACGTTTATCTCACCTGTATTGATGCGCCGCCGTGACGATGAATACTGACGACCCATGCCCACATTTGAATAAGAGACAATGAATTTATGAATATATATTTTTTTTTTTTACTGGAAGACAATGGTACTTTTTACACACACACACACACACACACACACACACACACACACACACACACACACACACACACACACACACACACACACACACACACACACACACACCAAAAGGCAATACTTCGGGCATAATTATATAAAAAGAAATGAGTGAGAATAAATATCAAGAAATTAAGAAAAAAGAGGAGGAGGAGGAGGAGGAGAGAAAGGAAGAAGACGTTAAAAAGAAAAGAAACAAATCTAAATAGAAAATGATGTGTTTGAGAGAGAGAGAGAGAGAGAGAGAGAGAGAGAGAGAGAGAGAGAGAGAGAGAGAGAGAGAGAGAGAGAGAGAGAGAGAGAGAGAGAGAGAGAGAGAGAGAGAGATTAAATGGCCACAGTGGTGTTGACTCCCTTGACCTAATGGGTGTAATATATCACAATAATCTCTCTCTTTCTCTCTCTCACTTTTCATTTCATTGGTGTGGTCAAATTATTCATAGATTCATTTATTCTCCAGACTCGTGTGTGGAAAAATAATGGCGTAAAATCCTCCATTTATTTTTATTTCCATTGTTTATTTGTCATCGTTTATTTTGCCCCTTGCTCTCACCCTGTATTTATTTTATTACCTTGTTTATTATTCACTGTGGTCTTTACTCTTACTTAATTCTTGTGCTATTTTCTTTTCTTAAATATTCTTCCTCCACCACTTGTTTTCCTTCTGCATACATTTTCTTCTTTATTTTTCTTCTTTGTTTTTTTTTTTCATTTTCTCACTTCATATATATAATTTATTCTTTATCTATTATTGATTTTTACCCTTTTTTCACTATTTCACCTCATTTCATTTATTCTCTACACATTTTTCTTTTTTTTTTCTCTTTCTGCCTCCTTGCTTTCATCACTCACCCATTCTCCTTTTCTTCCTTTAATCCATCTCGTATTATTTTCTCCTCAATTTGCTCGTGTTTGTCCTCAGTTTCTTTCTCATTCTTATTTATTTTTCTCTCCAATATTTGCTTTGCTTCTTCCTTCCTGCCCTCTCTCGCTGCTATCTTTCCGCTTTACGTTAATCCCCTCTCCTCTTTATTCTTATTTGCTTTTTTATCCTTTACCATTCTCTGTTCGTCCTCTGTTTGCCTTTCCGCCTCATTTTCTTTTTCTCTTCTTTGTACTTCTATATATTTTTACACCTATTTCTTTCTAATGATCTTTCTCCATTTCTTTTTTCTCTTTCTCACTTTTTTCCTTTTCTATTTTCTCTCCATTCGCTCCCTTCCCACTTTTCTTTAATTTCTTTTATCTACTACTTTTCTCTATTTTTTTTGTTCATACTGTTTCTTTCTCTCTCCTTTTTTTCTTTTTCTTTGTTTCACTATGCATATCCCTTCTTTTTTTCTTTTTTCTTTTTTTCTTACTTCTCCCTTGTTTTTCTTCGTGTCATTTCTTTTTCCTTCTCATTAGGTGTTTTCTCTCCTTTCTCCTTTTTTCCCACGTGCGTCCTTTCATTCCCACTCTCATCATGTCTTTTCTCCTTGTTTTTTCGTTCTTTCTTTTTTTCTTTCTTTTTCTTTTTTTCCGCTTTTCTTCTCTCACGTGTGTCCTTTTTTGGTATTCCTTTTTGGCGTTTGTTTCCTTGGTCTCTTTGTGTGTGTGTGTGTGTGTGTGTGTGTGTGTGTGTGTGTGTGTGTGTGTGTGTGTGTGTGTGTGTGTGTGTGTGTGTGTGTGTGTGTGTGTGTGTTTACCTTTTAGCGTCTCTTTCTTTGGTCTTTTCTTTGTGTGTGTGTGTGTGTGTGTGTGTGTGTGTGTGTGTGTGTGTGTGTGTGTGTGTGTGTGTGTGTGTGTGTGTGTGTGTGTGTGTTTACCTCGCATCTTCTTCTTTTCCCTTCTATTTACGTCTTTTCTTTTTATTTATTTATCTTGTCTTTCTTTGGTGGCTTCTATGGCATTCTCCCCATTTATCTCATTTCCTTTACTCTCTCATCATGTGTCATTTCTTACTTTTTTTCCCACTTTTATCTTGTTTTCCCCTGTAATCGTCTTTTTCTTACTTCTTATTTTGCATTTTTCTTTTTTTCTTTTCTTTTCTTTTCTTTTTTTTTTTTTTTTTGCCATCTTGTTCACCGTGTCTTCTTTCCTTCCTCTTCTTCCTTTATGCCAGAATCTTAGACGCCATCTTGCCTCCTCGCGCTGTTCCGGAAGCGTATCGCCGGATGATCGTAGTTTACCTGCCAATATTTACCTGCTTCCGGTTTTATTTTTACCCACCACCTTCTTCCGTAACCATTCTGGCCTAGTCCCTCCTTCTCCTCCCGTCCCATCAGCGCCTGCCGTTCTCCTTTTTTATGGCCTGAAAGAAAATGGGGTTGTGATTTTTTATGCTTAGTTAAGATCTTCTCCTAGTTTTATTGTCTGGAAATTGAATGTTTCCCGGTGAGGAAGTTGTTTTGCTGTTTAAATTTATTTGTTCGTCTTTTTTTGTCGTGTCGGGATGTTTTTGTGTGTTTATACTCGTACATGTGTTAAGTTGGTTTCATTCTTCTTCATTTATTTGGAGCGTCATAGAAACACTGAGAAATTGATCTGCAAGTGGGAAAATTATTAACCTAACTTAACAGAACTTCAATTAATCTAACCTAACCTAACCTAACTTAACCTAATCTAACCAAACCTAACCTAAACTTACCTAACTTATCCTAACCAAACCTAACTTAGCCTAACCTAACCTAACCTAATCTAACCTAACTTAATGTAACCTAACCTAACCTAATTTCATGTAACCTAAATTAAGCTAACCACCCCTAACCTAATTTAACCTAACCCGTCTAAACCCCGTTACGCAGGCGTAAAGCACAGTGACATCGAAACCAAACGATCATCATGCCCTAAGATAAATTTTTGTGGGATTTATACTTCCATTCACTGCATCACCATTCCACTGCTGCTCGGCATACTTGGAAACCTACTCTTTTAATCCCCCCTTTTTTTTTTTTTTCTTGTGGGTGTTCATAAAGATTTCGTATATTGCTTTTAGGTCCGTATTCGTTTAAACGCTTTGCTCTTCCATCAGGACTGTATTCAGAGCCCGTAGAGATGATTGGTCTGGTTCTCATGGGCATTTTTCCCTCCTGACGGTGCAGAGTTATTATTAAACTATTGAAAACACATTTGGAAATACCAACAGCTTCCGTTAGAGCCAGTTAAAAGTAGTTACTATAAAGAGCTGAAACGTTTTAAGAACACAAACCTAAGTGCTGTGAATTGTTGCATATCGGAGTGGAAGGGCTAAGCTGGGTGATGGTGGTGGTGATGGTGGTGGTGGTGGTGGTGGTGGTGGTGGTGGTGGTGGCGGCGGTGGTGGTAAAAAAGTGAAAGAGAAAGAGCTTTAGTAAACAGATTATATTACAGTTTTCTATCCTGAAAACTCTCTTTTTTTTCGCCTTTTTCTTACGCCTCCCATTCCTTCCCTCCTTATCCTGCATAATTCAAGCGTCCTTTTTTCCTCCTTACGACTCTCCCATCATCGTCCTTCTTCCCCTCCTCCTCACTTACTGCTCTTTTCACACTCTCACAATTCCTCATAGTTCTTCCTGCTTTTCCTTTCACTTTTCCCTCCTTTCCACTACTCTCATTATCCCTCTCCTCCCTAGTTATTGCTGTCTTTCCTTCCTTCACAATTTCTCTCAGTTCTTTCTCGTCTCCCCTTGCTCCTTCCCTTTCAAAGATGCAACGCTAAGAACCCACAATGTCTTCCGCTATCTCCTCCTTCTTTTGCTCCTTCTCCTCCTCCTCCTCCTCCTCCTCGTTTTCGTTCTTATTCTCATTCTTGTCCTTGTATTTGTCCTCATCCTCCTCGTCTTCTTCCTCCTCCTCGTCCTCCTTCCGTCTCTTATGACATCTTCTCACATCCTCCTTTGCAAAATCTGGTATGCGGAGGGTCTCTGCCTTCCCTCACTCTCCCTCACTCTCACTCACCCTCCCTCATTCCCTCACTACCAGCTGTCGTCATCGTGGGAAGAGAGCCAACTGCCGAACAGAACCTCCACTCCTTCTCTCCTCTCTCCACTCCTCTCCTCCCTCCACTCCTACTGTCCTGCCTCCTTCCCTCCCTCTTCTTCCTCCCTCCCTCCCTCCTTCCCCTCATGCCTCCTTTCATCTATTCATATATCATTAATTTCCGTATTTTCTCTCTGCATCTAATCTTCTTATTTTCCATCTGTCTGTTTGTCCTAATTTTACTTTTCTTTCCGTCAAAGGATGTATTTGATCTTTCTCATCATTTCTCCATTTTTCTATATGTTTTCATCCATTCCTATTTTTTCCTTTTTCTCCTTCCCCATTCTTTTATTGCTCCTTCCCTCCCTTTTCCATCTTTCTCGCCATTGCTACGTTTTTCTATGTGTTTTCATTCACCCCTGTTTTTGTTTCTTTTTCTCCTTTCCTATTCTTTCATCTCTCCCTCCCTCTCTTTATACTAATGCCCCGTCCGTGTGACCCAGATATCTCTACTCAGTCTCTTATATCCATGTTGGGTAAGCTTGTACCCAAAAAAGCACCTTATTCCTTGTATTATCCTAAACCCTCATCCCTATCCTAGATTCTCAACAGGTATCTTCAGTGGTCAAGCCTTATTCATCTATTTCCGTCTTTTTCTTATCCATCTGGCAACATCCTTTCCTTATTGACATGTTTTTCTCTCTTAATTCCTCCAAGTTCTTTCTCATTTTCCCTTCCTTCTAC
The DNA here is from genome assembly GCF_035594125.1 of Scylla paramamosain. Lineage (NCBI taxonomy): Eukaryota > Metazoa > Arthropoda > Malacostraca > Decapoda > Portunidae > Scylla > Scylla paramamosain. The sequence goes on along the minus strand of NC_087155.1, from coordinate 31,614,329 downwards.
CCTTTCTGAGATGCAGCACTGTAAACCCACAATATCGTCCACTCACTCTCTATCTCTCTCTGCTCCTTCTTTTGCTTCTACTCCTCGTTCTCATTCTCGTTCTCGTTCTCACCCTTATCTTTGTCTTTGTTCTCTTCCTTTGCGTCCTCGTCTTCTCCCTCGTATGTCCTCTGTTCCATCTCCTAGCGCTTCCCTTTGTCACTGTCTATCCTACTTCTCATTCATCCGTTCATCTCATTCATCATTCATAAGCTTAGTGCTATGTCCTGTATCCTCACGACTGTCCTCCTTATCATCGCTTTTCTAACCTGACTGCCTATCCCATTTCTTATTCATCAGTCAATATCACACTGTTCTTGGTGTTATTTTTCAGCGCTCTCTCGTCCCTCAGCTGTTTCCTATTCCTGCCCACTCTTCAGCATGGTATTCCAAGTAATGTACCAAACCCTCCACACTCATCGCTGCTCTATCCTTAAGTGGCAATTTCCTAGTGGCTGTCTTCTACCACCGCCCACTCCACACCCTCCTATTCCAAGTAATGTCCTAAATCCCCAACACTCCCCCGTCGGTCTATCCCTCAGTGGCGTCCTATCAACAAGCCTCGTTTCTGCGCGGGAAACACGATAGAGATCTCATTCTGGGCCGCGACAGGGAGACAGTGCAGCGTTATCACCTCTCATTAATATACGTATCAGAGCCGCGGGAGGCGAGGAGGAGACAAGACCCGCCCGATGCTCTGTTATGTAACGTGACTCACTTTCCTCTGAGACACCCGGCACCACCAGAGGAAGCCATCACTTATCAGGCTTACGTAAAGGGACACGTAATAAATACAGAGCGAATAAAAGGAATAGAAAAGCCTCCCAGATCCCGCTGCCCCCGAGATGAGAGCTGAAGGGTTTCCAGGAAGAAATCAAAACCCCATTTAGTCCTTTGAGGGATCCTGATAGTCCTCCTCCTGAAAGAGCTTATGGAGGGGGAGGGGGAGGAGGAGGAGGGGAAGGGGGAGGAGGAACGGAGGAATTCAGGCTGTATGATATTTTTACTTAACCTCCACCCCTTGAACTTAACAAGGCTGTCTTAAACCCTGGGTATCCCGCTGCCCTGTATGGTCCTGTGTAGTCTCCACCTGCCTCCCTTCCCTTTGTGGTCTTAGGCCGTAAGGAGAAACTCAGACCTGCATGATGTATGGAATTATCACTTTAAATTTCACTCGTACGAACTTTAATAAGAGTTAGGCCTGGGTGTTCCATTACCTCTTATCCCTCATCATTGTCTTATATTTTTAAGTCGTAGGAAGGAGGAGGATCAGAGGAAGGTACGAACGTTTAATTTAAACCATCCCATGAGTGCAATAGTGCAATATTCTCAGTAATCAAGTAATTAGTTCTCGGGGAGCTTTAAAAAAAGATTACATAAATTCATAGGTGCTGAGTGACATGTAGAAATAGATGGGTGTGTTTTATTATCTTTCTGTCATTAATCGTAGGAAGGAGCAGGTGCAGCGGAAGACAGACTGCTTGACCTATTACGTAACTTCAACTTTCACCCTATGAGCTTTCCAAGACCCTCCATAGCCCTGAGTATTCCACGGCCCTGAGCACCCCTGTGTAGCCTCCACTATCTTCTCTCCCGTCGCCTTTAAATATTTCTAAGGTAACTTCCTCCCTGTGAGTCCCCGAGTGCAGTGTTTCCCTTCTCGTCGATTTTTTTTCTTCCTGGGACGTGAAAGGCGACGCTACAGAGGCTTGGTGTGTACTTAGCGTCCGTGATGGAGGGAGGGCTTTATAGGTCTTTCGGGATGTCAGGTCCGTGAGTCTTAGTCCTCCAGTCCCTCAGCATCCAGCGGCCGGCGTCCTTCGCGTCCCCAGCCGCCTCAGTTCTCAGTCCAAAAATCCCCAAGCTCGTCTCAGTGCCCCGCAGGTGACGCAATCCTTTCCCAGTCAAAATAAGTAAGAGCCAAAGTTTGGGTAAGGAAAGTTTTCATGTGCGTTCTGAAAAAAAAAAGGAAGGACGGAAGGAAGGAAGGAAGGAAGAAAGCAGAGGAGGAGGAAGAGGAAGGTGGGGAAAGGAAAGTGGGTGAACGAAGAAAACAGTTTTTGAAAAGTAGGACGTAGGAGATGGGAAGTTAATAAATGGGAAATGGTTATGTAAGAGATATATCAGGAGGAAAAGAGGCGAGCAGGCGAGCTGGGAGGAGGGGAAGGTGTGAGAGAAAGAGAAAGGTCGGGAGGGACGGAGGGAGATAACATAACTTTCGTGCCTGATAAAGGAGCGTGGGAGGAATAATTTAGGAACACGTGAAATTTAAGAAGAAAGGTTAAGATGAAGAGATGTGGACGGAGAGGAGGGAAGGTCATAAGAAAGACTGAGAAGCGAGAAGAAAATTGAAAGAAAGTAAAGGCTAGAAAATTTTAAAAGAAAGCATGGGGAGGAGAAAGTAAGAAATGAATGAAGATAAGGGAGAAAATTCGAAAAACCAAGCCAAGAAGAAAATGTAAGAGAGAGAGAGAGAGAGAGAGAGAGAGAGAGAGAGAGAGAGAGAGAGAGAGAGAGAGAGAGAGAGAGAGAGAGAGAGAGAGAGAGAGAGAGAGAGAGAGAGAGAGAGACACGTAAAAATTTCAATTCTGAAAAACCAATTTGCGTAACACTTCATCACAAGAAGAAAAATGCCGAGAGTATCAGTAGACACAAAGGAACACAAGGAAAGAGCAAACATCGAGAGAAACATTGGCCCTTACAAAGCCTGTAGATAAGGTTTTTGGGTTACATTGAGAAGTTATTTGTTCTGTTTCAATGCGGCATGCAAACCGTCACAGCACTAGAAACAACGAAGTAATAAATAAAGAAGAAAAATAAAGTAAAAGAATATATTTATCAGTTTTTAGGCAGTATAGTTCTTAGAAATGGCTGTGGAGCAAGAAGAAAAATGTCAATGGTTGATAATTAGGGAAGACCAGACCAAGTCGCAGGGTGGTGTTCTTTATGTACAGTATACACAAAGACTGGAGAAGCTTGCGATGCGGTGTTTGAGGTAAATCTGCCCTCCTCGAACCTTGACATGTGTTTCAGTATGGATTACACTTGATTCCTCTTCCCCACTTCGTGACGCCCGTGAAGTCGGTAATTGATAAAGTTCTATAAAGGGCGTTAGGACCTAAGGCATCCCTCTACTTGGGAATATTGGTGCCACGTCTGGTCTTCAACCTTTTTACTGCGATGCGAAACAATTAACAGCACGAGAAGTAATGCATGAAATCTTTATCAGCATCTATAAGAAAGTAAGAGGTTAAAAAGAATAGATTTTGCAATTTCTATCCAGTTTAAAGATTGAAGGCGGCTGTAGAACAAGTAAAGATGTCTCAGACTGATTAGTGATTAAGGAAAGATGTACAAAATAGCAGTCAAAGGATTAGGGAATCTAAATATCCGGCGTTTAGTTGCACATTTAGCCGTTCAGATCCAGCTTGCGCCTCAAGATCGTTATTATTACACCCACTCGCGTTCATTGCCATATCGATAATTATAAAATCGAAACAATATTGCTAACAGACGCCTTATATTAAACCTTAACTAATATAAAGTAAAAGACACAGAAAAACAAAGACAGAGGCAGAGACAGAGACAAACAGGAGAGAGGCACACTAGGCAGACTCAAGGTGAAGGAGTGCAGGTGAATCAGGGCAGCAGGTGAAGGTGGTATTAATTAGGTATCGTAAAGTAACAGAAGGTGGCTCCCTCAACCGCCGGACTGCGCGCCACCTGAGTCTAGTAACCCGCGCAGCTGCTATTATTGTGGTTATTAATGTGTCTAATTATTCCCCCCTTGCGCTCATTTCCTCCCCTTGCCTTCCCCTACTAGTCTGCTTATCTCCCTCTTTCCCTCTTTGTCTGTTTCTCTACATTTTCACTCTTCTCTCTGTTTGTGTATTTCCGTTCGTCTTCCTGTTTCCTTCCTGGTTTCTCTCTTAGGGTTCGTCTTTCTCTCCTCTTTCTACCTTCCTGTCTGTTTTTTTCCTCCTGCCTCTCTTATTCCTTGATTCTCTCTCTCTCTCTCTCTCTCTCTCTCTCTCTCTCTCTCTCTCTCTCTCTCTCTCTCTCTCTCTCTCTCTCTCTCTCTCTCTCTCTCTCTCTCTCTCTCTCTCTGGTAATTATCCAGGTCCAGCATGCAATTTTTCGCCTAATAACTTCATTCCACGAGCATCCAAGTTTTGCCGCCCGTCGGGATGTTAACGAGAGACGCGGAAGCCTAGGACAGGTGAGGGGCGGGAGGCAGGTGAGCAGGTGGCCGCCAGGTGTGCGTGAGTGTCATCCTGCTGACAGACACATGCATCCATTGAGCAGAGATTGGGAAAGGTTGGGTGGGGGGAGAGAGAGAGAGAGAGAGAGAGAGAGAGAGAGAGAGAGAGAGAGAGAGAGAGAGAGAGAGAGAGAGAGAGAGAGAGTTTGTAAGCATGATTTTTAAAGTAATATAGGATTGGAAAGAGTGAATGGAAAAAAAAAAACGACGTGATGGGAAATTTTAGGACAGGAGGACGGGAAGGAAATAAGAAAAGAAGAAGAGAAAGAAAAGAAGAAAAGAACCATGTGCTTATATAGACACTGAAAGAGAGAGAGAGAGAGAGAGAGAGAGAGAGAGAGAGAGAGAGAGAGAGAGAGAGAGAGAGAGAGAGAGAGAGAGAGAGAGAGAGAGAGAGAGAGAGAAATCGGGTTTCCTTAAAAAGAAACCTTGATATCTGTAATGATTTGAGTTAAAAACAGATTTGTACGAATTTTTGCAAGAAAAAATAAAAAAAACCATTTCAGAAGTACGAGTAAACCTGATTTAGATAAATATGATGATTAGAACCGATACGAAGACACCCGAATGTAGATCAGATCCTGCACACACACACACACACACACACACACACACACACACACACACACACACACACACACACACACACACACACACACACACACACACACACACACACACTGAGTTTAATTGCAATATTATGCTAATGTATGCTGCTATAATGATGGTTGTATACATAAACCAATAATCATTATTACATTAACATAATCAACACCATTTTCATCATCATGAGAGTCGTAATTAAGAATAGAGAGACAAATAAATAGGTACATGAAGAGGATGGAGATGATAAAGATACGAAGGAGAGGAAGAAAAAAGGAGGATAAAGAAAAAGAAAAGAGTTTCTCAGTGTGAATAATAACAGGAGATTGGACAATGATGAAGATGATGATGATGATGATGGTGATGATAATCATAATAATATATAATAATAATAATGGTAATAATAATAATAATAATAATAATAATGATAATGATAATAATAATAATAATAATAATAATAATAATAATAATAATAATAATGATAAAATAATGATAACAACAATAAAACTACTGCTACTACTACTACTACTACTACTACTACTACTACTACTACTACTGATAATAATAATAATAATGAGATGAACCTCACCTTGATCACCAGCACCACCACTTCAAGATGATGGTGATGGCAATGGTGTTGAAGATGGGGGTAGTAGTGATGATAGTGGTAGTGATGTTGGTAGAAGTGGTGGTGGCGGTGGTGGTGATGGTGGTGGTGGTGGTGGTGGTGGTGGTGGTGGTGTCACGGTTCTCAGCAGCAAGACAGTCGCTCTTTACTTTGACGCAGAAAACGGGTCATGTAAACTCTAGCTTGAGAAACTTGCTGAGAAAATGGACGCGAGAGTTTCCTTAGGTGTGCCTGGGAGCTGGTGTGAGGGAGGGGATGGGAACAAAGAGAGAGAGAGAGAGAGAGAGAGAGAGAGAGAGAGAGAGAGAGAGAGAGAGAGAGAGAGAGAGAGAGAGAGAGAGAGAGAGAGAGAGAGTCAAAACCGTGAATAATGGTTGTATTTTTACTACGTGACTTCGTTACTGTGACGGTTCCTTCGCAGTTCTCGTCATACTAGTAAGAAAAATATTGTCGTGCAGGCTGAGAGGAATGAGTTGAGTCCAGTGTGGCAACTTTACCTTCACTTGTCTCAGGCGGGAATGCACAGTGTGAACCCATGAGGTGTTTGTCTGCCTGTCACGAAATATCAGACTCCCACCTTTGTTCTGGCTTTACCACGGGACCTTCTATCACGTGACACCTCGTTGTTGCGACGCCTAAATGCGATCACTCAATTAATCAATCCTTATAGTGTTTTTATCGTGACTTTCACTCTACTCGTAACTAAAGTCTCAGAATCGCCATGTCCTGCGCTGACACACACACACACACACACACACTCTCTCTCTCTCTCTCTCTCTCTCTCTCTCTCTCTCTCTCTCTCTCTCTCTCTCTCTCTCTCTCTCTCTCTCTCTCTCTCTCTCTCTCTCTCTCTCTCTCTCTCTCTCTCTCTCTCTCTCTCTCTCTCTCTCTCTCATGCATACACGCCTCATCTCCCACCAGCGGGGAATGACAGAGCCAGCACTCCAGTATATCCCTTGAGCCACCTTCGCCGCGCCGTCCTCCTCGCTGAGGTAAAGTCGTGAGAGGCAGGGGCCAGGGGATGGCCGGCAGCACGCGCCAGCCATCCCGTTTCTCGTGTGTGAGTGGCAGGATTGCATAGAGATAACACCTTTCTGGCCGCGCTGCCCACCCGCCCGGGGATAAAAATGGGTCATGATGCCGAGCGCCTTCAGGAGAGGACTGACTGCTGAGGGGATCCTTTTGCATTCCTGACCCGCTTATGGCCGCGGCCTTGGTGGATCAAGGTCCGAGCAAGGCACCTTTAGAATCGTCGTCCGTATTTTCACATGCTGTGCGCTTGATCTTGGCTACTTTCAGCACACTCTTATTGAGGCTTTGGGTTGCCAGGGATGTTTTCTTGATTCTCGTGATAATTTAGCGGCGATTCTGAACTATTAACCAAGAAAAATAACCGTGAGAACCTTATTAATCACCTCTGAATCCTTAGAACACGGTCTTCATGAAAGATCAAAGCGTTTAAAAATACGAGCCTTTGATGTTGAATGGGTTTCCAGGAAGACCAACCTTGTGGAATGATTGTCTTCACGCCGAGGAACACACAAGGGCAAGGTGAAGGCAGCCGTAACCTTCTCGCTGCTGGACGTGTGCCGGGACGCATAGCAATGGCGATTTTGTCCCACTTTTCCGAGCTGCTTGTGACGCCCACCTGCACCGCCACCTTGGCCGCGCGTGTCTTGTTCCCTGTGGCTCAGGGAAGCCGGGGAAAAGATAAACATTGAAATAGTATTGGGTGACTCTTGTGTGTGTGTGTGTGTGTGTGTGTGTGTGTGTGTTAAACTGTTCATACGCAAGATTTCACTTCTGTGTTTACATGTTTTCCTTTTTTCCATTTTCTTCTGTATCCCATTTAGTCCAGCTTACTTTTAAAATAATGAGTGGTCTTTCCTCGCACCACTTCCGCTTTCAAGCCACTCACAGGCTGGAGTATAATGGCGGGCACACACTGCATGGGAAAAGAAAGGAAAAACTACGATGGCGAGAGAGGAAAGTGGCCCAGAAGTCATTCAGGTGCCTAAGTAACATGAGCTAGGCGAGGGTGTGTGAGTGTGTGTGTGTGTGTGTGTGTGTGTGTGTGTGTGTATTGTGGGGGGGAGCGTGTATGCCGCCTGACTGGAAGGAAAAAAAAAAGATGCTTAAAATAAAACTGAAATCCGTGGTCCAGTGGGGTTTAGACTCACCCAGCAATGTCTCACTCCTATGGCTGGGTTCTCGTCCCCACACCGGCCCCTCGCCTTGTGGCTCACCCTTCCTTCCTTTATTTTAATTTCTTTAGATGTTTATTACCACATCATCCCTATTGATACACTACTACCACTCCACCACCACCACCAACACAACACCACCATCACTACTAGTATTACTGCTACTGTTGCCGCCACCATTATCACTACCAACACCCAACAGTCATACTATTGCCAACATTACTACTACTACTACTACTACTACTACTACTACTACTACTACTACTACTACTACTACTACTACTACTACTACTACTACTACTACTACTACTACTACTACTACTACTACAACTACTACTACTTCTACAACTACTACTGCTCTCTCTCTCTCTCTCTCTCTCTCTCTCTCTCTCTCTCTCTCTCTCTCTCTCTCTCTCTCTCTCTCTCTCTCTCTCTCTCTCTCTCTCTCTCTCTCTCTCTCTCTCTCTCTCTCTCTCTCTCTTTGTCAGTAGGGCAGCCAGCAAGGAAGCACTGTGCCATGAATATCAAGTGTGCTGCCTCTTGGTTCTGTTAGGCTCCAGGGGATGGGCGTCCCTGCTGATGGTGCTTCACTAATGCCTAGTCTCTACCACTGCTATTACTTATACTACTGCTTCTCCCCCTCACTACTTCCCCTCTCTCTCTCTCTCTCTCTCTCTCCGTTTTCTGTTCTCCTCAGTTCATTAGCGAGGAAAGGGAGTTGATGTGATTCATGACGTTCTTTTGTAATTTACTGACAGTAGTACTGAGGCAGGTCATTTGTGAGGCTGTGCAGGGAAAATGTACGCGTGTAAGAGCCGTGCCGGGATGGACTGAGGGCGGATGAAGCACGCATTACAGAGCTTCACCGATGAGGCAGCTCGTGGAAATAAATGATACAGATGAATTTGAGTTGGCTCGATGCGTAGTGGAGGTATGAAATATAGGGAGAGTGCGCGTGGAGGATGGACCGAGAGAGAATGGAGTGTGTATTACAGACTTTCACAGATGGAGCCACTCAGGGAAACAAATGATGCAGATGAATTTGACTTCGTTCGATACACAGAGGAAGGGGAATGAAGTAAGAGCTTTTAAGGGATACATTGAAGACTAGCTCTGATGGAATTAGCCTTTTGACTGCTATGGCCTCTCGTCAACCTTGATTAAATGGCATGCCGCTGGTTTAGACTTTAATTTCCAAAGACGAAAGTGACAGCAAAAGGAGTGACAGATTGGTTTAAGTCTTTCAATGGCTGTCATTCATGTTAAGTAAGAAGTGACATTTATTAGTAGTCACAGGGTAAAATAGATGCATATACAAGAACTTAAGGGTGTACTGGAGCATAAGACTATCGGACAAACACAAAGTACATGTTGGTCTGTATTGAGCTTGTGAGTCATATCTTAACCGGAGTCCTCTCGTCCATAAAATCGTGTATCCTGTGCTTAAAACTGCTCATCCAGGCGGCAGTAACTACACTCCGAGGCAGTCTTTTCCGCAGAGCCCGCCGCTACTCGATTCCCAAACCAATATTTACCGTTGCCTGAGTCTCCCCTGGGTTCACTCAAATTCTCAAGCCTGGAATTAATTTGGTCATCCCTTTTTCAGCTTCTTTTTCTCTTCGATAGAATACTTACGGCACTGACCTCGCCTGTGATACGGTGAGTTGCTCTGCGGTATATGGTTCGAACAAGGTCAAGAAAAATCGGATGTACCTGCGAATATTTCTCTCATATAAATTTCACACAAGTAAACTCCAGCCAAATAGATTCCTCCATGAAAGCTTCACCCGATATAATTCCCTCTCCCTTGATTAATTCCCCCTGCTTAAACCGATGCAACCTGACAAAACATTAAATGATATTACGTTAGGGAAATTATTTGTTTAGGGGAATCTTGTGGGTGGAATGTCCGTTGGGGGAAGGTCACGCAGAGAGAAAGTTCAATGTGCGGTAATGTCACCAGAAGAGCCTTTAGCCACAAGCCGATCATCCTGTGTGCATCATTCTCACGGCGTTCATTGACTGGGTTCGTGGAATACGTTATTTAAGATGTTTGGATAAGCGTTGATTGGAAAAAAAAAAAAAAACAGGGTAGATAGACAGACAGACAGACAGACAGACAGACAGGTATACGTATAGATAGATAGATGGATAGATAAAGGGATAGGTAGATAAGTAGATGGACAAACAGACAGACAGATAGACAGACAGACAGATAGATAGACAGATAGGCAGACAGACAGATAGATAGACAGAGACAGACAGACAGACAGACAGACAGACAGACAGACAGACAGGTAGATAAAACAGACAGACAGGCATGTAAATGTTTTGTTGATCATAATGTACCTAGGTATTGCACAGCCTTTTTATGACACATACATCAAACACACACGAAATATCAATTACACAAACACCCATACAGTCATTATATTCTGTAGTGCACATCATAAACCATAGCAATTATAATACATTCGCGGAATTCACCGGCGGATTTTCAGTTATATCCACTCAAAATATTTATGAATTATGCGGAGACTAAAAGGATACGTATGGGCTAATATAAAAAAAATAAATAAATAAATACATAAATAAAATAAAATGAATAAATAAATACAAATGAAAATAAATAAATAAAGGATAAAAAAAAAACACTGAAGCTTTAATCTTATAGTGTAAAATTGTATCTCATTTCTTTTTAGACAGTTTTAGCAGTGTTTGGTTTTCGCATACAGTGAGGGAGAAGGAAAATATATAACTGGTAATATAACTCTTAGGTCCGTAATCTTACACGCATTGCTCTCTCATGAGGATTGTTTTCAGAGGCCACTGAGGTGATTAGTTTGGCTGTCATGGGTTTTGTTTTCCCCTCTGGTCTTAAAGTCTCGGCCAGTAACCAAGTGATATAAAGCAACCACTTCCACTGTGTTTGGCGTTTCCTTTTAATTTTAAGTCCTCTGACCAGCTGACTGTCTATCAACTGTCAGATTTTGTGATGTAATAATGAGCACACCAGTGGACTTAAGCTTAAGGTAAAACACTAAACACAATGACAGTGCGTGAAGAAAGTTACTCGACTTCTGACAAGGACTGCACGCAATTCTTGTTAAGGTTATCACTTGAATCATGAAAACTCTGAACTAGAAAGAAAAAAGAAAGAGCTCTTTGAAATGTGGACTACAGGGAAAATAACAGAAGAAACCAAGAAAATCATTGAAAGAAGACCCATAAGGAACTGCCGCTGCGTCTGAACATCCTTAAAACTACAATCAGTGCCACCATGACCTGGGAAAAGTACAGATCGGGCAGTGAAACGTGAGGAATACAAACCTTAGTAGAAAAGGAACAAATAGCGGGTAATATTCATCTCATCTCGTCACCATTACTATCATCACCATCAGGACACGTAAAGTCATTGATTGGTGATTGTTGATTGGGTTACCTGCCGCCTTGGTGCTTTAAGAGAAAAGTTAGAAAAAAAGTCCATAGCCTGCATTTTTGTTTTTATCCCCGCAATCCAATTTGGGCCTTCTGTTCTTCGTTAGTAAAGGTGTTTCTGGCGTCACTTCATTAGTCAGTCACGCGCGGCTTCCCCTCTACATTTCATCACTTTCGCTTCTCTTCTAGTGTCTTCTTCCTCCCTCTCCTCTTCCTTTCCGCCTCGTTTATCTGTCTTATATTGAAACAGTCCCTATCATTTTTCATTCTTGCTTACTCGTGGTCTGTTTCATTTGCATTTCTTTAATCTCTCTCTCTCTCTCTCTCTCTCTCTCTCTCTCTCTCTCTCTCTCTCTCTCTCTCTCTCTCTCTCTCTCTCTCTCTCTCTCTCTCTCTCTCTCTCTCGGTGCCTTCCTGCTTTCACTTCCTTCATTCCCTGTTTTCTTTTCTCTCTTCTTTCATTTTTATTACAGCCAGCTTTCATACCTCGCTTTCTCACATTTTTTTTTATTTTCTCCTTCCTCTTCCTCTTTTTCGTCATCATTCTCCTCATTCTTGTGTCATTTCTTCTCATTTTTCCTTAATTTTCAGCACGCCTGACTCCATCCCTCCATCCCTTCCTCCGTCCCTCTCATTCTCCCTCCTCCTTTTCCTTTCCTCCCCCTCGTTTCTCTTTCTTTCTTTCCTGGTACATCTTCCTCAATATTTTGTCTACTATAATTTTTTTCTCACTTCGGTTTAAGTCTCCCCTTCTATCCTTTCCATTTTCTCCTTTTTTTTTATTCTTTCCTGTCCTTTTTTCTGCTTTCTTGCACTTCAGATTCTATTTTCTCCTTCCCCCATCGTCCTCCTTTCCTCTCTTCTCTTTTCTTCCTCCTCCTCTTCCTTTCCTTTTTCTTCCTTTTTTATTTTTTTCTGTATTGCAACCTCCATTTTCTTTTTTATTGTTGTCTTTTCATCTTCCTCCTCCCTCCTTCACGCTATTCTTCATCTTGTATGCGCTCTTTCGTTACTTCTCTTCTTCTTTTTTTTTCTCTCTCCGTTGTTCCCTCTCTTTCCCTTCTTTTTTTCTTCTGTACCATTTTTTACTTCTCTGTCCTTCACTTTCCCTATTCTTTCTTTTCTTCCTCCTTCCCTTTCTTCCTTCCTGCCTTCATTTCTCTTATTCCTTTCATTTTCCCTATTCCTCCTTCTATTCTTTTTTTCTCTCTCCATGCCTGTCTTTGCTTCCTTTTTTATCTCCCTTCTTTACATCAGTTCCTCACTTCTAGTCCTCCCTCTTCTCCCTTCTCGTTTTTCCTCCTTCTTCCTCCTCTTTTCCTTCTTCGCTTCCAGGAGATTTGCTCCCCTGAGGTAGTGATGTACTTGGAGGAGGAGGAGGAGGAGGAGGAGGAGGAGGAGGAGGAGGAGGAGGAGGAGGAGGAGCAGGAGGAGGAGGAGGAGAAGCAGGAGGAAGAGAAAAAGAAGAGAGAGAGAGAGAGAGAGAGAGAGAGAGAGAGAGAGAGAGAGAGAGAGAGAGAGAGAGAGAGAGAGAGAGAGAGAGAACAGACAGATAGATAAATGGAGACATATATATATAGAGGAGAAAAAAAAGTGTTACAAGAAATCAGAGAGGCTGTTTGATCAATGGTGATAAAAGGAAGGAGGATGAACGATGGAAGAGAGGGAGGGAAGGAGGGAGGGAGGAAAGCAGGGAGGGAAGGAGGGAATAACGGATGGAGGGGATGAATAATAGGAAAGGAGGAGGCATTAAGGAGAGAACCTGAGTGATTAAAACTTCTCTTCCACCTCCTTCTCTCCACTCTCCTCTTTTCCTCCCTCTTCTCCGTTTGCTCCCCAAAGCTCCCCTGTGTGTTGCTCGAAGCCTCAGATAAAGGAATATTGAACCCCAAAGCTTCGAAGCGGCGCGAGTCAGGCGGTTTGAAGCTCCGTGCCACCGAATATTAATTTACCGACGGCAGCGCGGCGAGAATATTTATCTCGGTACATTTTATCTGACGGTGGTTGTTGAGCGAGGCCGGGGAACGCGGCGCGCGGCGGACCAGTGAGGCCAGGGAGAGGAGGAAGAGGAGGAGGAGGAGGATGGTGGAATAGGAGGAAGAGGAAAACGGTGATGACAGAGAGGATGGTAGTATACAAAGGAATACGAAGAATAATACAGACAGCAACGGTCTTTCTGGGGTTCTCAAGGGTGTCTGTGTGATTATACTGCCACTACAGATTCTGTGACTTAGCGGCCAAAGGATAGCAAGGTCAAAGGAAAGAACGTCATGCAGCATTGATAAACAGTCATAGATTGTGGCAGGAAAGGGTGAAAAAAGAAATATGTTACTCTAGCATATACTGTTTACTTAAAAAAAAAAAAAATGCAGGAGTGAAGTACGTTAGTCGGGTAATTGATGTGAAGTGTTTATCTAGTAAATGCTTCTACCGTATTACTGTTTACCGCTTGTGCCGGGAGGAGGAGGAGGAGGAGGAGGAGGAGGGCGAGTACGAAGACAAGGAGGAGGACGAGGAGGAGGAAAAGGACGGAGAAGAGGAGTAGGAAGAGGAGGACGAGGACGAAGAGGAGGAGGAGGAACAATGAGGAATAGAAGCAGGAAGGTGATGAAAAGGAATAGGAGTTGGCGGAGAGGACAGAGGACAAGGACAAAGAGGTGAAAGAGGAGGAGGAGGATGAGGATGAGGAGGAGGAGGAGGAGGAGGAGGAGGAGGAGGACGGAGAGAAGAAGAAGAACCGGACCTGAGGCTGCATGTTTGAGTCTCGGTGTGTTGACCAATAAGTCAGGGAGGGTGTCAAATTCTCTCTCTCTCTCTCTCTCTCTCTCTCTCTCTCTCTCTCTCTCTCTCTCTCTCTCTCTCTCTCTCTCTCTCTCTCTCTCTCTCTCTCTCTCTCTCTCTCTCTCTCTCTCTCTCTCTCTCTCTCTCTCTCTCTCTCTCGTCCCCTATCTCCTCAGGGTTCATTTCTCCTCAGTCTCCCCTCGTCCTCAATTCCTCCAGATTCCATTTCTAATTAATCCTCTGAATATTTCATTGATTAAGGCGTCGATTACGAGTCGGTCAGGCGGCGGGTATTCTGTCGCCGGTGCCGCACGCCTTGCCAGACACACGGGCACGCGAGGAGGAGGAGGAGGAGTAGCAGGAGAGGAAAGAAAAGGCGGAAGAGGAAAAGTTGTAGATACTGGAAGATGATAGAAAGTAAGAGGAAGACAAGAAAGAGGAGGCGGAAGAAGACTTAATGGTATGGAAATAGGAAGATGATGGAAGGGAATACTGCATGAGGAGGAGGAGGAGGAGGAGAGAAAATAAAGTGCGGAAGAGGAATGACAGGAATAGAAACACTGGAATGTAATGGAAAAAGGGAGGAAGTGGAAGTGAAGGAGGAGGAGGAAGACGAGGAGATGGAGACGAAGATAGCGGTGGAGGTAGTGGTGTATCTTAATGGGTGGATCTCGTGTGGCAAATCCCAAACATTTGTATTTGAGTGGACGATTTGTAAGCCTTTTCCATTCCTGTGTATTCCATTCCTCGTGTGTATATTTCTCCTCCACACACTTCATGAACCCACTGCCGGCAAGGAGACCAGCACTGTCTTCTCTGCTCATCAGTTCTCTGGGCTGGAAGTGTGTACCGTCCCATGGGCCGTATTCAGAAACGCCTTGCTCTCACCACGACTATTGTTAGAGGCCACAGAGATGGTTATCCGGATTCTCAAGTGTGTTTTTCCTTTTGATAACATAGAAATCTTGTTAATCTGTCGCTGAAACCATAGAGAGAAAACCTTAAAAACTCGTGTAATTTCAACTAAAACCTTTTTAATGTAGTGGAGGCGCTACGCAGAGGTCCTTCAGAATACTGTCCCATATCTGGCGTCTTTCCCTGTGACGCAGTGCTGTACAGGTAAACTCAGAGGATTTGAACATGTGGCACCCAACCTGTTATCCAAGGCCTTTACCACTGAGCCACCGGGACTCCAGGAGGAAATAGTTAACCTTTCCAGCGTGTCATATCCACTCCAGGCTCCTTTCCTTTTCTCCTGGCGGGGCCCTGCAGAAGTGAGCGCCGCGCCCCCGCCATTGATGCAGGCGGCGGTTACGATGCCGTATTTCCAGTTCATGCAGGCAGTCATGGCGTCAGTAAGGAGGTTTTACTGTAATCTTTTTAACCTTGGAATTATATGAAACTTTAACGTCTCCTGGTTTCTTTTATTCAAGGAGGTCAGTGTCTCATGAAATTTAGTGGTGCTGGAGCTTCTCTGCATTCTTCCACTGACTGTTTTAATTAATTTTGGTCCTATTCCTTATTCCTTTTGGTGTGCGCTGGTATGCTGGGTCGGTGTGGGGTTGTAGGCAGGGCGGCGCGAGGAGTCCCCACAGTCCCACAGTCCCACAGTCCCCACAGTCCTATACAGAAGTAGCGACAGACAGCAGAAAGATGCGGCGGCGACGAAGGGCTCTTATCAGACCGGTACTTATCGCGACCTGCCTCCCTCTTTGTATAGGAGAGACGTGAACTGGGACGCCTGCTGCTGCTGTCTCCCTCTACACACACACACACACACACACACACACACACACACACACACACACACACACACACACACACACACACACACACACACACACACACACACACACACACACACACAAACATCTTATCCACGACTTATGCCTCAAAAATCCGGAGCCGCCAGCATCCTCTTATTCTCATTTGCCACCCCAGCAGCGGGATCAGCGGCGTGGAGGGAGACAGACTGCTCTCCTCAACGGGACTGCTTCTGCTTCAGCGGCCTCACTCGGGGCGGGTTCTGTGGTGCGAGGAGCTGCCTGGTGCCTGGCCTGACTGGGAGGGGTTGGGCGGCGTGTGGCGGCGGTGGTAGTGAAGGAAACTTTTAGGTGAAATTGGTGTTATAACGAAGTTCATGGTGGGTTATGGTTTTCCCGATTTTTTTTTTTTTTTTTTTTTTCCGGGGGGAGGGTGGGTGGGGGGGTTGGAGGGGTCTGATTTTACAACTCCGATAACACTGTTTTTCTTTTGCTGTAATGAAATTTTCTCTTCTTCCGCCTTCTCTCCTCCCCTTCCTTCCTTCGTTTTCCTCTTCAGTTCTCAATTTCTTCCTCGGCTTCATTTTCTTCATCTTCCTCTCCATTCATCCCTCCCTTCGTTTTCCTTCTCGCTTCTTTCCTCAGTATCTTTCCTGCGGTTCCACGTCCTTCCTTGCTATGCTTTCCTTATCCTACACGAAGTTGATAGTACTTGTAGTAGTATTAGTAGTAGTAGTAGCAGTAGTAGTAGTAAGGGTAGTAGTAGTAGTAGTAGTATGTAGAAGAGCATATAACATAATTGTATATACATTAACACTTCTCATGGTATGTGTTCCTCCTATGTATTTAGATGTATTCCATGTACACACACACACACACACACACACACACACACACACACACACACACACACACACACACACACACACACACACACACACACACACACACACACACACACACACACACACACACACACAGTAAAGACAGACACAAACAGACACAGGCACAAGCAGACAGGCAGCCAGAGTGAGGTCGGGAAGGTGAAGGGGTGCCAAGCGAGCCAGCCAGCCAGTCTCACCTCGGCACATCAGCTGAGGCATTCAGAGAAAACTTTACATACAAACGCGAGCATCAGTGACACGGAGGAACTTAACACACGATAATTAGTCATAACGGCGCCTAATGCAGGACCTTTATTTGAGGGTTTTATTACCGGCAGCGAGACATCTGGAATAAAGGAGGAAGTGCCAGAGGAGGAGGAGGAGGAGGAGGAGGAGGGACGAAAATGAGAACGAAGTGCCATGAAAGGATTTAACTCAATGTGGATAAGCGCCATTTTGGATTAGTGTGGCTAAACTAGGTGCTGGAAAGTATTGCCAGGGTTTTAAAGTTACGAGATATATGTGTGTGTGTGTGTGTGTGTGTGTGTGTGTGTGTGTGTGTGTGTGCGTGCTCGGAATTGGTGAAACTCTCTTTATTGCTTCTCTTTAGGCCTCCAACAGAGCGAGAGAGAGAGAGAGAGAGAGAGAGAGAGAGAGAGAGAGAGAGAGAGAGAGAGAGAGAGAGAGAGAGAGAGAGAGAGAGAGAGAGAGATAGCAGTAGTCATAGTAGTAGTAGTAGTAGTAGTAGTAGCTGTTGTTGTAGTAGTTGTAGTAGTAGTAGTAGTAGTAGTAATAGTAGTGATGTTTGTGGCAGTATGGCTGTTAGATGTTGATAGTGATGGTAGGTGGCTCCAGCAATAGCATTAAAACAAGAAGTGATGGAGGAGGGTAGTGGTGGTGGTGGTGGTGGTGGAGTGGTTGTAGTGCAGAATCTAAATAAATAAATAAGTAAAATGAAGGAAGGAGGAGTGAGCCACACGAGGAGGGGCCGGTGTGGGGACTCGAATCTAGACTCAGGAGGAGTGAGACGTTGGTGGGTTAGTCTAAAACCCACTGGAACACGGACAGCCTCGCTTCACTACGGATTTCGGTTAAGTTTTAAGCAATTTTTTTTTCTCTTTCATGTCAAACTGTTTAGATTTTCCTTATTATTAGATTATTTAAGTTTGAAAGGACATAAGAGAAAAGTGAAAGGAGGAATGAGGAAGATGAAAATGTGTGGGAAAACTAGGAAAGAGCAAAGGGATTGAGAATAACAGAGAAGTGAGAGAGAGAGAGAGAGAGAGAGAGAGAGAGAGAGAGAGAGAGAGAGAGAGAGAGAGAGAGAGAGAGAGAGAGAGAGAGAGAGAGAGGCGTAGGGAATTTCAGCTCAGGCCTTCACAATATTTTTTGCTGTTTTGGTAATGGATCTTGTAATGGAAGTAGTAGTGTTGCCGGTGGTAGTAGGGGTAGTGGTAGTAGTGGTGGCGGTGGTGGTGGTGGTGGTGTTACTGGAGCTTTTCTGGTGATTTTGTAATGATAGTGGTGGTGATGGTGGCGGTATAGTTAATGTTAGTAGTAGAATGTTGGATGGTGGTGATGGAAATAAGAGTAGTGATTGTGGTGGTTATTTTAGAGGTTGTAGTGGTAGTAGTAGTAGTAGTAGTAGTAGTAGTAGTAGTAGTAGTAGTAATTGTTGTTGTTGTTGTTGTTGTTGTTGTTGTTGTTGTTGTGGTAGCAAAAGTAGAACAATGCAGTGATGGTTCTATTAGTTTCGGTCGTTATGGTAGTGGTGGTGATTCTCTCTCTCTCTCTCTCTCTCTCTCTCTCTCTCTCTCTCTCTCTCTCTCTCTCTCTCTCTCTCTCTCTCTCTCTCTCTCTCTCTCTCTCTCTCTCTCTCTCTCTCTCTCTCCCCCCCAGTACTCATCTATTTTTTTCCCCTTTTTCTTTTTCTCCCCTTTTCCTTTTGCCCCCTCTCATAATTTTCGTCTCCCTCTCCGCTCCTCCTTCACTTCGTACGTGTACTTTCTCTTTCATTTTCTTCTCCTTTCTTCTTTTTCTTCTTTTTTCTCGTCTTCTCTCCTCTTCTCTCATCTTCTCTTCTCTTCTCTTCTCTTTTATCTTCTCATTTCTCTTCTCTTCTCTTTTATCTCCTCATTTCTCTTCTCCCTTATCATCTCTTTCTTTCTGCTCCTCTCTTCTCCTTCCTTTCCCTCCAGAACATCTCATCACATTTTCTTTAATAGCTCTCTCCTTTTCTTTTATCTTCCTCATCCTACTTGTTTTTTTCTCACATTTTTCTCCTTATTTTCCCTTTCTGCACTTCTTTCCCCTTCCTTCTCCTCTTAATGCTCCCATTTCTTTTTACCATTCCTTACCTTGTCATCTCCTCTCCCTCCCACACCTCTTAGTCCTTTTCCTCCTCCTCCTGCTCCTCCTTCTTTTCCTTACAGTCCTTTCTCCTCTACAACTCCTTCCCTTCTGCTCCCTTCGCCTCCATTCTCCTTTTCACTCAACCGTATCTCCCATCTGGTGGCGGGAGATGACTGTGGGAGACGTATTTATTTCCTCTCCGTGGCACCGGGGACTGATGCTGCACGGGGCGGAGGTTGTTGCTTCTCGTGGCGGGAGGGCGGGAAGCAAATGACTTGATTCACACACACACACACACACACACACACACACACACTATGAGGGTAATTAATTTGCTATTGTGTTATGTATTCAGTTGTCGTATTATTCATAGTTGGGTTTTGTTTGTTGTTTATTGGTGTTTGCGTGTGTGTGTGTGTGTGTGTGTGTGTGTGTGTGTGTGTGTGTGTGTGTGTGTGTGTGTGTGTGTGTGTGTGTGTGTGTGTTCTTTCGTATTGTCGTAAATTCTTATTTTTCGTTGTTTTTTTCTTTGTCTTCCTTGATTTTTTTTTTGTATTCGTAACGTCGTCTTTTATTTATTTATTTTTTTGCTTTGTTTTCATTCTTTATTTATTTTGTAAACTCTTTTCTTCTTCTTCGTCCTCTTTCTTATACGTTCGTGTTCGTTCGCTTGTGATATTTTGTAAACTTTTCTTGATATTTCGACTTCCTTTTGTTTCTTATCGCTGGAATGAACCAGTCCAGCTATTTATAGACATTTTCTGGCCCTGCCATTATTTATTACTTGGGTGGCTGTTTTCATCTTTTTGTCGTAGTGTATACTGTGATTATATTTCAGGAGGTACTATACTAAAACCCTTTCATCTGGAGTGGAGAGGTACACCTTCAGTTTAATTATTCAGCACACTCTCTAGCGTGAGGACTTTGGGAGAGAGGGAGAGGAAAAGAAGGATGAGAAGCAAGAGTAAAAGAAGGAGGAGGATGAGGAGGAGGAGGAGGCTGTGTAGGAGGAGGTGGAGGAAATGGTGGAAATAGATAAGGGAAGGGAGGAGGAAAAAGCGCAGTAGTCAGAGGAGAGGGAAGAGAAAGAGGAGTAGGAGGAAGAAAATAAGAATGAAGGCGAGGGAAAAGAGGGAAAGAGCTATGATATTCTCCCTCTGTTGACACACTTACCAATATGTTGTAAAGAAAATGCGGTGAAAACATGGAGTGTTGAGAGTAGCAAGACTTTAAGTAACACACACACACACACACACACACACACACACACACACACACACACACACACACACACACACACACACACACACACACACACACACACACACACACACACACACACACACACACACACACACATTCCACGAAACCTCAACTACTTCAATGAAAAGGACCCTCAACACATCATCTTGAAAGTCAAAACACCAAAAAACAGACCACAAAAAGTCACAACACAACACAACACACCACACCACAACACAACACAGCGAGGCACACTCAGCACCTCACCACACAGCGCTGCCTCACACCTTAGCGCGCCGCAACACACCACACCAATCATAATGAGGTTTCAGGTCCTGTAATTGAAAAGAATTGAAGTTCCTTTTTCTCATTACGAGCTTTGTGAGGCGGAGAGGCAGCGGTGGCAAGGAGGAAGAATAGGAGGAGGAGGAGGAAGAGGAAGAAGGAGGAAGGAGCGGCGACTGAAGAAGGGAAGGAAGCACTGTTGGCACCTGCAGTTCCTTCCGTGACATTGAGAAAAGCAGTGGATGGAACAAGGAGGAGAAAGAAGGGAATAGAGAGGAAGAGGAAAGGAAGGAGGGAACGGAGGGGGGTGAGGGGTGTGGAGGGAGGAACAGGAGGGGACTTCATGGTGAATTATGGTCTTTTTTTTATCTTTCTTTCTTTCCTTACGTGTCTAGATTTAGGGAAGTCTGTCTGGGTTTAATCTTCCGATCTGTGCATTTTTGTGACTCTCTCTCTCTCTCTCTCTCTCTCTCTCTCTCTCTCTCTCTCTCTCTCTCTCTCTCTCTCTCTCTCTCTCTCTCTCTCTCTCTCTCTCTCTCTCTCTCTCTCTCTCTCTCTCTCTCTCTCTCTCTCTCTCTCTCTCTCTCTCTCTCTCTCTCTCTCTCTCTCTCCGTGAAAAGGTCAAATCATGAACGTTCTTTCTTTTCATGTGAAGAAAGCCATTTGAGAGTTGGAGGGAGGGAGGATAGATAGGGAGAGGAGGGGTTGGAGGGAAAGAAGGAAAAGAAGAGTAGTTTCCTCTGAGACTTTTCGAGTTTGGATCTTATTTTCTTAATATTTTTTCCTCCTCGGAAGTTTAGAATGTTTCAAGGTATTTTTTGCCCGGAAAGTTTTTTATTATTTCAAATTCTGCAAAGAGGATTCAGATTCAGCCGAGCCGTGATTTCCTTAGTCAGGTTCTGTAATTAGATTCTCTTATGCGATGCTTTCTCAGCCGAATCCACTTTTGTTCGCGTGCGCACACACACACACACACACACACACACACACACACACACACACACACACACACACACACACACACACACACACACACACGTTTTCGTACTCTACTTTCCATGCAACTATCTTAAGTTTATCTATACTTTCCATGCAACTATCTTAAGTTTATCTACACAAATTTGCTCTTTTATCCTACTGAATTACTTATGATCATTTGCATTCTTAGTCACTCACTCGTTCTCACACTTATTCCCTCACTCACTTATTCTTTCACTCATGCATTCATTCACTCATTCATTCATTCACTCTCATTCATTCATTCACTCACTTCTTCCTTCCTTCCTTCCTTCCTTCCTTCCTTCCTTCCTTCCTTCCTTCCTTCCTTCCTTCCTTCCCTCCCGTCATCCCTCTTTCCTTCCTTGCCTTACAGATGCACTCCTTCACTCACTCAGTCACACACAAGCATCCACTGACACGTTCTTCCCACTTACACACACACACACACACACACACACACACACACACACACACACACACACACACACACACACACACACACACACACACACACACACACACACACACACACACACACACACACACACACACACACACACACACACACACCCTTCCTTCCTCGCCCTGGCCTGTCACCTCGCTGCTCATGTCTCTTTCCCTGCCAGTGTGCAAATTTAGGTCACACATGGAAATTGAGACCCAGCACTTGGCCTTCTTGTCTCGTTTTTCTCACCTTTTCTCTTAATTTCTCTTCTCCTTTCTTCGCTTCTTTTTCTCCCCCTTCTGTTCTCCTTTTCTGTCATTCTTCATCTTTCCTTTTCCTTATTTGTTGGCTATTTGTTCTCTTTTTTTTTCCTTTCCTTTCATTCATCTTTCTTCATATCCTACCTTCTCTTTAACCCGTCTTGTCTCCTTCTCCTCCTCTTCCTCATCCTCTCACATATAGCCTCGGAATGTGTGTCTTATTCATCGTTCATTACCACCAGGTGTCGCCTTCCTCTTCTTCTTCCTCTTCCTCTCCCTCGCCAGAGCGCCAAGGGGGATGCCAGTGGTCGGGTCTCACACCAAATAATAATAATGGAATGCAGAAATTGGTGTAAAGAGTGAGCAGCATTTTTCCACTCACTTCACTCACTAAACGGCAAAGGTGTATAATGAGTGATAATTAGTATGGGTTTCAGGTGCCAAAAGTTTCCCGTAAATCGTGTGGTATAGTTTTTTTCTGCTCCAACACGGAATGGATATCAATGCAACGGGTGAATTTTTACAGCTGCAAATAAACAGGCTTTTTTTTTTTATGTACGTTGGAAAACACTCACGATAAAAAAAAAAATAGGAGGGAGAGTTAGAGAGGATGTTTGAGATTTACTAATACATTTTATTTTATCAGATACATTGTTATACCAGAGAGAGAGAGAGAGAGAGAGAGAGAGAGAGAGAGAGAGAGAGAGAGAGAGAGAGAGAGAGAGAGAGAGGAAGTATATTTGTTTAATGAAATCGATGTAAGCTTTCAAAACCTGACATACTTTGACAGAAATCAGGATCTTTTCCCTATAAAGTATACTAAACAAAATCAGATGTTTATCAATTCAGGCACTCTGTACACATCACTTAAGATAATGTTGCTAAAAAAAAAATCCGACTCTCACCTTTGTCAGCCTTACGACCATTGAGGACTCACACAAGGTTAACTTATCACCAGGGAGGGGAATGAGGAAAGGGAGGAGCAGGGAGGGGAGAGAGGAGGAAGTTTATAAGTACTGGATGCAGAGTTTAAGTGTAGATTGAGTTATTTTAGGTTACCTTTGCAAATGCGTCCTAGGCCATCTCTTAACCCTCTTTAATCCTTTTGCTGCTCTGTTTGTCCTTCTTTAACCTTCCTAGCACTATAAAACTGTTTGCATGGAGACACGGGAGAGAAAAGAGGGAAAACATATGGTAATTTTGTCTATTTAAACTACAAAAATATTTACTAGAGTTTCGCACAAACATATAGTTTAAAAGTTACTGGCATTAAAGAAGAAAATTTTGTGCAGGAGTGAAAGTGTTAATCATTCGACTGCTAATAACAGTATGGCACTGAATTCTTCGTTTGAGACACCCTGAACAATCTTACCGAGCAGGAATAGGATTATGAATGTGAGATGGCTGGAACTCCTTGATGACTCATGCTGCTGCCAATGGTGTCTCTGTAAACTGTTGTAAACTAACACCAGACCGTTGAAGTCGGAAGAGAAACCTTAATAGTCAATGGCTTGGTTAATACACCTCACAACACGAGGCACACTTCACCACCTGACCCAGAAACACTTCAAAACACCCTTCCCTCTTTTAATCTTCCCACCAACACTTCAACAACACATTTTTCAAAACACCTCGTACACTTCCGCAACAGGAGGTATTTTTCAGGGTAACACAGCGTTGCCAGACACAGACGCAGGACACAAGAGCACAGCGCGCCACACTCGTCCATTCGGGGCCACCTCAAGCTCTCCCACAAACAGTTTATTGACACTTCAGCAAAATTACTTCCCTCGCCTCGACCCCTCTTTCCCACCCGCCCAACTGAGAGAGAGAGAGAGAGAGAGAGAGAGAGAGAGAGAGAGAGAGAGAGAGAGAGAGAGAGAGAGAGAGAGAGAGAGAGAGAGAGAGAGAGAGAGAGAGAGAATGGACGAGCTAAAAAAAGAAAAAAACCTGACAGACAGACAGACAGAAGGACAGAAAAAGCTGGTCTTGAATAACACATTAATATCATGTCTTAATATATAAGTTTCATCTAAATCTGAATATTTATACTTTCCACATAATTTGCTCATCATCTCTTCTGGAAAAAAAAAAAATAATAACAGTAGAGCATTTTTATATCCACAGTTTTCCTTGATGTAAATATATCACTGAAAAAAAAAAAAAAAAAAAAAATATATATATATATATACATTTCTCCCTAGTAATTCTCCCCAGCAAACTGAAGAGATGAAGAGCGAGCAGATAAAGGATCGAGAAGCTGTTAAGGGTTCAAACACTGTACGCGGAAGATAAATGGGTTCTGATTCTCTTCTTTAAGCTCACTCCAAGTCCGCGAGCCTAAATTTTCCGCCGCCACCTTCCGGAACTGATTAAAACTCGCGTGTTGGGTTAGGAAGTTGAGGTGGCTGAGGTTCGTGTGTGTGTGTGTGTGTGTGTGTGTGTGTGTGTGTGTGTGTGTGTGTGTGTGTGTGTGTGTGTGTGTGTGTGCGCGCGCGGGCTTCAGATTCATTACACACGTGACAGCGTTAATACGATTTGTCTTATATTTTTTTTCTATCATATTTTTCTCTCACTTTCTTTAACCTCCATCTCTCTCTCTCTCTCTCTCTCTCTCTCTCTCTCTCTCTCTCTCTCTCTCTCTCTCTCTCTCTCTCTCTCTCTATTTTCATCCTTATTTTCAGTCTCACACTCTTCCATCTTCTCTTCTCTTACTCTCATATTTCTTCTCTTTGTCTGTCACTCGTTCCCTCCTCCCCTTCCTCTCTCCCCATCCTTTATCACCCTCCCTCTCCTCTTCCCAGTATCCCTCTTCATTTCTTCTTTTCTCCAATACCTTTTTGCTTTCCACTTCACGCCTTCATTCCCTCCCTCCTTGCCCGCCTGCCTGCCTCCCTCACTCAGATAATGGTAAACTTAGACACGCAGCTGAGCATCGCACTGCGCATATCTTAAAAACTTGGACCCTCGCACCTTGCCGCAACCAGCTGGAATGCACACACGGAAGAAATAGAAGCAGGGCAGAGTGAAAGGAAATGAGAAGCTGGCGAAGGGAGAGTGAGTATAGAAATAAATGGAAAGCGATGAGAGGGAAGGAGACTGTTTAGGGTATAGAGAGAGAGAGAGAGAGAGAGAGAGAGAGAGAGAGAGAGAGAGAGAGAGAGAGAGAGAGAGGGTGGGGGGAAAGTGAGGTGAGGTTCGGGAAATGAGGGAAATTCTAATTAATTGATTCGGTGGCGCTCAGGTGAAAACATACAGGTGAGGAGACACGGAGGAAGATAAGAAGGAGGTGGCGATGCGAGTAAACGTTTCGATGAGAGAGAGAGAGAGAGAGAGAGAGAGAGAGAGAGAGAGAGAGAGAGAGAGAGAGAGAGAGAGAGAGAGAGAGAGAGAGAGTCTGTTAAAAGCACGAAATGGAGGTAGAAAAAAAAATACTCTAAGAAATAGATGAACCTAAACTCTCTCTCTCTCTCTCTCTCTCTCTCTCTCTCTCTCTCTCTCTCTCTCTCTCTCTCTCTCTCTCTCTCTCTCTCTCTCTCTCTCTCTCTCTCTCTCTCTCTCTCTCTCTCTCTCATCGAATCTCGTAAGTGTTTCTTCCTCCATGAGTAGTTATTCTGTCCGTCTCTTCCTTTTTCCCTTCCTTCCTCATCTCCCCTTCTTCATGACGTCCACCTCCCTCTCTCCTTCTCCCTCCTCCCTTTTGTACATTTCCCTCTCCCTCCTCTCGTCAGTCCTTTACTATCTCCTCCCTTCCTGTCCTCCGTTTTTTTCATTCTGACCATCCCGAAAAAAATAACGAAAAAAAAAAGAACACGGGAATGTTAGAGTTTTGGAAGGAAATGTGTGAGGGGAAGTTAAAAATAAAGGTTCAGAGTAGGAATAAATGGAAACCAGAGTCAATTTAGCAACATAAAATAAAAAAAAAGTAGCGAGAGTTGCACCAATAAGATCCACAAAAACAACAAAGATAAAAAGAACGTGGAATAGTGGCGTGAATTGCAAAGTTAACTGAAAACTGGAGTCAATTTTGCCAAGTTTATATTGGAGCCTTAAAAAGTGAATGAAATTGGCACGAGTTGTATTAACTGAAAGTTTTAAAAGAGAACAAAATGAGTTAATAAAGTAAAAAAACGATGATTTTCATGAAGCAATTAAGCCAAAAAATGTATAAGGTAAGCATAGGGATATACAAATGTAAATTAAATTAAATAAATGAATCCATAAATGGTGCATGAATAAATAACTTCATAAAATTTGAATAAGCTTTCATAATAAAAGGTAAACCCGGTAAATTGAAAATGAAATAACACAACGCAAGAAGAAAAAAGTAAATAAATAAAACTGAATCAAATTACAGCCCTAAAAAAAAAATGGTAATGCAATACAACTTCCCCTC
Organism: Scylla paramamosain; assembly: GCF_035594125.1. Taxonomy (NCBI): domain Eukaryota; kingdom Metazoa; phylum Arthropoda; class Malacostraca; order Decapoda; family Portunidae; genus Scylla; species Scylla paramamosain. The sequence goes on along the minus strand of NC_087155.1, from coordinate 31,587,749 downwards.
CAAATATTACTTAAAGAAACTGAAAATTAAGTAACACAACATAAGGAAGAAAAAAAAAAAATGAAATCGAATGAAATTACAGACTTAATAAAAAATGCTTATTGTAATACAACTTTTCCTCCATCTTTGAAATCCCTTCCATAAATAACTTCAGAAAACACGAAGAAGAAAAAAAAAAAATCTGGAAATTAAATTATACAATACTAGGAAAACAAACGAACATCAAATCAAATTAGAAACTGAAAAATACTTATGCAATACAAATTTTTCCTCCATCTTTGAACACCCACCCAATTATAACCTTAGAAAAAAAAGAAGAATAATAAAAAAAAATCCATTCTCCCATACACGGAAATAAAAAGACATTATGCAGAGTTTGCGAGGCGGACAAGGTGTTGGTCAGGGTGTGGAATGAGCGGATCACTCCTCACGCAGGGCCGGGAGGGAGGGAGGGAGGGAGGGAGGGAGGGAGGGAAGCGCTAAGTGACGAGTGAGGGGCGCAGGATCGAGGGACTTCCGCTGCACCTCCTTGCTATTGGAAAACGATGCTACCTTGTCTTGCGTCACGGCGTCCATTGAGAGAGTGGCCAGGACTGTGTGTCTATACCGCGGCTCTCTCTCTCTCTCTCTCTCTCTCTCTCTCTCTCTCTCTCTCTCTCTCTCTCTCTCTCTCTCTCTCTCTCTCTCTCTCTCTCTCTCTGACCATCCAGTTGTATTCATCTGTTTTTTTTTCTTTTATTTCTTTTTCATTTACCTATTTACTGCTCATCTCCTCCTTTCCTCTCCTCGTCACTTATGCATTCCGTCATCCCCTTGTCACTTTGTCTCTTTTACTGTCGCTCTCCCCTAAAACATTTCGTCTTCTTACACATCTGTTGGATATGATGTGCTTTCTCCTTTCCTGTCCCTCTTTTCCTCCTCCTCCTCCTCCTCCTCCTTCTCCTCCTCCTGTCGTTCATTCCTTTTTATTTATATATGATGTTGAGTCAGAATCATCTCACTTTCATCTCATCATGTATTGTGGTCTTAGCGTCATGTTCCCGCCCAAGCTTATTCCTCTTCGTGACGGGAGAAGGAGGACGAGGAGGAGGAGGAGGAGCAGGAGGAGGAGGAAGAGGAGGAGGAGGAGGTGCGGATTGCGAGTCTGCGGCGAAACGTGAGGAAGGGAGGAGTAAAATTGTCTGGGTAATGGTGATGGCTGTGGGGAGGAGGAGGAGGAAGAAGAGGAGGAGGAGGAGGAGGAGGAGGAGGAGGAGGAGAAATGTGAAGGAGGCAAAAATAACGGGAACAGAAATGGGAGGGAAAGGGAGATGACTTCCTCTTATTCTCTCTCTCTCTCTCTCTCTCTCTCTCTCTCTCTCTCTCTCTCTCTCTCTCTCTCTCTCTCTCTCTCTCTCTCTCTCTCTCTCTCTCTCTCTCTCTCTCTCTCTCTCTCTCTTTGTCCTTTTAAGTGAAACGTTTTCGATTCTTCTTTCCTTTTCCTCCTTCCCGTCTCTCTCCCTCTCCCCTTCCCCTTTCTTCCTTGCTCTCTCCCCCATTCCCCTTTTCAGTGCAGCATTTTCATAATTTAATAATTCTTATTCTTTCCTATTTTCTTTTTTTTGTTCCCTCACGCTAACTATTCATTATCGTATGCCATTCATCTCCCTTTTTCTGTTCCATATCCCTTTCTTTTCCTTGTTCTTGTTCTCCTTATGCTTATTCCAATTGTTGTTCTTTCCCTAGTCTCAACTCCCTTCCTTTTCCCTTCCCAGATTCCCTTTCAGTCCCTAGTCCATATTCCTGCCCTCTCTCCTGTCCCAGATTCTGTTCATTTTCCTCTCCATATTTCCATTGTTTCCCCGTCCATGTTCTTTTCTCCGTCCTAGTTACTGTTGTTTCCCTCGTTCCAGTTTCCATCCTTTAGTCCATATTTTCATCATTTTCCCTAGTCCATGTTTCCCCCGTCTTTCCCAGTTCCCACCCTTTCCCTAGTTCTACATCCCCATCCTTTCACCTGTCGTATTTCTGTCACCTTCCGCAGTTCCTATCCTCGCCTTCCTCCGTCTCCATTCCCGTGCCTTCTAGCCACCATCATGACAATACTTCCGCGGAGATCAAAGACACTGCTGGCTCCCCTCAGCGTTAGACTTGTGTGAGGAGGAAGAGGAGTTAGACTTCCTCAGAAATGCCCCTCGATGACATACAAGTATCTTCTAACATTCCCTTCCTTCCTTCCTTCCTTCCTTTTTCTGTCTTCCTCTCTCTGTCTGTCTGTCGGTCTTTTTCCTGCTTTTCTCTCTTTTATTGTTTGGGTTCATCTCGCCTCTAACTCTTATGCTCTCTCTATCTCTTCTTTCTTCTTTTATATATATTTCTTTTTTCTTCATGTTTTTTCCACTTCTGTACAGTGTCTTTTCTTTTTTTATCACTTCTTTTTCTTCTTCGTTTTTTCTTTTCTTCTTCTTCTTCGTTTTTTTCTTCTTCTTCTTCTTCTTCTTCTTCTTCTTCTTCTTCTTCTTCTTCTTCTTCTTCTTCTTCTTCTTCTTCTTCTTCTTCTTCTTCTTCTTCTTCTTCTTCTTCTTCTCATTCTCCTTCTCCTCCTCCTCCTCCTCTTCCTCCTCCATTCCACGCCAGTTATTGCCTCAGGGGGCGGTGAGAGTTGCGAGGAGGAGGAGGAGGAGGAGGAGGAGGAGGAGGAGGCTTGGGAGTATTCGGTGGTGAGAAGGCTGGTGGCTGGTGAAGGGAAGTGAATGTTGCATCCGTAATTAATTCTTGCTCCTGCCTCGGGAATTATATGAAGGGCGTCCCGAGGAGGGGGTGTTTGAAGTTTCTGAAGTAAGTTTTAGGGTTAATTGCTAAACTAAGAATAGAGATGAAGGACAGGACAGAGAGGGAGGGAAGAGTGGCAGTATGCAGAGTAGATGAATGAGTGAATAAGTAAAGGCGTGGTTTAGTCATCCTGTCTACGGGAATTTTGGTGATGGGACTCTGGTGATTGAAATGTCGCGCAAATTAAGAGAAAGAGAGAGAGAGAGAGAGAGAGAGAGAGAGAGAGAGAGAGAGAGAGAGAGAGAGAGAGAGAGAGAGAGAGAGAGAGAGAGAGAAAGGTTAATTACCGGTACAGAAAAAAACAATACATCTTAAGACGGATAATTAAAGAAAACGCGATATGTAGCTGTGGAAATTGGCACGACTGAAAAAAATAAATAAATAAAATGAATGAAAATAAATGAAAAATAAATAAATAAATGAAAAATATAAGATAAGATAAAGAAAAGTAAATAGATAAACTAATAAATAAATAAATGAATAAACTGCAAGTAAAAAAAAACTACCCTAAACATCGTCCAAATATTCAATATGCAGCAGAGATTAGAATAAAGCCCAATTTAATATTTTACAGTAAAACATAAAAAAAAAAAATAAATAAATAAAATAAAAATCATGAAGTACGACACTGAAAATGATTACGACAAAACAAACAAACAAACAAACAAACTAGCACATCAGTAAACAAATAAATAAATAATTGTATCAACGGACAAAATAAATAAATCACTCCTATACATCACGTAAAAAAAAAATAAATAAATCGATCTCCGGTGTTTAAAATAGAACCCCGTCGTGTAGTGATTGGTGGAATTCCAATTAGAGGTGAGTATTCTAATTAAGGCGTGACAGGTGCGTCTCTTTGTGATACTGCGCCGCTCCCAAGAGACGCCGCTCATTTGTTTTTATATCATGAGTATCACTTGCCCCTTTGTTAGCGTCAGGTGGTCATCTTTAATAGCAGAGAGAGAGAGAGAGAGAGAGAGAGAGAGAGAGAGAGAGAGAGAGAGAGAGAGAGAGAGAGAGAGAGAGGAGGGGGTGGGGTGCGGTATGAGTTTTTCGAGTGCTTCTCACGGTTAATAAAATGTGAGAATGAGGTAATGAAGATCTCGCCTGCGTGTTATGAGGGAAGGAGGGAGAGAGGAAGGGAGGGAGATGGGGAGGGTGGGCGGTGTAAGAAAGCACTAGTTAGAGGATAAAGGAAGAAGGGAGGGAGGACGGGCAGGGAGGGAGGGGAGAAGAGCAAGAGGGCACCAATGAAGGAGGAAAGAATGGGAAGCGTAAAGGGTAAAGAGAGGAGAGGAGAGGAGAGAGAGAGAGAGATGGGTCATTAGGGTTTGGGAGAGTGAAGGCGGATTTGAAGAAGTGGTAGGTTAAGATTTTCAGATGCATGGACTCTGAAAGGGCCTTTGTTTATTAAGGTTTGTGTCTTTCTGTTTTCCTTTCTTTTTCTTTTCTTTTATTGGTCTATGCTAATAGTTTATTCATTCATCAGTACATTTATTCATTTTAGTGTTTGTTTTTTTCTCCTTTTTCATATGTTATCTATCTCTGTAATTATGTAATGTGTCCCTTCATCCTACACCTGACGGTAACTTGTGTGACTAAATGTTGTTAACGTGTGTGTGTGTGTGTGTGTGTGTGTGTGTGTGTGTGTGTGTGTGTGTGTGTGTGTGTGTCGGTGAGTGGGTTGGTGGATGTGGGGGTATGTATGCACTCAACTGTTCATCAACTTCTGACACTCGTACAGTCACTGCCAAATGCACTCTCCACCACCACCACCACCACCACCACCACCACCACCACCACCACTACTATTCTCTTCCCGGAACCAACCCACCAACCAGCCAGCCAGTTAGCCAGCCAGCCAGCCCCCACCGCTACTAACCCATCCACTTTCCCACACTCCTGCAGTAGAACCTTCACAACTTTGAGACAATTTCATCCCCTAACACCATCCCTAGACGCCTCCTACCCTCCTTCTCCCCATCTTCCAACTCTCTCTCTCTCCCTTCCTTCTCCCCACTCTCTCCCCATCTACTTCCCGCCCTCTCTCCTCTCTCTCTCCGCCCTCTCTCCGCCTCCTCCAGCGCACAGGTCCCTTGGCGCCTATCTTTTGCTTCCGCCACTCACGAACCTGATTAGGCGGCGCTCCAAACCCTGACCCTCCGATCGCTGCCAAGGACGCGGCTCTCCAATATATTCCCGCCGCTTTCTCTCTCTCTCTCTCTCTCTCTCTCTCTCTCTCTCTCTCTCTCTCTCTCTCTCTCTCTCTCTCTCTCTCTCACCTTTGCACGTTTTTTCTATCTTCTCATACATTTTCTTTTCCCTCATTCCTCCCTTCACTTTTTTTTTTTTGCGTTTCCTTCAAACTAAAATATTCTGATAACGTGGGAAGTATAAATCAAATAAAACCCGGATGGAAAGTTCAAAAAAAAAAAAAAAAAAAAAAAAGCAAACAAATAAAAAGTTGGTTGAAACAAAACCGAAATCCGTGGTGAGGCGAGGGTGTCCGTGGCCCAGTGGATATCAGACTCACCCACCAGTGTCTCATTCATCCAGAGTCCGGGTTCGAGTCCCCACACCGGCCCCTCCCCGTGTGGCTCATTCTTCCTTCCTTCATTTTATTTTATTTATTATTATTATTATTATTATTATTATTATTATTATTATTATTATTATTATAGATTATTGCCTAACCATCACTACTTCAGCACCACCACCACCACCACCATTCCCCATCACTTTGTATTACTGCCATCGCTGCCATCACCATCATCACTACCAACACCCAGTAGTCGTAATGCCACTACTACTACTACTACTGCTCTCTCTCTCTCTCTCTCTCTCTCTCTCTCTCTCTCTCTCTCTCTCTCTCTCTCTCTCTCTCTCTCTCTCTCTCTCTCTCTCTCTCTCTCTCTCTCTCGTTTTCTTACTTTTAATCGTTTCCCTTTTTATCTCCATTTTTCGCCCGCATCCTTTTTCCATGCATATCCATTAGTCTTGCCTGCCTCGCCCTGTGCCACTTTCCTTAATTCATCTGCTGGTATTTTTCCTTGCTCCGTAAAGTTAGGAAAGAGGAATGCACGAGAGAGAGAGAGAGAGAGAGAGAGAGAGAGAGAGAGAGAGAGAGAGAGAGAGAGAGAGAGAGAGAGAGAGATAATTAGACACAGACAGACAGACACAGAGTTATTGCACCACATCTGTCAAAGCAACAGGCCAAATATTTCCCAGCACCGCAAAAATAACCTCACAAAAAGAACAGCACATCTTGAAAGCAACACACACATGAGCCATAGAGTTGCACAAGAGCGATAAACACATCTTACCATTAACGTTGATGCGAAATAAGCGGCGTTTCTTCAGACTCACACACAGTTAGGGATATTGCAGGACACGTCTTGTGGGAGAATTTACTTCATGAACCTTACGTGCGTCTCTCTCTTCAGGTGCGGTGCGTGGCAGTAATTGAAAGCTTAATGTTACATGCGGTGTTTTTTTTCTTTTTCTTTTCTAGTTGACCTGTTGAGTGATTACATATTCATGAAGTAATTAGAGTGAGTTATTTATTTTAAGACCCGTGGGCATGAATGGAGAGAGAGAGAGAGAGAGAGAGAGAGAGAGAGAGAGAGAGAGAGAGAGAGAGAGAGAGAGAGAGAGAGAGAGAGAGAGAGAGAGAGAGAGTAAATATATATGTAAAGGGTGAAGAATATTAAGTAAAATGAAAGTGCAAGTAAATTTTCTTAAAGTATTTGTTCCACGAAATTCCTTCTTGTTTGTTTTTATTTTTTTATTTAATTTATTTTTTTTTAATATACACGATTCTTCTTACATTTTTATAACACCATTTCATCTCTCTCTCTCTCTCTCTCTCTCTCTCTCTCTCTCTCTCTCTCTCTCTCTCTCTCTCTCTCTCTCTCTCTCTCTCTCTCTCTCTCTCTCTCTCTCTCTCTCTCTCTCTCTCTCTCTCTCTCTCTCTCTCTCTCTCTCTCTCTCTCTCCTTCTCACCCCTTTTTCCATCTTTCACATATATATACTCCTTTATCCTCTTGCTATTCTCTTTCCCTTTCCATATTTTTTCCTTCATTCATCCTTTCACTTTCTCCCATTCCCTTTGAAAGTACAAAACCTTATAACTTGGGAAGCGTAAACGGAACAAGACCTGACCAGAAGTGAAAAAAATAAAAAGTTGGTTAAAACAAAACCGAAATCCGTGGTGAGGCGAGGGTTTCCGTGGTTTAGTGGGTTTCAGACTCACCCAGCAGAGTCTCATACCTCCTAAGACTGGGTTCGAGTCCCTACACCGGCCTCTCCCCGTATGCCTCACCCTTTCCTTCGACATTTTATTATTTCTTGAAGATTTTTATTACCATGCAATCACCACCTCTACATTACTACCACTACACCACCACCGCCACCATCGCTACCTCACCCATCATTTGTAGTATTACTGTTGTTGCTGCTACCTTCTCATCAATCATACCGCCACTACCATCGCTACTACTACTGCCACTACTACAACCACTACCACTGTTTCTGCTGTTGTTGCTGCTGCTGTTACTGCTCCTGCTGCTGTTACCAATTGCCATCACTACTATAATTTATAGCGCTACTACTACTACTACTACTACTACTACTACTACTACTACTACTACTACTACTACTACTACTACTACTACTACTACTACTACTACTACTACTACTACTACTGCTGCTGCTGCTGCTGCTACTCTCTCTCTCTCTCTCTCTCTCTCTCTCTCTCTCTCTCTCTCTCTCTCTCTCTCTCTCTCTCTCTCTCTCTCTCTCTCTCTCTCTCTCTCTCTCTCTCTCTCTCTCTCTCTCTCTCTCTCTCTCTCTCTCTCTCTCTCTCTCTCTCTCTCTCTCTCATTTCCTTCTCGTTCCATTGCCAAGTCTATTTCTCGAGCAGGTGACTGGCGGCTCCTTGGCGGCTGTCCAGTTCTTGTGCTGATCATGCCTTCCCTTTATCTCCCTTCCTTGCCCATGACCGATGTCCAAAACACACACACACACACACACACACACACACACACACACACACACACACACACACACACACACACACACACACACACACACACACACACACACACACACACACACACACACACACACACACACACACACACACACACACACACAGAGAGAGAGAGAGAGAGAGAGAGAGAGAGAGAGAGAGAGAGAGAGAGAGAGAGAGAGAGAGAGAGAGAGAGAGAGAGAGATACACAGGGCGCAATAGACCTTGCGGTCATCACGAGGTGACCTTACCTAAGACTGCTAAGTTGATAGTAAAAGAAAAGGACAGCAAAGCAGAAGGCTGTCTGCCTTCCTCCACTCCGTCTGGCATAAGCCTTACAGGAAACAGGTCGGAAATAAATACCTCACGAGGTTGGAGAAGTAAAAACCCGAAGGAAATTTTATAGGAAAGAATTAATACAGATGAAATAAGGTGCCCCCATTTCCTGGAGGCAAGAAGGTAAATCTCTAACAAGAGAGAGAGAGAGAGAGAGAGAGAGAGAGAGAGAGAGAGAGAGAGAGAGAGAGAGAGAGAGAGAGAGAGAGAGAGAGAGAGAGAGAGAGAGAGAGAGAGAGGGGGGGGAAGAGAGAAGCGAAGAACAAGAAGAGATGAAACATATTTCAAGTGCTGTATTATTAGTTTCTCATGAAGTGATTCTCTCTCTCTCTCTCTCTCTCTCTCTCTCTCTCTCTCTCTCTCTCTCTCTCTCTCTCTCTCTCTCTCTCTCTCTCTCTCTCTCTCTCTCTCTCTCTCTCTCTCTCTCTCTCTCTCTTTCCTTCATACACAAATTGGTCTGATTGGAAACTAGCACCCTTTTTACAAGCTGTTGTGAAGTGCATGCAACACTGTCACATTCATAAAATGATACACTGGGATTATACGTGTCCTGACGTGTTTTATTTATAGGAGACACGTCATCGGAGTCACTTGATTTGAAAACGGAAGGAAGAAAAATCTATATCTCGACAAGATGATTTCAAAGCATCATAGACAAAAAAAGTTTAGGTAATACATTTTATTTTGTTTTTATTTTTTGTTTATTCCGACGAGTAGTGAGGAATAGTCGTTTCAATATTTCATTTATTCGGTTCGTACATAAAACTACTTGAAGCTTTCCCGTCTGAAAAGTATCGTCGCTCATTTTTTTTTATCATTCTGTTTGATTAAAATATTGTTTTGCGATCATGTTCATCTTTATTTTTTGAGCTTAACGTGTTGTATCTTTTTTCTTTGCGTCATGCTCTTCATCTACACCTTGCACTACGAGAACAACAGTAATGTGCTGGAGAAATACGAGTTTTAGAGATCATTTCACGTTGAATGATCATAGTTTATCTCCTAGATTTCTCCCTTAGTGCGCTGAAAAATAGACGGACCGATAAAACGGACACACCAAGCTCACTCAGTAATATAGGTAATATTTCACACCTTTTCTGTGTTGCATAATATTGTATTTAATATGACAATGAATTAAACACAAAGAAAGGAAGACTAATAAAGATAAGAGGTGGGGATGAAGAGGTGCTTCAAGTGTGTATAGAGGGATGAGAGAGAGAGAGAGAGAGAGAGAGAGAGAGAGAGAGAGAGAGAGAGAGAGAGAGAGAGAGAGAGAGAGAGAGAGAGAGAGAGAGAGAGAGAGAGAGAGAGAGAGAGATTAATTTGATATTCATAGTTTGACTTTAGAATTTTTCCTGTACTAGATTATAACTTTTTGTCTATGAATTGTAATGATGATGATGATGATGATGATGATGATGATGATGATGATGATGATGATGTTAATAATAATAATAATAATAATAATAATAATAATAATAATAATAATAATAATAATAATAATAATAATGATATAAAAAAACAACAACAATACGCTAAAAGAGAACTATACGTAATGAACCACTTGCCTCCTGTGCTGTGTTAATAAATGCTGCAGTTGGTCAGGAGCTGCTTTGGGCCGCTGAGACCACTCTCCTAATTGGTTAAGCTTCTTGGGCACACTCACTTCTACTTCGCCAAGCTCTCCTCCTCCACCTCCCTCTCCTGATCCTCCTTTGCTCTTCCCTTCCTCATTGTCGTCGTCTTATCATCTTACGACTCCTATGTTAGATCAAATAGTGAAGCTTCTTATAAACAGCCTCGTAGGGGACAACAAGCTTGGTTTTCTTTGTTTTATCTTAGTCTATTTTCATTTCTTGTTATTGTCGTCATCCTTCTCGTTCTTTTCGATCTTCTTTTAGTCATCCTTTTCATCGTCTTCGTCACAGTCGCCGTCTCCTTTTTCTTCCTCTTCCTCCTCCTCATCCTCGTCTTCTTCCTTATCTTCTTCTAGTTTCTCCTGTTCGTTCCCTTCGCTTCACTTGGTCTGATCAACATTTATCTAATGTACATTCCCCGTAACTTTCAGTGTCTACATGTTTAGTTCCGTTCGTTCCTTCGTTTCTTGGTTCAATCCCTTGTTTTTCTTGCAAGAAAGACGAAATTTTTTTCTACATATACTTTATCTCTTGTTTTTATTTCTGATATAAAAAGTTGAGGATGCATTAATTTTATTTTCTCCATTGCGATAAGAAACGTAGATAGAATTTTCCCTTTAATACAGTACCAAGATTGTGAGATGAGTTCTGCATAGTTTTTTGTATGAAGGCATTGTATAGGTACCGTGAGCATATTACCTTTCATGAAGCTTAAAAGGACGTAGCAAAGGCATTAAGTAAGACTGCTACACAGTATTGAGTAATGTGGCAAAGTGGAGAGGTGGTATTGAAACCCGGCTGGATGTTCCCCGAGAGTTTTACGCTGCTCGCTGCTGTGAGGAGACATTGATGGGGTGAGAATATTTCCATCTCAGTAACAGTTATGTTTCATATTTCAAGCTTTTTAAGTCGATTCAAGTGCTCTTATAATAGAAACGTCATATGCAGATTGATACTGCGAAAAGATTGCCATTAGGAAAAGTGTATTACGGAAAAGATATTTTTTCTTTGTGCCTTATGAATTAAGATGTAATACGAATATAAGAAACAAAATAACAGGATAAGAAAAGGCTGCATTTGTTCATTTATATAATTTTTTACGTTATTTTCACATGCCCCTTACTAATAAAAATGCAGTTATTGTCTAAAAACGTTACGTATATATATATACATCTACATTTCCTTTCCGTCGTGCTGACCAGCCTGACGATGCGTAGGTGCCGGAGTCGTGTTCTCCCTGATGCCTCACAACTGTCATTCGTTTAGTGTCTTTCCAACGAGGTCTTTACATGCTGTTAAAGTTCATGTCACGTCAGCAGCTATGAAGTACTCTTGAAAAATTACAAAGGGTTTTTGTTGATTTTTGTATATACAGGGAGATAGACAGGCAGACACACAGACGGACAAACAGAAACAAAGAAACTCGTAATATCTTGTTAGCCTCGTCACTATTTTTTATATTCTTTTATCTGTTTGTCAGTATGTATCAGCCTCCTCCTCCTCCTCATATAGTGACCAGGTGTACAGCAATAATAATAATAATAATAATAATAATAATAATAATAATAATAATAATAATAATAATAATAAAAATACCTTTGGCTGATCCGGTTGCCACGATTCCGACGTCTTAGGCACTGTCATTCTGTTACTCTGGCTAGATATTCGACTCCCTGTCCTTGCGATGGCCTCTCGTGGCTAAAGATTTGTTTCAGCTCATTTTCTCAGTGTTTCCATGGATGGCCCAAGGATAACTATACACTTCTCTTCCTCTTCTTTTTTTCCCTCCGCCATCAAGTAAAGGAGACGGTGATTACTTCTCAGTCATTTTGTTTCCTTCCACAACACCCACGACATGTACTGTTAGTGATCATGGTTTATTCATTCACCTTTTTATTAATTATTGTTATTCTTTTTTTTTTTTTTTTCTTATTTATTTGTTAGAAGAAAATCGCTTCTCCTTTTAATAAGATTTTTTTCCCCTCACTAAGCATTCCTAATACTGGATTATAACTGAAGGTGTGTGTGTGTGTGTGTGTGTGTGTGTGTGTGTGTGTGTGTGTGTGTGTGTGTGTGTGTGTGTGTGTGTGTGTGTGTGTTCATGTCTGTCTGCCTGTCTGTCTATCTCCCTGTCAGTCTCTGGGAAGCAATCTTGATATTCATGGCACATTGCATACGTGATTATACACTTGAGAGAGAAAGAGAGAGAGAGAGAGAGAGAGAGAGAGAGAGAGAGAGAGAGAGAGAGAGAGAGAGAGAGAGAGAGAGAGAGAGAGGGAGAGAGAGCATGTGTGTGTGATTTGAAAGCGCTTTTAATTCATAATCTGTTGATAAAATGAGGCCAATATTCCAGTATTTATTATACTTGCAGAGATTAAGTGTCATCGTGGTGCGGTGAGATATTTATGACACTTGAAAGAGCAATTTATGGTGATCAGTCTTCCCTCCATACTTGTGCTCCGTGAGGGGATGTGGAGCTATTCTAGATAATGTGATTACCTTTATGCCTTTTAGATTGTCATTTTTTTCTGGTTAATCATGGAATGTATTGACAGTGAGGTTTATGTAGTGCTGAAATATTATGTAACAAAGTCTTGAAACAAAATGTGTTCATCTGGCACGTTTTCGTCGGTCGTGGATGGTGGATTTATTTGCATGAGTTGTTTTTATAAATAATAAATTAATTGCAGTGAAACAGTGACCTCGTTTGTTGGATCAAACTCTCTTGACTCTTTGTGTGGAGCAGTGGCTTCCTGCACCATTCCAGTGACAACAGATTTAGGGCTTTTATGGCGCATGAGAGCTACTGGGTTTTGTGTGCCATTAATTCCGTGACTAACAATCAATGCAGCGACCAGTATTGTGTCTGAAAGTTAATTAATGAAAATTTTGTTTTTAGTTAAGGTGATATTAACGTCAGACATATGTGTCAGCGAAATTCCTGCCTTTGAATGCAATGGCGGCGCTGCCAAAATATGCGCAGTATAATACGGTAATTACCACAATGATAAGGAAAACAAACAACATTCTAAATAAGGCTGCCGCGCCGGTCACGTCAAGGCGCCCGTCCGCCGCGTCCTCTCTCTTCGGGTCAATAATTGGGATCCGGGATTCCCAAACTCAGGAGAACCTGAGCGCCGCTGCTTGCCGGCCAGGACTTCGATACTCTTGAGTCTCGAGTCTTCCCACCACAGGTGATCGCAAGCCGTCCAAGAAGTGATAAACCCGTCTCACGCCTCACGCTCTACCGCGCCAAGGCGGCGGGGTCATCGTCCCACTCCTGCACTAAGGTGTCGCCGTGACCTTCCTGCTGTAAACTAATTCTGTAATTATGCCCTCTACGTTAAGCCCTTAAGCCCTGGAAGTGGTGCTTACTCAAGGATAATGGCGCACCCCGATCAAAGCGAGTGTCAGCGGCCCACAGACACACACAGGTCAGAATGCGTCTTTCAGCAGGGTTGCCAGATAGTCATTGCCTTAATATCTTGCCTTGGGGTTTAGTAGCGGCATGGCATCGACTTACACATTGTTGAGTGACTGGTAAGCCAAGCATCAGATGCGAGGCGTTTAGCTCCCTTTGTCTTGAACATCGAAGTGGATATGTTTCACTGCTGTAAATGTACGTTAAGCGCGCGCGTATTCCAGTATAAAGGCTCCACAACAAAAATAAAAATCAAGATCAATAAACCGATGAAACCTCTGCTCTGGTGAAAACTGCCGAGATTTTCCCTGCGGACAGATTAGAAAATTGGCTAATGATGAGCTGCGAGGGAGGGAGAAGGGAGGGAGAAGCAGTCACCCCGTGCTTCATCCTTTCCCCTCCCCTCCCCAGCCGCTCTCACCTGACTCACACTGTTACGTATGATCAGGAGAGCTCCGTTACGCATCACCTGCCCCACCTTCGTGACTGGTGTACGTCTCCTCACACAACAATGCCCAGCGCAGCGACACCGGTGGCTGGGCGGGCAGGAGAGCCCTTCACGTCCCAAGGGGTCGCTTTAACATCCTCTTCCTCCTCCTCCTCCTCCTCCTCCTCCTCCTCCTCCTCCTCCTCCTCCTCCTCCTCCTCCTCCTCCTAATCCTCCTCCTCCACCGATTCTTCTTGTTCTTCTTCTTCTTCTTCTTCTTCTTCTTCTTCTTCTTCTTCTTCTCTTCATCCTTCTCCCCTGCTTCCACTGTTTCTCGTCTAGCCCTCAGCGTCAACCAGAACCTTAAGAGCGTGAGTTTTACCCGTAACTGTGAAGCACGAGTAGGCAGGCTTCCTCCACATTAAGACCGCCCTGTAATTCTTCCCTGCGCATTGGAACAAACAAACAGCGGGGTCAGGAGTAGAGGCGCGGGTGTAGTGTCTGGAGTGGAGGGTGTGTGGGTGGTGTGGAGGAGGCTATAGTTTGTTGAGGAGACGTGAAGAGCCAGGAAGGGTGATGAGTTTGTCTGTTGTGTTTGGGATGTGTCAGGCTTAGAACGTGGAAGGAGCGGCGTAACTGATGTTTTTGTTGTTTGTTTATCGATATGCATGTAAAGTAGTTCATAAATATTGCAGTTTACATGTTTATAAGTTAAGTTTCGTGGCTTGATTATTCTTACATCTTATCGCTGCTTTTCTGATCTTTTCTCTCTCTCTCTCTCTCTCTCTCTCTCTCTCTCTCTCTCTCTCTCTCTCTCTCTCTCTCTCTCTCTCTCTCTCTCTCTCTCTCTCTCTCTCTCTCTCTCTCTCTCTCTCTCTATTCTTTCGTCTCCGTCTTATTTTTTTTTTTTGTATTTCTATGTTCATTCATTTTTTTCTTTCGTTTTCTTTTTCTTATGTTTTCCCTCTATTCCTCCTCTTATTTTCCTTCTTTCGTACATTTAAATTACCTCCTTTCCTCTTTCCTCCAACGTTATACCTTCTTCCTTAAACCTTTCCTTCCTTGTCCTAGAATGGTAAGAAATAAGAAAATATATAAAGCTCCATCAGTCATTACAACCTTGCATCTTTTGTATCTATAAAATACAAACCCTTATTCTCCCAACCCATGTGGTGACTTTGTGTTCTTCTTGTGTTGCAGCTGCACTCTGAGTACCGCAGCACTTACCGCTGGCACGAGTATAAGCCTCAAACCCAGAATGAAGTCATCAGAAAGCCGCCAACGTCACAAGGTAAGCTGCGTTCACCCGTCACCCCCGTCACCGTCACCCTTCCCTTCCACATGTCTTGTCTGTCACTGTATTAGATATATATTTATTGACAGCAGTTTATATCTTCATCAGCCATTTAATTTAAGCTTATGTGTACAGCATGTTATGGAAAATCTTTGTGTGTATGTGTGTGTGTGTGTGTGTGTGTGTGTGTGTGTGTGTGTGTGTGTGTGTGTGTGTGTGTGTGTGTGTGTGTGTGTGTTTACCTAGTCGTATATATTAGAGGGTGAGCTCTATTGCTGTGGTAATGTCTCCGTATCTGTATTTGTTCAGTTTTTCCCGAGAGAGAGTAAGAGAGAGAGAGAGAGAGAGAGAGAGAGAGAGAGAGAGAGAGAGAGAGAGAGAGAGAGAGAGAGAGAGAGAGAGAGAGAGAGAGATTAAACAAAGACAGACAAAAGCCACACACCCATTCAACTTGCCCACACACACACACACACACACACACACACACACACACACACACACACACACACACACACACACACACACACACACACACACACACACACACACACACACACACACACACACACACACACACACACACACACACACACACACACACACACACACACACGGTATCAAGCAGCGGCAGACGGGCTGGCAGACACATAAGGGAGGGCGATGAGAGATATAAATACTGTGGAATCTGGCATCCCAAGCAATCTATTAGAAAGCACTCACCTCTTTCTCTCCCCCTTTACTCCCTCCCTCCTCCTCTCCCTCCTTTCTCTTGCCCTCCACGCTTCTTCCATTCCTTCTTTTGTACTTTTTTTTAGTTAAGTTATTCCATCGTTTATTTTATTTCCACCCTATCACTGTATTACAAGCGTCTCTCTCTCTCTCTCTCTCTCTCTCTCTCTCTCTCTCTCTCTCTCTCTCTCTCTCTCTCTCTCTCTCTCTCTCTCTCTCTCTCTCTCTCTCTCTCTCTCTCTCTCTCTCTCTCTCTCTCTCTCTCTCTCTCTCTCTCTCGCTTTCGCTTTTGCCCTTGACTTGTAGTGTGTGTGTGTGTGTGTGTGTGTGTGTGTGTGTGTGTGTGTGTGTGTGTGTGTGTGTGTGTGTGTGTGTGTGTGTGTGTGTGTGTGTGTACGGAATGTAAAAAATTTAAAAAGTGAACCAAGAAAAATGTTTCTGGCCAAACTTATGGAATGGAACACTTTGTCTCTCTAATTAAAATGGGCTTCGTTTGCACACTTAGTAATGGCCACCATAAAAGTTATATTATATACCTTTTTTTCACGTTTTTTTTTATTATTGTTAATGGGTGTAGTAGTATTAGTAATGCTAGTAATAGTAGTATTAGTAGTAGTAGTAGTAGTAGTAGTAGTAGTAGTAGTAGTAGTAGTAGTTGTTGTAGTAGCAGTAGTAGCAGCAGGTGTAATACGTAGTAATAGTAGTAGTAGTGGTATTAGTAATACTGGTAGTTCTATTATCAATAGCAGTATGATCAGCAGCACCAGCACAAGTAGCAACTATACCAGCCCCAACAGTAGGAGTTGTAGTGGTAGTAGAAGTAACAGCAGCAGCAGCAGCAGCAGTAGCAGTAGTAGTAGTAGTAGTAATAGTAATAGTAGTAGTAATAGTAGTAGTGAAAAGTAATAGTAGAATTAGTAAAAGCAGTAATCGTAGTAATAGCAGCAATAGCAGCAACAGCAATATCATTATTTAGCATCACCATTTCCATTGACTTTAAAAACTACTGGTAATAGCGACTCTGGCCGTGGCAAAAGTAGAATCGATGTGAAAGAACGTGAAGAGCGATAACTGTGGAAATACCGGAGATGGCGCCGATGTCAGTGCTAATGGTAAACTGGTAGTGGCAGCGGGTAGGCGATAGAAAATTATAGTATCCGAGGTAACGGCGATAGTGGAAGTTGCAGTGGTGATGGCAGGGCAGGTGGAATTGATATGAAAGGTATGATCGTAACTATATCTAAAGGACGCTGTAGAGTCCTCTGGTGGCGAGTTGCATCGTCAGGAACAGCAATTTAGTGCCATCAAAGCCAGCCCAGTGCGATATTGACCTCCATCCCCCTCTACTTACACACACACACACACACACACACACACACACACACACACACACACACACACACACACACACACACACACACTGACGCTGCCCTTTATCATCCAACTTGACAAAGAAAAATATAGAGAAGTATGAAGAGAAGGAAGAAGGTGATGAGGATAAGGAGAAGGATAGAGAGACGGAGAGAGAAAAGAAAAGAAAAATAATGGAGGTCTGAACACGGCTTTATCTAATGTAGTTGTTGTTGTTGTTGTTGTTATTGTTTTTGGTTGTTGATGTATGTAGTGTTTGTCGTCATTCTCCTCCTCCTCCTCCTCCTCCTCCTCCTCCTCCTCCTCCTCCTCCTCCTCCTCCTCCTCCTCCTCCTCCTCCTCCTGCCTCTGCGCCTCCTCTTCCCTCTCAAAGTCCCCTCGTTACCCCGGGTGTGATCGCCTGTGCGGGTCATTAGCCTGGTGCACGCGGGAAACGAGCCTGTAATTACGTCGCAAGCCACCTGTCCTCGGCTCCTGCGTGAGAGAGAGAGAGAGAGAGAGAGAGAGAGAGAGAGAGAGAGAGAGAGAGAGAGAGAGAGAGAGAGAGAGAGAGAGAGAGAGAGAGAGAGAGAGAGAGAGAGAGAGAGAATAGACTTGTAGCGTTCATTGTCACTGCCACGTTTCTTTCTATATTTAGTTACCCATTTTCTCTCGTAAATTTAGAGAGAGAGAGAGAGAGAGAGAGAGAGAGAGAGAGAGAGAGAGAGAGAGAGAGAGAGAGAGAGAGAGAGAGAGAGAGAGAGAGAGAGAGAGAGAGCCCACTCCTTGTCACTTCCACGTTTTATTCTATATTTAGTTAACATTTTTGATATTTTTTGTTGGATATTACTACAGAAAATGTATATATATATATATATATATATATATATATATATATATATATATATATATATATATATATATATATATATATATATCTTTTCTTAATAATCTTGTGAAGAGCTGCGTTTTAATTACGAGGAGATACAAAGTTGTTAAGCCAGTAATTGAAGCCCTGAGAATAACGGTGTGTATTTAATCTTAGTCTGATAAAGTCTCATATCGTGGCAGGCAATTAACGTGCATTCCCGCCAGGTGGAGGTAATGCTAACTTGGGATATGTTTTAAAGACGTGTTAGGACGGTAAATAGAAAACTATGTACTTTATATTTTTCTTTTGAATAATTATCGTAAACTTAAAGATTCATTAACTCGAATGTGTTCATACTTAGGAGATGAAAATATAGCGAGCCGAAGAGTCGTTTTATCGGTGTGTTCAGGCGAGATGCAGAAAACGATGTGTGTGCATTTCTTTGATTAATCATCTTAAACTTATAAATTCATCAATTTTTCTTAAAGTGCATGCTTCCAGTGGAGATGCATCAGTCTAAAGAGGTGTTTCATATGTGTGTTGCAACGTTATATAAGGGATAATTATTTGTATCTTTTCGAATAGACTTTTTAAAATTACGTATATCAAGTAAGAGAGCCTTTAATGAAATTCCTAATAACTTTAATATGTTTAGTATATTTCGCTACTCTTATATACGCCCCTTCATTACAACGCTGTCTTGGCGCGGTGAAGGGGCCTGTGCATTCATGTTGACCAGGGGGAGCCAGACTGGACAGGGAGAACCATTCCAGGCAGATCCACTAAGATGAGTCAGAGCAAATGTGTTCCCCCGCCAAGACGCCCTAATCCAGCCCGGCGTGGTGTTTGCCTTGACCTCCGCGCCGCTCAGGGAGCCTTTGTCCCTTTGTCCTGCTGCTGACTCGCCGGCTGATGGTGATATACACACATCACAAAGTGGTTAATATGAAGCTCTCAGGCACAGAGATGGATTTAGTCTGGTATAACTTCAATATCTTTCATAAATTGTCTAACAAATGATAATAATGTTGAAAAGAAAAAAATGCACGAGCATTTTTTTTTTTTTCATTTCCTCTAATCCTACATTTTAAGTTTCATTTAAAGGTTTTCCTAGAAAACGTAAATAAAAATGTGTTAATCAGCTACTCTTTATATCCTTTCATTTAGATAATTTGTTTGTTTTTACCTAAGCACAATAAGAACTACTCGTACATGACAGACACGCACGAGACTGCTTGAATGCTAAAGTGCTCCACCAGCAGCGATAGAATAAAAGGATGCGATGGCCGGAAGTGATTAAGGACCCAAAACTATCATAGCATCTAACGGTCATTATAGTGTGATGTCTCAGATGTTTGCCTTCCGTTCTCGTGGTCAGCATGCCAGTCCTCGGGCAAAGGCCTCTCATGTCTAAAGGTTTATCTTGCCTTTACTACAAATTTTCAATATTTCTGTGAATTGCCCAACTAGTGGCAGCTGTAAAAATCCTTTTTGGGTGAAGTGTGTGTGTGTGTGTGTGTGTGTGTGTGTGTGTGTGTGTGTGTGTGTGTGTGTGTGTGTGTGTATATATATATATATATATATATATATATATATATATATATATATATATATATATATATATATATATATATATATATATATATATATATATATATATAATGGCATAATGTCTGACGGGATCTCATGTTCTCTCTGAAGAAGCTCTGCCGAAAAGAAAATGGAATGTAACGTGTTCATGATATAGGGAAGACTAAAACACCAGAGTTTGATCCAGATGAAGGAAGGAAGCCGTGTAGTGACAGGCAGCACAAAGGGCCCGAAATGACCTCGGGACGTGACGATCGGTATGGTCACACTGTCTCGGGCGCTTGCCTGCTCACCTGGTGAGAGGTTGTCTCCTGGATATAGCTTGTCATGGCTAAAGATATGTCTCGCCTTCGGGTCAGTTTCTCGGTGTTGCTATGGAGTGTGCTCGGCATTAAAAGAACACGATTAATTTTATTCTCATGAAGGGAGTCGCCTCGGTGTTTCTCACTTTTTTTCCACATTCTTCTTCTCTACTGGTCTCTAACAGCATACAGTTAGTATAGTCAATTGTTGATTAACAGTACGTAACTCTCTGCTCTTTGTTCCACTGTTGATTGCTTTTTCTCGATCTTCTTCCTGTTACCTGCGTCTCATCATTCAGTTGTCAGGTTTCCTAAGGAGACTGTCACCAGAGCAGAGGACGCGTTATTGACGGGAAATCGCAAAATGGGTGCGGCAGACAAATTTTTTGTTCTCCCTCGATTTTGACTCATGAATTTCTTTGTTTCATAAGAAGATTGACAGCAGATCAGAGGGCTTGTGATTGAGAGGAGACGCAAATCAGAGTGAATGTTTCAGGTTCTTACATTTCTGACTATGATTGTACGTGTGAAGAAGCAGCAGTTAGTCATGCCAGATATCCCATCACGTTTCCTCCGTTTTAAAACTATACCTTTTTATGAACGTATTCCAACTTCTACCAAACACTGAACATCAAGAAATAAACACGATATCACTAAAACGATCAACAATAAAAACAGTTAATCATCAAAACCTTAAAAAAAAAAAACATACACGAGACAATTTTACATGATACAACATACATATCCTTTAAAGGCGCTGGGCTCTTGAGTGCGACTGCGTTATATGTACGTACGTATGTATGTATGTATGTAGGTTACGTTAAGTCAGGTTATGTAAGTAGCCTCCAGTCGCGGCATTATAACACATTGAGAGTGTTTTCTGGCCCGGCAATGCTACACTGATTTACTGAACAAAAGGGAGAAACGAAGGGAAGGGGGGGGGGGGTCGCATAAGGAGAGAGGGAGAGCCAGGGAGAGAGAGTGGAGAGGTACTATACTCGTAGATTAAGGGAGGAGGGATGTAAAGGAAGTGAAGTAGGAAAGCATATAAGGTTACGTAACAGAAGCCAAACATGTACACTGGCCCCACCTCTCTCTCTCTCTCTCTCTCTCTCTCTCTCTCTCTCTCTCTCTCTCTCTCTCTCTCTCTCTCTCTCTCTCTCTCTCTCTCTCTCTCTCTCTGTGTCCTCTGTTCTCATTTTTACCTCTTTTTTTTCGTCCGTGTCTTTATTCTGGTCTTTTTATCCATCTTTCTCACACTTGTGTCCCGCGGGAGACTGTACAAGATAAATAAAAGAGACGAGGAGATGAGAGTGCCTCGAGGTCAGAGAGAGAGAGAGAGAGAGAGAGAGAGAGAGAGAGAGAGAGAGAGAGAGAGAGAGAGAGAGAGAGAGAGAGAGAGAGAGAGAGAGAGTGGGAAAAGTATGGGGAACAAGAGGTGAAGATAAAAGAGGATAATAGAATAACAAGCGAAGACTAGGGTGTGTGTGTGTGTGTGTGTGTGTGTGTGTGTGTGTGTGTGTGTGTGTGTGTGTGTGTGTGTGTGTGTGTGTTAAGAATGGAGAAATAAAAGAAGGGGAGTGAAAATTGAAGACACTGGACACTAGAGAGAGAGAGAGAGAGAGAGAGAGAGAGAGAGAGAGAGAGAGAGAGAGAGAGAGAGAGAGAGAGAGAGAGAGAGAGAGAGAATAGACATGGAAGAGAACAAAGCAATGAATATGTAAATAGACATCAAAATATTTTCACTGCAACACTGATCCAATAATTTCTTTTCTCCTTTCCACAGGTGAGTCACGTGGCGTTACGAAACAAAGAGGTAAAGTAAAAAAAAAATACCATTGCTGTTCCTCCTGGTCTCTTGGTCTTGTCCCTTCCCCCTTACCTTCCCCCCTTACCCTACCCTCCTTGGTCTCCGCAGCGCCCCGTGGGACAAGTAGGGACGGCTGTGGAGAAGGGGGAGTGTCGTAACCTGAGGGGGAAGTTAGTGCGGAAGTGTGGTTGTTGCTGGCCGATGCGTGGTGTCTTGGGATGAGGGAACAATAAGTAATGCATCTCCTTCGTTCCTTCTTTTTTATTCTTTCGTTATCGTTGTTGTTGTTGTTGTTGTTGTCGTTGTTATTATCTTCCTCCTTTGTTTTTTTCTTTCTTTCTTTCTTTCTTTCTTTCGTTCTTTCTTTTTCTTCTTCTTTTCTCCTCCTCCTCCTCCTCCTCCTCCTCCCCTTATTTCTTCTCTTCTGGAAGGAATAGATGAGGAGGAACCTTCGTCCTTACTATCCTGCGTTTCTCCCTTCAGATCAGAAAATGTAGTTTATCATAAAGAGGAACACAAGGATCAACAGGTCTCCTTTTGCTTGTTCTTCCATCGTGTTCCTTTATGTCTGTTTGTGTTCTTCCTCCCGCTTCCTTTCTTCCTTCTCTTTCCTCCTCTCATCTTCCTCCTCCTCCCTGGAAAAAGTTTTTGAAATATTACCTTTCACGTCCACATAATGAACGACAATGGTCTCTTCCCAGAATCTTAAAAGTTAGGGGCCGCTCATTTATCGAGAAGGTTCGTACTTCCACCAAAAAATTGTTCTTTTGTTACCTTCATTTGTGTCCCATATGTTGCAAGGAGAGGCTGAGGCAACGCGCTCACGTCGGCAGAAGTTTAAGGAAGTC
Source organism: Scylla paramamosain (assembly GCF_035594125.1). Taxonomy (NCBI): domain Eukaryota; kingdom Metazoa; phylum Arthropoda; class Malacostraca; order Decapoda; family Portunidae; genus Scylla; species Scylla paramamosain. The sequence continues at coordinate 31,565,288 of NC_087155.1, read as the reverse complement.
GTTGATTTAATAATGCAGCTCACTGAATATCATGAATTACTTGATCTGATCGTGACTGGAATGGAATTGTTATTTCCCCCCTCTTTCCCCTGCCTGCTGCGATGCTTCTGTTCGAAATCATGGCTTGTGAATACACCAGTGCACACATCTGGCGTCTTCCACTAATTACAGCAGACTTCTGGAGATAATAGCGTCTTGCAAGGTATTTTAATGGCGCTAGTGATAATCTGACAAGGAAGAAGCGACCTGTAAAAGCCCAACTAATCATCTCTGTAGCCTTTGAAAATAATCAACATTAGAGAACAAAGCGTGCGAGGATAACTTCTAGTCGATAAGCACTTGAGAAACTTTGGTGAGGGTGTGGATGTTGTGTGGAGGTCCGGGTGCTGAGGAAGAACTGGCAGTTTTCGTTTTGAAGAATATCACAATATTGGCGCATGTTGTTGCCTCGTAATGGAAAAGTTTGAACGTGTTATTGGGGTTTTGTAACACGGTCTTGTACATCTGAAGATCACTAAACAGTGTCGTTATACATAGACAGATAGATGATTACACAGATATGTGGTCGGATGAATAGATAGGTAGATAGACAAATAGAGAGATAGATAGATAGGTAAATAGATAGATAAATATATAGATAGGAGGATAGATAGCAAACTAGTTTGGCAGAATGATATACAGCTAGATAGATAAATAAATAGATAGACTTACAAAGAGACAAATATATAGTAGGTAAAAAGAAATAATTATAAAGATGGAAAACAAAGGATATTCTCTATGTGTCGAAAATGTTTCCTAAAAATCACTGGGCTTCCTCTAAACTGTGATGGAAATAATAGATAAGCATTCCGGGTCGTTGTTTGTTCACACAATTTCGGCGCAGCGGCAAGTAATGTTTACCACAGTTTTATCTGGGACGCGGGATTCATTCTCTTTCCGTGAAGGTATTTGTGGCTGAGCTGCGGGATTGAGGCATTCACGGGGGCACGAACACTTTACCTGGCAACTTACCTAGAAAACACTGGAAATATTTGTGTTTTATAACCTGCCCCGTTGTGCTTTCCTGTCATTCATTCTGCGCCGCGCCTTCCGTCTGCACTCCTCGCCCGTCTTCACTCCTCGCCCACCCTCGCTCCCCCTCGTCCGCGGGCATCCTCCTGAAAGTCGTCTCTAGGCCAGACAGACAGAAATTTAGTGACACAATTATGCTCCAGAAAATGTTTGTCTCTTCGGAATGGGAGTCTTGCCGAGAGAGAGAGAGAGAGAGAGAGAGAGAGAGAGAGAGAGAGAGAGAGAGAGAGAGAGAGAGAGAGAGAGAGAGAGAGACTAAAACTGAAAGGCCTAGAAAAATTATACTTCCTCCACCTATCATCCCTCTTCCTTCACATTAATTTCCACCGCACTTCTCCTCCTCCTTCTCCTCCTCTTCCTCCATTTTTCCCCCTCAATCCTTCAACCACCACCCAAATTCTTTCAGCCGTCTCATCTTCAACAACAATTACTGGTTTCTTTATATTGTTGACTTCCGTGCCTCACCCCACCCCTGCTCCCATTACCCCACCCATCCCTACCCCACCAGGCACCCCACAATCCCACCCCCACCGTCACAACGGCCGCCACCGCCTCTTGCACCAATTTAGATGGAAATGGGAGCATGCAAGAGCCAGACACCTCTCAGTCGAGCTACCATTTCTCTTCATCATCAAATCTCCATGTGTGTGTGTGTGTGTGTGTGTGTGTGTGTGTGTGTGTGTGTGTGTGTATAGGGGAAGGCTGGGTATGAGTGCCGGGGATGGGTTTATGAAGGGTTGTGGGTGGTTGGGAGGGGCGTGGAGGGGTGAGGGAAGAGTGGTGATGCAAGTGAGGGGAAGGGAAGGTGCAGGGGGAAGGTGGAGATTGTGTTGTGGATGGCGGTGTTTGTATATGCACGGTGAAATGGAATAGTGTGTGTGTGTGTGTGTGTGTGTGTGTGTGTGTGTGTGTGTGTGTGTGTGTGTGTGTGTGCTTATTAGAGAAGTCTTTTTACAGTGACCGCATGCTCAACTTGACATGCGCGCGCTCAAATGACCTCTGGATAGAGAAACGAATATACGAGTGTGTGCAATAACAATAGAAATAAAGTAAAAGATTAAAAAGAAGCTTTAGGCGTGACCACATGATAGGCGGCACATCCCGTTCTTCTGAAGTAGATGTAAAAACAATCGCACAGAAATGTAAGCAAACCTAACCACGTAGATTACGAGGCTTATGATTCTGAAGGGAGGAAATATACAAGTTAAGTTCAATCACGATATGGTACAGCTAGAAGAAAAACGAGGGACTGATAAGGATTTTAGAGTGTTATGTAAACTTTATAGCATTTCCCTTACCTCAGTGATATTCTATTATTGTTACTAATACATCTTAAAACCTCCCTGCTTCCACTGCGAAATTTTACGTTTTGACTACAATACGAGGAAGATACATTTCAGCTTACTTTACACACTTATATACACAACAGTTTACGCTAATCCTTAAATGCATCGTGTTGCCAAAAGCTGCTTGTGACCATTAAATGCATCGCCGTGAACGAAATCGAGAGGAAAACTAAGGAAAATGTATGACTGTGTGTGTATACTCTCTGGCTGGTCACTGGAGAGCGAGGCGAGGCAGGGAGGAGGGTCATGAGTTGCAGCTTTTGAGGTGTCTTGCATTAACTAACTTTGAGGAAGCTTTCTGCATCCCTCACTTGATTAGACTATTGACGGCGTGACATTTGAAACGGATTACCCTCACATGCACGAACTGACTTTGCGTTTTATATATATATCAAAGGCCAGTCGAATTCTCTCTCTCTCTCTCTCTCTCTCTCTCTCTCTCTCTCTCTCTCTCTCTCTCTCTCTCTCTCTCTCTCTCTCTCTCTCTCTATATGTCTGTCTGTCTCTCACGGCTCAGAACCAAAGTAACGCACAACTTTGCCGCCAGGAGCCAATTGCCTCAGCCCGCGTCCCGCACCTCACACCAACACCTCCCGCTCCCCGCCTCCCGCTTCCTCTTATCAGATTCCCGCTTCCCGTTTTCTCTGTTATCAGATATCCAATAGTCGTTTTGTTCGGGTATTACGCACGACTTGTACCCCCATTGCTCTTACCCTTCCTCTTCCTGCCCCGCTACTTGTGTGTGTGCGTCTCTGTGCAGCTTCGAGGGCGTGCACACACACACACACACACACACACACACACACACACACACACACACACACACACACACACACACACACACACACACACACACACACACACACACACACACACACACACACACACACACACACACATATGCACACACACATTTAAAAGGTTTGCTATTTACTTGTGTTTAGACAGTGCAACATGTTGGATACAATTGCACGTAAATTTAACTCTTGTGTAAACGTTTTAGGCTTAATCGTACTTGCCTCCGTGTGTGTATGTGTGTGTGTGTGTGTGTGTGTGTGTGTGTGTGTGTGTGTGTGTGTGTGTGTGTGTTTAAAGCTGAACTTTTTAACCCGGGCGAAAAGGAAGTGTGCAGAAATCCAGGCACCCTTTCTCACTTCCTCGCCTTAACATCCCTACTCGATGTGCAGAGCGGAGGCGTCCCGGCACTCCCCTTCCTCTCTGTCTCCGGAGGCACAAAGCCACCCACATTTTTCACCAGAGGGCGTGAGTGTCCAGCCGCCTCCAGCCACGCATTCCTTTCTACTAAGCTGCGTCTGACCCTCCTTGACTCACCGCCGAGACACTGCCTGGGCGCTAATAAAGGCCTGCATAACACTGTGCCTAAAACTTGCGAAATACCCCGGTTTGTGCACAGTAATTACTCCCAATAAACACAAACAACGCCAGCAAGACAGCGGGGGAAAGTGCCGCCAGTGACGCTACTTCCTGAGTGGCGGGACGCGTGCCTCTGTGCCTCTCTTGCCGTCCTGCCGCTCGCTTTGTGCCACTTTATATTCAGTGACCCCCTTCCTTGCATTTTACGGATGTGGGTCCAAACTGAAGGAAATTTAATCAAAGGCTATGAAATTTGTATATTACTCAATAGAATGTCACGCCTCCATCCTGAAAGGCCAATTCTTGCTTGTCTTTCATACATCCACTCACGGCTCACCAGTTCCAATTTGTCTGGGATGCGGCAACGGCCTAGTGACCTTGTTTGCTGAGGAACACAAGATGCATTACAGCCACGGGCTTGACCTTCCCGTGGCGTAGTATTACAGGAAGCTGCGTACACCGGGCGAGTGTGTTAATCTAGTATGAAGGCAGAGTCAAGAGGATACTGAGCTGCGCGTTGCCTCTCCGCTAAACTCCTTCTGACCTTTGAGATTGTGGAGGGAAAACATTATTGTATTTCCTATCGTGGGACGCAGGGTTCACTGACATTTGGCTCACCTCGGTTGCCTTTTCTACGTGCTCACCTGTCCTTCGGCCAGCACAAAGGGCGGGGTGAACGGCTGTATGGGAGCCGTGTTTTTACTACCGAGGACGGCGTTGGAAATTAGATCAGCCAGACCATATCTATGTTGACCATTGATTAAATCACGAAGTCACATGAATTTCTTAAAGTTCTAGAGAATTTCGTAACATTTCATCTAACACACACATACACACACACACACGAGAGAGAGAGAGAGAGAGAGAGAGAGAGAGAGAGAGAGAGAGAGAGAGAGAGAGAGAGAGAGAGAGAGAGAGAGAGAGAGAGAGAGAGAGAGATGGTGGAAGAGAGAGAAATAATGCATGCACTGTTTTCTGTTTCCTGTAGCTTAAATCAACAGAAGAAAACGTGGATCCCCTTAGGAACTTTACCTTGAGACAACAAATGGGCGATTAAGGAGCGGGGGGACTAATGTGTTTGTGAGGGCAGTTAAGACGAGTTTATTGGAGTTTTCAAGAGCCATTACCAGAGCAGGATGTAAAAGAAGGCTATTTACAACCGGAAGACGTCTGCAGACATTCGAAACGAGCAACTGTGTTTTGTGAGAACTGAGGAAGGTTGGACTACAAGTGAGACGGAGAGAGAGAGATGATGAAGGAGACAAGGTAGAGAAGGTTAGACGAGTAAGGAGAAGGAAAAAAGGAATCGTGAAGAGTGGAGACGGGATTAAACAGTAAAAGTAGGACGACGACAAGAGGAATGAAAGGAAGGAGATGGAGGAGGAGGAGCAAGAGGAGATGAGCAGAAACGAACACAGATGAATGAAAAGAGGAAATGATGTGAAGTGTATGCAGAAATTTGAAGTAGCCATGATGAAAAATTGTGAAGAAAGATATATGTTGTATAAATTGGAGAGCAGGACAAGAAAATGGAAAATGGAAAGAAGATACGAGAGAGAAAAAAAAAAGATAACGATGAAAAGGAAATCATGAGGAAGGAATAAAAATCTACGTCAAAAAATGCTGAAGTCGCGAATGAGAAAATAAACGAATAAAGAGAAAGGTTGGTCAAAGGTAAAAAAAAATAAGAAGAAAAATATAAAAAGTGTTTAAAGAAGAGACGAAGAGAGGAACGAAGGAAAAGTTAATCAGAAATCCTCGGAAGAATTAAGAAACAGTTTCAAAAATGAGGAAAAATAACAGAATGAAAACGAGAATGAGGAACAAGATAGTGAAAGAAATTAAAGCTAACAATACAAACTTGAAGGAAAAAGTAAGGAAAAAAGAAAATAGGAAAAAAAAACACGGGAAGAAACATTCTGAACACTCCAGAAAAGAAAATGAGGAGAGAAAAAAATGGAAATAGAAGGAGGGGGGACTTTTTAAGAGGAGTGAAAGCAGACACAGAAAACGAACGTCTGAAAGCCTCGCCTGCACGACCTGTAATTAAGAAGCGACTCTGGAACACAACCTGCAGAGAGAGAGAGAGAGAGAGAGAGAGAGAGAGAGAGAGAGAGAGAGAGAGAGAGAGAGAGAGAGAGAGATCAAAGTTTGAATGAGTGAACTTCAGATTTCGTAAATTCATTGCGTGTCACTTCCGGCGGCCACTCTCTCTCTCTCTCTCTCTCTCTCTCTCTCTCTCTCTCTCTCTCTCTCTCTCTCTCTCTCTCTCTCTCTCTCTCTCTCTCTCTCTCTCTCTCTCTCTCTCTCTCTCTCTCTCTCCTCTCACACACAAACCGACCCATCCATCCACCTACCCAACACACACACACACACACACACACACACACACACACACACACACACACACACACACACACACAAACCGACCTATCCATCCACCTACCCACACACACACACACACACACACACACACACACACACACACACACACACACACACACACACACACACACACACACACACACACACACTGACGCTGCTGGATTAGTGTAAACAAAGGGAGAGAGTGTGTTGGGAGCTAGATATTAATGTTGGACGGACGAAGGAGGAGGAGGAGGAGGAGGAGGAGGAGGAAGAGGAGGAGGTGGAGTCGTAGTAGAAGGTAATATGTAACGGAAACAAGAAAGTAAACACGGCTAATGTCGGAGGGAAATTAATGAACTGCAAGATAATAGAGACTGAACTGAGACTAATGAGAGAGAGAGAGAGAGAGAGAGAGAGAGAGAGAGAGAGAGAGAGAGAGAGAGAGAGAGAGAGAGAGAGAGAGAGAGAGAGAGAGAGACGCGCTTCAAACTCTCAGCATATCCAGTGTTCATTTGTAATTCCTGGTAAAGTCAGTGTAAAGTTTGCAGAGAGGCGATGTTGCGACGTGACGGACTCTCTCTCTCTCTCTCTCTCTCTCTCTCTCTCTCTCTCTCTCTCTCTCTCTCTCTCTCTCTCTCTCTCTCTCTCCTCAAATCAGTGTGTTTCCGGCGCAGCTACTGTTGGCATTTCGAATTCAGCGCCAAATACGTGTAGTTCTATAGAGGGAGCGAGAAGGGCGGGAGGAAGGAAGGGGCAGGGCGAGAATAGGAGGAGTAATAGAACAGGTGAAGCAAAGAGGAAGACAAGTAAGGAATGAGAGGGAACGGAGGCGGGGAGAGAAGAGATGATAAGAGATGGAATAGGAAAAAGAGGAATGAAGCTAAACAAGGTGAAGGAGAAGAAGTAGAAAGGAAGATGATTGCATATGAAGAGGAAGAAGAGAGAAAAAAATTAAATAAAGGGAGTGGATAGGAAGTTGAGGACTGTAAGGATATGGAGGGAGAATAGGAAAAAGTTAAGGGGGAAAAATGACAAAGAAAGCTGATAAGTTGAGGCAGGGAAGGAGTTAAGTGAGGGAGGGAAAATTAAATGGAGGAATGGAGGGGAAAAAAGGAAGCGTATGGCAAGGGTATTAACTCTCTCAACATACATAATGACGAAGGCACTCCTGGAATATAGGAACTGTACATTGCTATCCACAGAGTGCTCCTTCCAGGCCAATATCTCCTCCTCCTCCTCCTCTTCTTTTTTTCTTTTCTTTTTCCTTTCTTTTTGTCTTCTTTTCCTCTACTTTTTTTTCCTTCTACTTCTTTCTTCTTCTTCTTTCTCTTTCCTCCTGCTCCTCCTGCTTGTTCTTCCTTTGTGTTCTTGTGGTGTGGTGGTGCGTCTGCCCTCTGTCACTGCAATCAAAGTTGAGACAAAAGACCGGAGCGTACCAGACTTTTCTTCCTTAACAACTCAACGCGAACTCTCCGTATCACTTTCCCTTCCCGTTAACCTCTCGACTCTCTGGTGGTGATGGTGGTGGTGGTGGTGGTGGTGGTTGCGGTGTCTCTCCTGTAATATAAAATCATTCTCCAAAAATTCCCAGTGTTCCCAAATATGCAAATGTAGATGAAATTCTCCAAAATTACTGTACGTGAAAAATTTTGCACGCGCCAGGAAAGGAGAGAAAAAGGAGAAGGAGAGAGAGAGAAAAGAGAAAGGAATAGAGTGAAGAGGGAAGATTGGAGGGAAAGGAGAGAGGAAAAGGGAGAGAGGAAGAGGAAAAGAGAGATAGAAGGGCCCAAGTGTGAGAGAGGAAGAGAGATAACGGCGAGAAGAAAGAGAGAGAGAGAGAGAGAGAGAGAGAGAGAGAGAGAGAGAGAGAGAGAGAGAGAGAGAGAGAGAGAGAGAGAGAGAGATGTGGGGTACTGGTGGGAGAGAAATGTAAAAGGCTCTTTTATCGCCTCTGCTTACCCAGGATCGTGGTCTGAAAGGCTCCATCGATAGGGGTCTCAAAAGTTATCGTGGGTATATTATGATAGGGGGCCAGGGAGGGAAGGAAGGAGAAGGGGAGGGGGGTGGATGTAGGGGGCGTTTCTGTAAGAGATCGGGGGAAGGATAGAAAGAAAGCAAGGAGGTAAGAAAGAAGAAGAAGGAGGAGGAGGAATGAAGTGCAGAAAGAAAGGAGAAAAAAAAAGAAGTAGGAATGAATGGGAGAAGGGAAGGAAAAAAGAACAAGTAGGAGTGAAGGGGAGAAAGAAATGAGGGAAGAAAGGGTAAAAAGCAGGAATGAAGCGAAGAGAGAAAAAAATGAAAGAAAGAAGAAGTAGCAGGAATTAAAGAGAGGAAAGGGATGGAATAAAGAAGAAGCAGGAATGAAGGAGAAAAAGAAAAAGATGTAAGAAAGAGGAGGAAGCAGGAATGAAAGAGAGAAAGAAGGAATGGAAGAAAGAAGAGGAGCCAGGAATAAAAGGCAGAAAGAAGAGAACGTAAGAGTAAAGGGAAGAGAGAAAGGAGGTAAGAAATAAAAGGAAGCAGGAATGAAGGGGAATAAGAAGAGGAAGCAGAAATGAAGTTTAAAAAAGAATTAGGAGGAAAGAAAGAAGAGGAAAAAGGAATAAAAAATAATGAGGAGAAGGAGGATAGAGACAAAACGTAAGAAATCTATCTGTAAGAGATGGAAGGAATGGAATAGGAAAAAAAAAAGAATTAAAAAGAGAGAAGAAAAGCTAAAAATTAAAGAAAGAATATGTGAAAAAAAAAATAATAATAATAATGAATTACCTAGACTACCTGGCTACTTTCAGCACACTTCCACTGCTGGACAAGAGTAGGTAACGAGATTAGTGGCTTGTCTTAGAGATCACGAGACTAACTGAAGTGTGGTCAGATCAAGCGTAGGGTCACTGTAGGTCAACATGAGCAAAGACAAGCCACGATAAGGGAGAGGTAGTAGGGAAGATGCCACAAAGGAGATTTAATAGGGAAGAGAGGAACCGAAGGAGAGTAAAGGAAGGTTGGGTAAGGTGAAAAGTAGGAAGGAGAGAGAGAGAGGAAGGGAAAGAGAAAGAAAGGAGGAGAGAATTGGAAGAACATGAAGGAGGAGGAGAAATAGAAGAAAAAAGAGGGAGTAGAGAAACGGGCGGAGTGATAAAGAGAAAGAGAAGAGGGAGGAGCGGTAGGATGGAAGGAAATATAAAGAGGAGAGAGGGGAGAGAAAAAAAAGGAAGTGAGGGAGATAAATGGGAAAGATAAAGGGCGAGAGAGAGAGAGAGAGAGAGAGAGAGAGAGAGAGAGAGAGAGAGAGAGAGAGAGAGAGAGAGAGAGAGAGAGAGAGAGAGAATGATGATAATAATAATAAATATGTAAGGTGAAATCATAAGAGCGAAAGACGAGGAGAGGAACACACGCCGTGACTGTGATATTTACGAGGCGAGGGATGAAAATAGCAAGCACAGAAAGATAAGGCAGAGTAAATAGTGTGAGAGGGAGGCTGGAGGTGAAGGTGAAGGTGAAGGAGGGGAAGAAGAAGTAGAAAAAGAGCAACAGTAATAACAAAAAGAAGAAGAAGGAGAAGGAGCAGGAGGAGGAGGAGGAGGAAAAAGAACAACACTAATAACAACAACAGCAACAACAACAACAACAACGTGAGGGAAGCTGCAAAAAGTCAGTCAACATCCACGTGGCAGTCTCTTTACAAAACATGCTGTAGTTACCTAATCCCACTTTTTACCCTTATTCGTTAATTCATCTAATCATGTTTTGCAGTTCCCGTGTGACTGCACTAACAATCTTATCTCGACTACTTGTAACAGGCGCTAGTAAGAGATACTAAGGTTTTCCAGTGAGTTTCCATGGTTCTTGTCATAGTTTAACAAGGATTCTGTGTCACCAATAGAGAGAGAGAGAGAGAGAGAGAGAGAGAGAGAGAGAGAGAGAGAGAGAGAGAGAGAGAGAGAGAGAGAGAGAACAATAAGAAATAACATCACTATGGCCTTTAAAAATAGTCCACATCAGAGAACAAATCTTTTAAGAACACAGACATGTTTAATATTTCAAACCACTGCTGATCTGGGGTTGGTAGTGCGCCTGGCTGACTCAAGTATTGGTGTGGAGATTCACTGGTTTGAAACTTTACAAGACGCATTGTTGTCTTGTGTAGAATCCTTGTTGTCGGTAATATGGTGTCAAAGAAAGAGAAAGACGAAGACGAGGATGTCGAAAACGATGACGTGGAAGGAGCTGAGGCCGATGGTGCAGTGTGAGGTGAGGAGGACGAAGAGAATCATGTTTATGTAACTGGCAGACGAGGACAGTCAGGCTAGTTATATAATGTCAGAGGAGGACGAAAAAAGTTAAAGACGAAAATATCTGAATATGGAAGATGAATCCGATAAACTCATGTCAAAGGAAGAGAAAGAATGAAGAGGCCAAGACGAAGAGTGAACGATAACTGATGAAAATTGTCGAGCTGAATAAATAGTCATGTTTATGGCCATATTTATGTTTCCTGGTCGTACAAGTAGAAAAACTGTGCTTGAACTAAAAATGAAATCAACGAATATGAAAATAAAATGTTTGCCTGATTAATTCCTGGTAAGAGTCAATAAAAAACAAAAATATGGAAGAACAGCAATAGTTAAACATGGAAGGCAGGAAAGGAAGAATGGAAGAACGGAAAGACGAGAAGGGACGGGAAGGGAAGGGTAATAAAGGTTAGAGAGAGGAAAATCCTGCCAGTGGGGTTAAGAGGGAGATAGGTCAGTAGACTCAGGGAGAAAAGATCATAGGTATTGGGGTGGAAAAGAGGAGGAAGGGAGAGAGGGAGGGGGGAGGGAGAGGCATGACCTTAATATTGGGTCTGTGATAACTGGAGGAGGAGGAGGAGGAGGAGAAAGAGGAAAAGGAAGAGGAAGAAGAAAAGGAGGAGAAGGAGAAGGAGAAGAAGTAGAAGGAGGAAGGGAAGAAGAAGACAAAGAAGAAGAAGGAGAAGGAGAAGACGAAGAAGAAGAAGAAGAAGATCGTGGTGGCTGATAAAGAGATACAAGGAGGGAGAAGAACAGAAAAAGGAGAACGAGGATGATGAAGAGAAGGGAGAGGAGAGGAAGGAGAAAAGAGTAGGAAAAGGAGGAGGAGGAGGAGGAGGAGGAGCATCAGGAGATTAGAGGTGAAAGATTAGTGCTTTAGTCAGCTATACGGTTAAAGGAAGAGAGAGAGAGAGAGAGAGAGAGAGAGAGAGAGAGAGAGAGAGAGAGAGAGAGAGAGAGAGAGAGAGAGAGAGAGAGAATGGGCTGATTGGAAGATAAAAAGACATGAAAAGACATGGTTAGTGAAGTGAATAGGAAGGGAAAAGTGAAGGAGGATTGGAAAGGGAAAGGAGAGGAAAAGGGAAGTTTGTAAAGAAAAAGAATGAAAAAAGAAATAAAAATTGGTTAAAAGAGACGAGGAGGAGGAAAAGAAGAAGAAAAAGGAGGGGGAGAGGAGGAGGACGAGGAGGAGGAAGAAGGGGAAGTTTAAGAAGGTTTTGAAAAGAAGCAGGATAAGGAAAGTTAGTGATGGATTATTAGAAGGAAGAGTATGGAGGCTTAGAAAGACGTGAAGGAGAAGGATGAGGAGGAGGAGGAGGAGGAAGAGGAGGAGGAGGAAATGTTGTTAGTCGGTTTGGAGAATGACACTCAAGCTGAAAGACTTCAAAGGAGACTGGAGATAACAACACACACACACACACACACACACACACACACACACACACACACGGGAGGCTGCATTTAACAGCTCGTGTCGTCGTGTTCCTATTGGTTTCCTCTCCCGTGACGTGTGGTAAAAGGAGCGCGCTTATTGGTTGCCTGCCTCCTCCTCCTCCTCCTCCTCCTCCTCCTCCTCCTCCTCCTCCTCCTCCTCCTCCTCCTCCTCCTCCTTCTCCGTCTCCTTCTCTGTCTCCTTCTCCTTCTCCTTCTCCTTCTCCTTCTCCTTCAGTCCTGGTCCTTGCCTGACAAAAATGAAGGTAATGGGAGGAAAAAATTATGCCTAACTGCTCTTTCTTTTTAACTGATAGGAAAACCGTGGGTGCTGTTGGTATCATTATTATTATTATTATTATTATTATTATTATTATTATTATTATTATTATTATTATTATTATTGCTATTATTATTATTATTATTATTATTATTATTATTATTATTATTACTATTATTATTATCACTCCCGCCATTATTCTTAGTCTTATTATTATTAATATTGATATTTTCTTGTATTTATCGAGGGTGCGCTCCTCCTCCTCCTCCTCCTCCTCCTCCTCCTCCTCCTCCTCCTCTTCCCTGTAACTAGTTAGAAGTAGTCACCAAACAGCCTTGCAAGGACCAAAAGGTCTGTTGTTGTTTGCCTTTCCTTTGTATTCCTTTGTATTCCTCCTCCTCCTCCTCCTTCTCTTCCTCCTCCTCCTCCTCCCGCACTTCAACCGCTTTCCTTCCTCTCATTCAATCATGGTGACGCCAGCGGTAGAGGACAGCGGGAGTGGCGACGATGGGGACGACGGTAGCAGCGGTGATGGTGGCGGTGGTGGTGGTGGTGGTGGTGGTGGTGGTGGTGGTGGTGACGGCGTGGATCTCGGGCCTCGTCAGTAGGGTTGGATTGGCTTCTTCACTGCGAGAATTGGACTGAAATTGCCTTGACAGAGGACCTTTTGAGGGACGAGGAGAGCCTGTGTTGTTGTTTGTGTACCGAGAGAGAGAGAGAGAGAGAGAGAGAGAGAGAGAGAGAGAGAGAGAGAGAGAGAGAGAGAGAGAGAGAGAGAGAGAGAGCACGATCTAAACAGGAAAAGGACGTGGATTTGAATGTTCCATGAATAAAGTCAAAATAGACTAACGCATTCACAGACAGACGGACGACAGACACACAGACGGACAGACGGAATGACAAACAGACAAACAGACAGACAACACAAGTGACAGACAAGGAAGAAAATTCAAGGTAGAAAACAAGATAGAAATAACAAAATAATAGATGTACAGATAGATATTCTTACATACATACATACAGACAGACAGACAGACGGAATAACAGATAGACAGACAAACAGACGGACAGACAGATAGACAGGGTAACACAAGTGACATACGATGAAAAAAAAAATACAAGGCAGGAAACATTAGATAAAAATAACAATCTAACAGACGTACAGACAGACACAGAGGAAACAGTCTGATGTCACTTGCGCATTTTTCTTTCTTTTTTTTCCTTTTGTGTTGACTTTTCTTGATTTCCATTTTCCTGTTGGTTTTTCTCGTTTTTTTTCATTTTTTTTCCTCGTCCTCTTACGTTTTTTTTATTGCTTTATTTATTTATTTTTTTCCATATCTTGCCTACATTTTAATTTCCTTTTCGCGGTTTGTTTATTTTTTTGACCAATTATTTCATGTTTTCTTTGATTTTCCTTTTCTCCTTACCTTCTGTATTTTTTTCCTTTCTATCATCTTTACTACTCTCTCTCTCTCTGTCTCTCTCTCTCTCTCTCTCTCTCTCTCTCTCTCTCTCTCTCTCTCTCTCTCTCTCTCTCTCTCTCTCTCTCTCTCTCTCTCTCTCTCTCTCTCTCTCTCTCTCTCTCTCTCTTAATATTCTGGTTCCTTTCTCTATATTTTTTTATTTCAATTTTTACTTTTCTTTGTTTTCAGTTTCATTTCTCTCAGTTTTCCTATTCAACTAATGCATTAATTAATCTTCTTGCAGGATAGTATTTCATTTTTTTCTTTTTATTTTCTTATTATTGTTATCGTTCATGTTCTCGGTAGTGTGTGTGTGTGTGTGTGTGTGTGTGTGTGTGTGTGTAGGAGGGTATTGTGTTCTTGCATTTTTTATTTTCTCTCTCTCTCACTCTCTCTCTCTCTCTCTCTCTCTCTCTCTCTCTCTCTCTCACACACACACACACACACACACACACACACACACACACACACACACACACACGAGGTGGAACTGTACCGATGAATGGGAAGAGGAAGTGGAAGTTTAATTATTATTGTTGTTGTTGTTGTTTTCTTGTTTTGTCGCTACGTGTTCATTTGGGGACAGATTTGGAGAGGAAGGAAGGAAGGAAGGAAGGAAGGAAGGAAGGAGAGAGGAAGTTTGGGTAGGACTGTGTATGTTTTGTTCTTGTTTTTTTTGTTTTAGTTTTAGTTGTTGTTGTTTGTTGTTGTTGTTGTTGTTGTTGTTGTTGTTGTTGTTGTTGTTGTTGCTGTTGTTGTGTCATGAGTTTCATCAAGGAGGAAACGTGTTTAGCATCCCATTTCTTTGATTGCATGTTGATGTGTTTATTTATTTATTTTTTCTATTTGTTCCACTTTTGTTCATTTCTTATATTGAATTTTTCCTTTTTCTTTTTTTTCTTTTTTTCTTTTTCTTTTTCTTTCTTTCCTTTCTTCCATCACCATCATCATCATTATCTTCTTCTTCTTCTTCTTCTTCTTCTTCTTCTTCTTCTTCTTCTTCTTCTTCTTCTTCTTCTTCTTCTTCTTCTTCTTCTTCTTCTTCTTCTTCTTCTTCTTTTTGATGCGTTTTATGTTTCATTTGATCATTATGTCATTGGCAAGCGCGTGTGTGTATCTGTATATATACTCGTATATAAGACAACCTTTTTTTGCCCTGCATGTGTAGGCAACATTTTCTTCCTCTTCCTTATTCTTATGCGTCATGCAAAATAAACTTGAGACATGCACGAGAATTCTTGATTGACTTTGTAACTTCCTGACTCACCGACTGGCACTGTCTTACTGACTGACTGCAGACTGCCTGACCGACTGACTGGCTGACGCTGATTGACTCACGTTGACTGACTGACTGACTGACTGCCTGGCAAACAGATGTGACCTCTCCCCATGTCTTGGTCCCGCTCCTCACCGTGTGCCCAGTGTTATTTATAGAAATAGATATATGTATTTGTTTTTTTTTATATATTTATATCTGAAATTGTTCTTTACAGTGATCACAGAGTATTCGTAATGGTGGTGACTGTTATGATGGTAACGAATGATGATAGCAACAATAACGATGATAACAATAATGATAATGATAAAGAAAAAATAATATAAATATTGATTATAACAACAGCTGCAACGATCAATATCATGAAAGCAATCGTGCCTACAAAGCAATCGTCTCTCTCAGTCTGCCTGTCTGTATGTCTGTCTGTCTGTCTGTCTGTCTGTCTATTTCTGTCTGTCTGTCTGTCTGTCTGTCTGTCTGTCTGTCTGTCTGTCTGTCTGTCTGTCTGTCTGTCTGCCTGCCTGCCTGCCTGCCTGCCTGCCTGCCTGCCACCTGCTCCTCGTCTTCTCCTCCAAAATCTCGCAGTCACCCTCCATCACCAAGAAAATAATGTCAGTTTTTTTTTACAGTGGAATAAGTGATAATCATTACACGCAATGGAGTGCGCGATGGATTACACTTCCTCGACACAATGGCGAAAAATATGTATACTCTATACGTACTGTGTGAATTAAGGAAATTACTCTTAAAATAAAAGGACAGGGATTTTATACTTAATATGTTTTAAGTATCGTCGCCGTAAATTGCAGTGCATTTTTCAGTCCTGCCTTACGTAGAATTTTATGCAGAGAACAATGGCGGGCTTGGATTTTTATGCCGCGACACCATTTTGTTTAATTTTGGCAGAATGAGAGAACGTGGGAGACGGGAAATGTGCACCGCCCCTTGGATGTATTTTTCTGTTACACACATTTCCGTTACCTTTTCTACTGCTACTGCTGTTACGGCTACTGCTGCCACTGGTACTGTTATTGCTCCTACTGCTGCTACTACTACTACTACTACTACTACTACTACTACTACTACTACTACTACTACTACTACTACTAATACTACTACTACTACTACTACTACTACTGTACTACACCAAATCAGAGTAAAGCTACAACCACAACACCACTAGTACTGTAATCACAACCACACCACCACCACCACAACACCACAAGCACCATCATCACAACTGCACAACCACAAGCCACCTTTAAAAACCACCACCTCACAGCCACACTACACCCACCACAACCTCACCATCACTGCCGTCACTGTTGGTGCTTGTATTCCCTTGTATTCGTTTGGATTCATAAGATTACCACTACAACCACCACAGCCACACCTCATAACCCCACAGTAATTAATTCACACCTGCATCTCCTCTGCGTTCCTTCTTGGTGTTAATAATGGGAATAATAATAGTATACCATGGAATTTCCTCAAGGTATAGAAGACGTGGTTTGGGAGTGGCATCAGCTCTCTCTCTCTCTCTCTCTCTCTCTCTCTCTCTCTCTCTCTCTCTCTCTCTCTCTCTCTCTCTCTCTCTCTCTCTCTGCTCCGTCCCTCGCTTTGAGATTCAATTCGTCTATATATTTATCTTTTTCCTGCAGTCTCCCCTTCTTTTATCACGTTTTCCCCTATCGCGTGCTTTGTTTGTCTTATCCTTCTTCGTTTTCTTTTTCTTCCTTAGTGTCTGCTATTTCTAAGGACCTTTTTTTTTCGGTAGTTGTTGTTGTTGTTGTTATTTTTGTCTCACGTTTCTTCTCTCTTCCTCTCTATATTTATTTCCTTCCCTCCCTCCCTCCCTCCCTCCCTCCCTCCCTCTCTCTCCATTCCTCCATTTTCCTCTCTGTTGGACACTTGGTTCTGAACGTATATTACCTGTTACGTCACTTCATCTCCTCCTCCTCCTCCTCCTCCTCCTCCTCCTCCTCCTCCTCCTCCTCCTCCTCCTCCTCCTCCTCCTCTTCCTCCTCCCTAATGCCTTTGCCTCTCCCTCCTCCTCCTCCTCTCCTCCCTTTCCATCCGTCCCCACTTGTCCTTCCACCCTCTAATCTATTTTTTCTCCTCTCTCTCTCTCTCTCTCTCTCTCTCTCTCTCTCTCTCTCTCTCTCTCTCTCTCTCTCTCTCTTCCCTTGTTCTTTCTCTCCCGTCTCATCTTTTCTTTTTCCTCTATCACACTATTTTTCTTTCCTTTGCCTTTTCTCTCGTTCCTTTCTTACACTTTTTCCTTTCCTCTTACTCTTTCTTTTCCTCTGTTTCATGTTTTCCTTTCCTCCCCCTTCCTTTTCTATTTCCCATGTCATATTTTCCTCCCTTTCCACATTGCTACATTTTTTCCACCTGTTCTTTCTCCCTCCTCTTCCTTTTCCTTCTTCCCTTTTATCCTTTCTCTTCTCTCTGCGCCTTCCTTCCCTCTCATCTTTCCCCCAATCATTACTCTTCCCACTTTCTCTCTCCTCTACTTTCTTTTTCTCCCTTCATCCCTTTTGCCCTCCTCTTCCCTCTACGCCTTCCGTCCCTATCTTCTCTCCCTCAACCAGGACCCCTCCCCTTTCTCCTCTGCCTCTCCCTTCTCACTTGGGGACGGTAATAGGTTGTCACGGAAGGTAAGCCGTGAAGAATCTGGCTAGATGAGGGAAGGGCGAGGGAAGGTGGGAGGCCAGGAGGGGGTCAGGATAAAATAGGCGAGAAGGCTTAAGATAGAGATTAAAGCTAATTAAGAAGATGGAGTGGAGGAAAAGAAAATAAGGAGGAGGAGGAGGAGGTTTACTTGTTTGGTACGCTGGAAATGAAGGAAAGATGATTCCAAGAAAGAGAAGAGTAAGCGCGATGGAAGAAAAAGGCAAGGATGAGGAAAGGGATGAAGAATAGGAAGACAAATGTAATCCAAGAAATGCGAAGGAAATGGAATTAAATAAAAAACGGGGTGGTAGCCAATGTCTATTTCCTTTCCTCTTGTCTGTGCATTACGCTTTTTAATCCATCTGAGAGAGAGAGAGAGAGAGAGAGAGAGAGAGAGAGAGAGAGAGAGAGAGAGAGAGAGAGAGAGAGAGTTTCCCCCTTTGTTTCGTGATTCTCTCTCTCTCTCTCTCTCTCTCTCTCTCTCTCTCTCTCTCTCTCTCTCTCTCTCTCTCTCTCTCTCTCTCTCTCTCTCTCTCTCTGTCTCTCTCTCTCTCTTTCTCTCTCCAATATTCCACTCTCTTCTCATCTTCTTTATTCACATTACATGCTATCTTATCATCTCATCTCACATTTTCACGTTTTCCTCCTCCTCCTCCTCCTCCTCCTCCTCCTCCTCCTCCTCCTCCTCCTCCTCCTCCTCCTCCTCCTCCTCACATATACACTCACACATGCTTAAAGAAAGAAAATAAGGAACCAAAAAGCAAAAAGATATTACGAGAAATCTGATCATGAGATTTTAATGAAGCGAGAAACGAGCTGGAAAAGAGAAAATCTGGAGGAAAAGGAAAAAAAAAGGGAAAAGAAAGGGAAACAAAAGTCTATGGAGGCATTGGGAGAGCGGACGCGAAAGTACACCATTAAGGAAAATAGGAAAACGGGAATAAGTTGACCGTGGCGCAGCACAACAATGGAGCAGGGAAACACTTTTTGTGGCCCCGCGATGGAGGTTTTCAGTTGGAGGCGAATTAATGGTGTTTTAGCCGGCACGCCACGCCACGCCACACCACGCCTGGGAACCTGATGAATAAAGCTGCGTAAAGGTGAGATGGTAGTGATGGTGTTGAGTTGGGTCTTCAATTCAGGTGGTTTGAGCTGCGACGCTACGACTAAAAAACTGATGGATAAAGTTGCCTAAACGTGGTGATGATGCTTAAAGAGTTAGGAGAGGGTAGGAAAGATGCGCGGAAGAGTCTAGACTGCCTCGTGGTGGTGATGGGGAGTAGGGAATAGGAGGAAAGGTAATGAAACGTTGAATTGGGTAGTGGTGATGGTGTTGGTGATGGTGATCAGGAATGGGGAAGAAGAGTAGGAGAAAAAGATTATATTGTCTTGTTGTAGTGGTGGTAGTGGTGGTGGTGGTGGTGCAGGAGTGGGGAATGGGGAGGATGAGTAGGGAAATGTTAGCCTGGTGGTGGTGGTGGTGGTGGTGGAAGAGTTGGGAATGGGGATAAGAAAGAAGAGGAAAAAGAGGAGGAGTAAGAGAAAGGAAGATAGGATAAACATATTCTTCTCTTCTCACTTCTTCGTCCTCCCTCCTGCAGTGTTAATGGTGATAGTAGTAGTAGTAGTGGTAGTAGTAGTAGTAGTAATAGTAGTAGTAGTAGTAGTAGTAGTTGATTGTTGTCGTTGTTGTTGTTGTTGTTGTTGATGTTGTTATAGTACTTAGAAATAACAATAGCAGTAATAGTAATAGTAATATGCGTGTATGTATGAATGTATGTAATTTCTATTCCACTTTAATTTTTCTCCACTGTCTTCCTCTGCTTCCACCACCACCACCACCACCTCCTCCTCCTCCTCCTCCTCCTCCTCCTCCTCCTCCTCCTCCTCCTCCTCCTCCTCCTCTAAACACACTCCGTTCCGCTGTGCTTCATTTAATGTGTGTTGCATCCCTAGGGTCGCCGTCACTCCTCCTCCTCCTCCTCCTCCTCCTCCTCCTCCTTTTCCCCATGTTCTTCCTTCTCCTGCTCCTCTTCCTCTTCCTCCCAGCCAAACAGGACGTGACTACCCAGTCCTCGTCGGTTTTAAGGGTAATCTACTCTCTCTCTCTCTCTCTCTCTCTCTCTCTCTCTCTCTCTCTCTCTCTCTCTCTCTCTCTCTCTCTCTCTCTCTCTCTCTCTCTCTCTCTCTCTCTCTCTCTCTCTCTCTCTCTCTCGTAATTGCCCTATTTTTCTTCCGCTTTCCATTCATGTCGCAGTTCCCTTCCTCCCACATTCTCACCTTCCGCCTCCTTCTCCTCCTCCTCTTCTTCCTCTTCCTTCCCCTTCCTTGCCCACTATTCCAAAGCTCTCCTTCCCTCACCTGGCGAAATTAAATGAGGCAGAAGCGTGCCTACTGAGCGTCTAACCGGCAGGCGGCAGATAAGAAAAGGGGAAGCCAAACATTGCGTCAAAAAGAGGAGGAGGAGGAGGAGGAGGAGGAGGAGGAGTAGAAAAGGGGATTTGTACGTACATGTAGGGGAAGGGAATATATTTGTTCTTCTTTTTTTTCTTTTTTTTCGTTTATGCTGTTTTTATTCTTTCGTCTGTGTTCTTTTTCTTGTTTTTGTCTTTCCTCATTTTATGTTTCTATTTTTTTTTAAGTGTTTCTTTTCT
>NC_087155.1:31530055-31540055 GCF_035594125.1 Scylla paramamosain | reverse complement strand
GAGCGAGACTTGTGTGAGGCATGAATACGTGTATGAGTGAACGAGCTAGGCTTCAGTCATAAGTGTTAAGTTGAAGTGCGCGGCCTGGCGCCGGGAGATCACCTACCTCCAGCCTTCTGTTCACACCTTCTGTGAATAAACACCTGCACTGTTACCTGCGTTTCCTGTGCCCCTGCTGGTCAAGAGTCGAACATGGCGCAGTGAGTAGGATCAGGACAAGGCTGCAGTGGGTACGGCGCAGAATGGAGAAGCAGTTGGAGGCGCTGGCTGCCCTGCTAGCGCGACAGTCGGAGCAGAGTCAGGCTCGCGAGGAGCGTTTAACCCAGCTGCTGGAGAGAGTGGGGACACAAGCTCCCAGTCGCACCACGGCGAGCAATGAAGGCGAAACCACAGCCCGCAGCACGTCTACCCAGGGCGCGAGGTTCCCGACGTCCGCCACCATCATTCCTCACTTAACGGCGTCAGCATCTTTACGTGAGTTCGACACGTGGCGCCATAAGTTTGAAGGATACGTAACCCTCGCCAGGATAGACTGTCTCTCCCTGGCTGAGCAGAGGGCGGCACTCGCTGCTGTCCTAGACGACGAGTGGACCCGTACACTTCGCTACGGGATAAGCTTACCGAGAGACGCGGAGTTAAGAACCATCCTCGATGCAATGTGTGAGTACCTGCGAAGCCAGCGCAACATCATCATGGATAGAAGAGACTTCTACTCCCGCGTGCAAGAAACGCAAGAAGGTTTTGACGACTTTTTATGTGCTGTAAAGGAAATCGCCAATTTCTGTGACTTTTGCGACCAGTGCATAAACCATCAGCTGCGTGACAGAATTGTCGTTGGGACACGAGACGAAGTGGCTCTGAAACGCATGCTGGAAAACAAGAAACTCACCCTTGAAAACGCCATAGATATTTGCAGAGCATCAGAGAGCGCTAACCAGTGTAGTGCAGTACTAAGGGGCGGCTCTCACTCTTCGAGCCATGGTGTGAACGCTGTCTCGAACTACAGGAAGGGCAGTTTCGGGGGCTCAAGCCCCACGGGCTGTTATCGTTGTGGCAAAGATTGTCGCAGTGACAAAAGGGGATGCCAGGCAATAGATAAAGTGTGTCGTAACTGCGGGAAAAGAGGGCATTTTGCGAGTGTATGTCAGCAGACAGTGAGGAAACGACGAGGAGCTTCGAGGAGTTCCTCAACTGTCTCTCCTCATCGCGGTGCAGGCCCGAGGCGGGGAGCCAGTGCCAGTGTATACCAGCTCTTATCAGGCGTATACACAAAGACGGTGACGGCACGACCTGCGCCCCAGGTGCTCATTACCGCCACACATCCCGCTGGAAGAGACAAGATTACGTGGACTCCTGACTCTGGGGCCGAAACGACCGTTATTGGCCTCGACACGGCAACACTCCTTGGAATCCCGCCCTCCAGCTTGGCGCCCGCTGATGGTGATGGACTTTATGCTGCCGGTAATCACCCCCTCACCTGTGTAGGAACTTTCTCGTCGCACTTGCAACTGGGCGACAGGGAAGCTGAGACTGTTGTGAGCGTGGTGAAGGAGGTGAAGGGGGCGCTGCTTAGCTGGTACGATTCCATCGCTCTCGGAATCCTCCCCGAAGATTTTCCGGCTCAAATCCGACCGCTACGCAGGGAAGAACAGCACACCGGCAACAGCTCCATCAAGTACCCGACCGCCTCGCAGCCACCTCTATCTACGCCCACAGAAGTGATCAGCTGGCCTCATTCCTACGACCCAACGCCACAGCAGCGCGCGGGGCACGCTGCTGCTGTGATCAAGGCCTTTCCCAGCGTCTTCGAAGCAAAGGAAGGTTTACGTGCAATGGCTGGTGGATCCATGGCCATCGAGTTGACAGACGACGCCCTCTCACGTGCTCCAGTACAGGACCCAGTGGAGGAAGAGGATGCTGCTACTTCTGGTGACCTCGACCCTCTCCACTCAGCGGTCATCTCAGCGTTATCTGCCACCAATGAGGACGGCGTCCGCTTAGCACCACTCCAGGATCAGACTGTGGAAATGGTACGTGCCGCAGCAGCAAGAGACGGGGAGTACTGCTTGCTCAAGAACGTCATCATCGAGGGCTTCCCTGATCATTGCCACGACCTCGATCACCGCTTGCGTACGTACTGGCCGGTGCGCAGTCTGCTGGCCGTAGACGACGACCTGGTGGTTTACGGGCCGAGGCTTCTTATTCCTCACAGCCTCCGCCGAGAAACACTAGAGCGACTCCATGACAGTCATCAGGGGATGGAGCGCACCAAGCGACGGGCCCGACAAACGGTGTACTGGCCTGGTATGGACAGAGACGTTGAGAACGTCGTTTCTGGATGCTCACTATGCCGTCCACTCCTACCAAGCCAAGCCAACGAACC
Source organism: Scylla paramamosain (assembly GCF_035594125.1). Taxonomy (NCBI): domain Eukaryota; kingdom Metazoa; phylum Arthropoda; class Malacostraca; order Decapoda; family Portunidae; genus Scylla; species Scylla paramamosain. The sequence goes on along the minus strand of NC_087155.1, from coordinate 31,537,672 downwards.
TCTCTGGCAGGACACGAACACACCCAGCAGGGTGTTTGAGTCAGTTTCTGCAGACTACTTCCACGCAGCAGGCCGCACATACCTCGTGTATGTAGATCGCTTGTCTGGGTGGCCTCACGTGTCTGCATGCTCACGTCCAGCATCGGCTGATCAGCTCGTTCGTGTCCTTCGGGGTGTGTTCGCCGACACGGGCGTGCCTGTTCTCCTGAGGACTGACGGTGGACCGCAGTTCACTTCTTCATCGGTACGGCGCTTCCTGGCTCGATGGGGGTGGAGCATCGTGTATCTTCACCTCATTATCCACGCTCCAATGGTCACGCCGAGGCAGCGGTCAAGTCCGTGAAGAAGCTGATCCTCACGACCACACAGCAGGGACACCTGGACGAGGATGCGTTCGCTCGCGGGTTGCTGGAACTGCGCAACACTCCGAGGGCGGAAGGGCGATCACCAGCACAAGTCCTCTTCGGTCATCCTATGAGGTCCTGTGTCCCGGCTCATCATCGCTCATACGCTCAGCAGTGGCAGCGCGCTGCTGATGAGTGCGACGCCAAGGCAGAGCGACTGAGGAAGAAAGCGAAACTTCGCCACGACGCGTCCGCCCGTACTCTTCCTCTCCTGCACCTCGGTGGCCACGTCGACGTTCAAGATCACACGACAGGCCTCTGGGATCGCCTGGGTGTCATCGTGGCTGTTGGGCGAAGGAGAGACTACCTCATCAAGATGGGCAGCGGTCGCGTGATGTGGCGTAATAGAAGACACCTACGCCCACACAGACCTCTTGCTCCCCTTCCTGTCGAGCAGCACACCGCTCATGGCGGTGCAGCGCTTCAGCATCAGGGTCACGAGGAACACCACCATCCCGGCAGCCCGGAGCATCAGGGTAACGGGGTACACCGTGGCCGAGAGCAACCAGAGCGTCGAAGCAGCCGACAGCGTAGGGAGCCGAGACGACTGCAGGTGCGGTGGCACCGTAGCACCTACGATTAGTCGTACGTGTTCATTGTACGCTGTGTTTGTTTTGTGTATATGTACCGTGTTTTCTGTACTTCAATCATTGTAACTTTGTTTCATGTGTTACGGTAGCCATAACAAAGATAAGGAATCTTCCTTATGTCTCGGGGGAGGTGTGTGGTTGTTAGCTAGTTGTGTGAACGAGTGAATGAGCGAGACTTGTGTGAGGCATGAATACGTGTATGAGTGAACGAGCTAGGCTTCAGTCATAAGTGTTAAGTTGAAGTGCGCGGCCTGGCGCCGGGAGATCACCTACCTCCAGCCTTCTGTTCACACCTTCTGTGAATAAACACCTGCACTGTTACCTGCGTTTCCTGTGCCCCTGCTGGTCAAGAGTCGAACACTCTCTCTCTCTCTCTCTCTCTCTCTCTCTCTCTCTCTCTCTCTCTCTCTCTCTCTCTCTCTCTCTCTCTCTCTCTCTCTCTCTCTCTCTCTCTCTCTCTCTCTCTCTTTTTCTGTGTCCTTCTCTCCTGCTTAGCCACGCTCCGCCCCTCTAACCACTGAGTCTTGGGGTTACGGGGTTGTCTTTTAGTGGGTGGTGCTGATGATGTTGTTGATGGTGATGATAATGGTGGTGGTACTGGTGGAAATTTTGAGGAATTGTGACGTTTTTACAGTGTTGAAACCATGTACGAGTATACTTTTGTGTATATGTAATTGTGTGTGAGAAATACATGACAGGTAGTTTTGGTGGCGATGATGGTGGTGATGATAATGATGGTGGTAATGGTGGTGATATACATATATTTTTTTTTCGATATAATTATTATCTTTCACAGTCTTGAACCCTTATTTTATATTTTGCCTTATATGTAATCGTATGATAAATATATAGCAGGTGGTATTGATGACGATGATTATAATAGTAGTAATGATGATGGTGATGACGCAATTGTGATCTCCTCCCACTGTCTTGAAACCATGTACAATTTTGTGGGTGTATATTTATTCTTATGAAATGTAATGCAATCCGTAGCATTTCCAGTCATTACTCTTGATAAGGCAATGATGTAGTACGGTGTGAAATTATGAATACGTACCTTGCTTTCCTCCCTTTCTCCTTGCTGCGAAAATGACTGTGGTTCTTTCTTTCTATATAACTAATCTGCTGAGAAGTGTTCAATTATTTTGTGTCCTGCTGTTCATGACGATGGAATGCCGTGTTTCAAGTGTCCTGTGTTGTAGTAGTTGTAGTAGTAGTAGTATACAGGGGCATGTATGGTAAAGGAGGCGCCTTATGGAGGATGCCTTTAAGTGTTTATAAGCGTCGAATATTAACGAAAGATGCACCACCATGCATTAACCCACAGCCAGCACCACCTCTCCCTCACACCACAAACACCTCCCACATTTGATCCACGTACTGGCGACACCCCCTCCGTGCAGTGGGTGTCTTAGCGTGCTGCGATGTTTTCCAGCCTGGCGCCGCCCAGGCTGCTGGCGGGGCACGCGACGCTGCAGGCGGCGGGGAATGGATTGGGCGAGTGTGACTTCTGTCGTCCTGTTGAGCTTGTTTCATGCTCAGGGCACACCACAGCTTCAGTAGTAGTAGTAGTAGTAGTAGTAGTAGTAGTAGTAGTAGTAGTAACAGCAGTAGCAGTAGCAGTAGTGGTGATAGTAGTGATGGTAGTAGTAGTAGTAGTAGTAGTATTAGTAGTAGTAGTAGTAGTAGTGATTGTTGTTGTTACAGTGGTAGGTGTTTTCTTAATATGAATGATAATGATGATAGTAATGGCAGTAATGACGGCGAGCATTCATGAAGCTCAGCCTCGTAATGGCGCGGAGTACAGCTCCTGACAAGGGAGAAAGAGGGCTGCATTCAAGGCGCTTCCACACTGCTATTGTGTGGCTTAGTAATGCGGCAGGTGGGGCATCAATTAAAGGTTCAGGTGCAGGAGGGTTGCCGCCTGTGCAGGTAACCCCATGTGGAGTGTGTTGGTGAGTGCGTTGCGGTGGTGGCGGAAGGGAGGCAGCGTGGGCGCCACGGCGAGGCCTCAGGTCCCGCTGGCACATACTGAAGCGCTGCAGTTTATCCCGCTAAGTGCAGAGTGAGCACAGTATACACAGCGGCACTCCCTCGTCCTCACTCCGGGAATGAGCCTTGCATCATTTGTTCACTAAGCCAATGCTCTCACACCGCCGTGGAAACCATGGAGGTGACGGATATGCAAAATAGAGCGGGGCTGCGTACCGGTGCACCTGAGAAGGTGTTTAAAGGTGACCACCGTGCTGCCTGTATACACTTTGCTGTATCTTAGTCTCAGGGGAAACAATGAACATACCATTGTCTCTATTTCTATATGTGTATGTTTATCTTTATACCTGTCTATCTAGGTATTATATATATATATATATATATATATATATATATATATATATATATATATATATATATATATATATATATATATATGTATATATATAACTGATAGCATATTTCAGGAAGGTATTAGTCTGGCAAGGTTTCGGAAATATTAAATATTCATGGTCATTATTATTTTATGACAGAAACAGCACCCAGGTATTTAATTACAAGTAATATTAAATAATTTCCGAGTGGTCTAGGTAAGCTGGAGAGAGGAGGGGAGGGATGCGAGACGAGGAGTGGGGCGCGGCGCGGGGCAGCTGAACGAGGTGGAGGGGAGGGAGAGGTGCACAAGGTATGAGGGTCAACGTAATGGTGATGACAACTGTATCCGTGTCACTGTCGCCCCGCAAGCCAGCAGGGACTGAGGCAGTGAACCGCGGCGACCCTGCACCGTGGACTTGGCCCAGGGGCGACGGTTATCCAGGGGGCTAGATGAAATTTTGTTGTGTATGTGTTCTACTACTACTACTACTACTACTACTACTACTACTACTACTACTACTACTACTACTACTACTACTACTACTACTTCTATTGCTACTGCTGCTACTTCTATTGCTACTACTACTACTACTACTACTACTACTACTACTACTACTACTACTACTACTACTACTACTACTACTACTACTACTGCTGCTGCTGCTGCTGCTGCTACTACTAGCTCGGCGAACTAATGCCAGTAACGATGTGCCAAGACTTGTATTTATGTAATTATTTTATAAAGGCAATAAACTAAACTAAACTAAAAACTAAACTACTGTTACTACCACTTTCGCTACTACTGCTACTACTACTACTACTACTACTACTACTACTACTACTACTACTACTACTACTACTACTACTACTACTACTCCTTTTATCACTAGTTATAATAATAATAATAATAATAATAATAATAATAATAATAATAATATAACGAGAACGACAGTAAAAGACATTGTTATTGTTCATATTACGTAATTTTCCCCTTCCCATCACTTTCAACACCGTTGTTGCTGTTGCTGCTGCTGCTGCTGCTGCTGCTGCTGCCGCCACTTGTATTCACGAGGAAAAGCTAATGAAAATGTTAGCGTTTTGACGTAAAAGCTTGATGGAAAAGTGAGTGAGAGAGAGAGAGAGAGAGAGAGAGAGAGAGAGAGAGAGAGAGAGAGAGAGAGAGAGAGAGAGAGAGAGAGAGAGAGAGAGAGAGAGAGAGAGTTGCAACGTCCCGGAAGAGAGGGGTGTGTCTGGGGTTACCTGCAGGAGGAAGGGGGTTGATGAGGGGGTGAGGGGGTGAGGGAGGGGTGGTGATGGGGCAGGGTGGGGGGCAGCCTGGCATTGTGAGTCATCGCTTCAGTGGCTCCCGGAATCCCCTCCCTACCCCCTTTTACCTCTGACCTTTATCTCCCTCTCTCCTTCCTCCCTCCTTTCCTCCCTTCCTTTCCCCTTGTTTCCTTTTCATGCTCTCTTTTCTGTCCTCCGTGTATCCTATCGTTCCCACCCCACTCTGTCTTCCTTTCCTCCTCCTCCTCCTCCTCCTCCTCCTCCTCCTCCTCCTCCTCCTCCTCACTTTCCTTGTCCCTCGTTCTAGTCTTTCTCTTTATGTTTTTTTCTTTTTTTTTTTTCGTTTTGTCCTTTCCTTTTTGAACATTCTCTCCCTTGGTGTTATGTGCAGTATAAAGTGAGATTCTTTCCTCTCTCTCTCTCTCTCTCTCTCTCTCTCTCTCTCTCTCTCTCTCTCTCTCTCTCTCTCTCTCTCTCTCTCTCTCTCGCTCTCGCTCTCGCTCTCCGTATACTGTTCTGTTACACAATACCTGTCTGTCTCTTTTTCTGCTCATCGTTTTATATATTTCCTTCCGTTCTTTTCCTTTTTTTCCCTCGTGTTTTCCGGGCATCCTTTCTCATATTCTTCTTGATTTCGTTGATGCAATTTCATTATTCATTGTCCGCGTGTAAGTTTCAATCCCAAGGGACGCGGCGGCTGTGTAGGGAGTCCCCATGTGTGAAAACTTCCCTTATCTCGTGGAAACTAAAAAGGGATAAACTGCATCCCATTCACTCCCCCACTCCACCTGCCACCCACCTCACCTGTATCTCATTAACTTAAGTAGGGAGGCAGGGTGGGGACGCCCTACCTTTTACCTGCCTTACCTGGGACGTCGCCTGGTAATGGACTGGTTTTTGCAACACTCCGCTGCTTTCCTGAGCCGATGAGCGCAGCGGAGGTGGAGGGTATGCTGGTGTTCGTGTTGTAAGGTAAGGGGGTGGGTGTTAGGGTGCTGGGAGGGGGAGAGGGGAGCGGGTAAGCCTGGTGATGGGGTGATGTCGGAGGGAGGAGGGTGTGGGAGGGTTGGGGTCTCCTTCCCTCGCCTCCATAATCATGTGGTGCCCTGGTTCATTATATTTTATGACTAGTATTGTATTTACTTTTTTTATATATACACACTTGCACACATACACGCACACACACTCTCTCTGTCTGTGTGTGTGTGTGTGTATCTCTCTCTCTCTCTCTCTCTCTCTCTCTCTCTCTCTCTCTCTCTCTCTCTCTCTCTCTCTCTCTCTCTCTCTCTCTCTCTCTCTCTCGTCCTGGCCCATTTTGGAAGGGTCACACACCTTTATACTTTAGTGGGTCACCCCTCGCGGCTCAAGGTCACACGTCCCCTACTACACTACATTCTCACTCTCACTCTCTCAAATCCTCACCCACATAAACAAATTAAAACACACACAAATAAAAACTGGCCCAGTACCCTGCCACATTTTTTCCGCCATTCGCCACATTTTCCGCACATTTTCTCATCGCCGCCGCCCATCCCCGCCAGCCGCCGCCGCCCGCCGCCTGATGTAGCGCCGTGTTATCGCCAGCGTGCATGTGTTGACGCTGGCCAGGGCTCGGCGTGCGCTGATGTAGGGCTTACACGCCGTAACAACCCGGCATTCCCTTCCTCGCCTCGCTATAACGCGTGACGGACGGCCAAGGGAGGGGAGGGGGAGTGGGGAACGGCTGCTGTAAGGGGGGAGAAGGAATAGGTTATTGATGACGTCACAGCTGCGGAGGATGATGATTGGCTGCCTGACCAACTATATGCAATCAGGCTGGTGACGGCGCGGTGGTGTGATGGGGTGACGGGATGATGGGCACGAGCCGTGTATGGCATTAATATGACAACCAGCGGGGCGTGATGGCCTGACACCTGCACGCTGCCACCGCCGTGTGCTTGCCGCCCATTGTCCGCCCACCTGCAGGGGAACAAATAACAGCGGCGGCCCTTGAAAGCCTATCTCCTCCTTCAGAATGGCCCATGACTATCTCGCCCCTCGTTCACGCGGCCAAGAAATTGTGTGGTGCTCGGGGTGGCAAGCCTCGGCCATGACGCTCACTCTGGGGCGCGGGGCTGTAATGCTCAATCACGGGCTGCGTGTAGCATGTTTCAGATAAGAAGAGGCTTAGCTTAACGCTCTTAGTTCAGTCACCTGGAATATCTCTTATGGGGCACACTTGCTGGGGGCACACACACACACACACACACACACACACACACACACACACACACACACACACACACACACACACACACACACATGCACAAGGAGGATGTTATAGATGATGTCATTTAGCGCCATACTCCTCTTACATGTAAAAAATATAGAGAAAAAAATGTGATATAGCTCTATATATCTGGTGGAGCGCTGTGTTAAGTGTATTATTTAAAGAGGCTCGTATGGAGGGTACACGCCTAACTGTCCTCCATTAGACCCGCGTGAAAGTAATAATATTAATATAATCTGGAGCACCAGCTGTGTGTGTGTGTGTGTGTGTGTGTGTGTGTGTGTGTGTGTGTGTGTTTGTGTTTGTGTTTGTGCGTGTGTGTGTCAATATACTGCACTCAAATATCGAGAACCGCTTCGCCAAATTGAATGGAACGACCAGTGCCATTGAATTTAACATTATATAGATTTTTTCGTGTACACCATTATATTTATTACTACCCACCACCACCACCACCACCACCACCACCACCACCACCACCTCTACTACCACTACCACCACCGCCTAGACGAGCGCCGCGGTACTGTATTCAATTTCCGCCTGTGTGTTTTGGCCGCCACTGCGCTGACGGACCAAGGGTGTTTCCGGGTCACGAGAGAGTAGCAGCGGAGCGTGGCAGGGTATGCGACGCCTGGCAGGGTGGATGGGTATGGGTGGTTGTAGGGAGACGGGGAGTGAAGGGGGAGAGAGAGAGAGAGAG
>NC_087155.1:31517555-31522555 GCF_035594125.1 Scylla paramamosain | reverse complement strand
GATAGATAGATAGATAGATAGATAGATAGATAGACAGACAGACAGACAGACAGACAGACAGACAGACAGAGAGAGAGAGAGAGAGAGAGAGAGAGAGAGAGAGAGAGAGAGAGAGAGAGAGAGAGAGAGAGAGAGAGAGAGAGGGGTTTCTTTTTATGACTCTCTCTCTCTCTCTCTCTCTCTCTCTCTCTCTCTCTCTCTCTCTCTCTCTCTCTCTCTCTCTCTCTCTCTCTCTCCTTATTTTAGGGGTGAAGAAATAATTTGGAAAGCATTTAAAGGACTTGTAAAGGGAGTGGAAACCGCACGCCACCTCAGCTTTAGTATTATGGCCCTTGCTGCATTGTGAAGTATTCATAACCTAACACTCTGGGACTACAAAAAAAAAAAAAAAAGAGAGAGTTGGAAAAGATATCTGCTTTGTTTCCGTGTTTTCATGAATTGTTATGTGTGTAAATTTTATCTTTCATGGCTTGATGAACTGAAATTAGATTTATTGGTGTGTTTTCATTGGTAGTGTATATATAAATTGGGTCTTTTGTACAGTGACCACGCTAAACTATTACTACTACTACTACTACTACTACTACTACTACTACTACTACTACTACTATTGCATACGACATTCTCTACTACCATTAACTGCTGCACACTCCATAATGTTCCTCGAAGCCATGGAAGCACAGCATTGTTTGAAGCTGTGCATGTCAAGTTAGTAGGAAGGAGAGAGGAAGCAGTAGGAGAAGGTTGTGAAGTGAGGCTGGGTTGTGTTTCAGTCTTGCCAGGAACTCCCCCACCACCACCACCACTCCCTTGTCGAGTTAGTGGAGTGTGTGTGTGTGTGTTTGTGTGTGTTCCTTATTTGCCCTCCTGTTCTTTGTCCTCTTATGTCTCTTTCTGTTGTTTTTGTTGTTGTTGTTGTTATACTTCTTTTCGTCGTTCTTATTGTATGTGATTCTTGTCGTTTTTTGTTGTTGTTGTTGTTGTTGTGGTGGTGGTGGTTGTGGTCGCCGTCGTTGCCATCATCATCATCATCATTGTCGTCATTCTCCTCCTCCTCCTTCTCCTCCTCCCTCCATATCCTAATCGCCCTCTTGAATTCCTTATCTCCTTGCACATAAATTGCACTTATTTTTCCTTCCATCATCCTACTTTCCGTTCTTCCATGTTTCCACCCAACACTTCTCATTCCTCCACCTCCTCCTCCTCCTCCTCCTCCTCCTCGTCCCAGCAGAGCCATGCATCAGAGTCGTTTTACGAGAATTTCAAGCCTGTGGGGTTTATGAGTTCCCGTGTTTAATGGGCGGGGCTCAGAGGGAGGCGGGCAAGTGGGGGCGCTAATGGGGTAATCAGTGCTGGACTCTATATATCAGTCGTTGTCAAGATCTCTCTCTCTCTCTCTCTCTCTCTCTCTCTCTCTCTCTCTCTCTCTCTCTCTCTCTCTCTCTCTCTCTCTCTCTCTCTCGTCTTTTTTCCTTCATTTCCCTCCTTTTTGTTTAGTTTATCCTCTTTCCTTCCTCTTTTCTTCCTCTCCTTTTCCTATTTCCCTCATGTCTCTCCGTTCCTTGTGTGGCATATGTCAACAAAGAAAGGTAAAAGATAAAGAAAGGAGATGGAAGAAAGGGAGGAACGTGCGTGCATGGAAGAAGAGGGTGTAAAGAGAGGGATGCAGAGGAAATGTGGAAGGAAAGGAAGAAGAAGAGGAAGAAATAGACAGGGAAGGGAATAGACAGGGAATAGACAGGGAAATAGACAGGGAATATCGAGAGAGAGAGGAGGTGGAAGGGAAGAACGAAGAGAAATAGGCACTTAGGAAGAACAATGGAGAAGTAACAAGGAAGAAAAATGATGGAAAGCGAAAATAGAAATAATAAAGAGAAAGAAGGCGAGGAAACAGGAATGAAGAAAAAAGGAAGGGATGGAAGGACAAATGGTAGAAGGGAAGGAAAGGAAAAAGAAAGAGAGAGAAAATGAGAGGGAAGGAGGAAATAAGGAAGGAAGGAAAGATTAGCGGGACGAATTTGCGAAGATAAATTAATTCTGAGCGCTAATTTCCATGTCTTCATTTACCGCCTTGTTTGTTTGCTTTTTGTTTATGCTAAGTGCGTGTTTGTGTTTGCTTGTTTATCCATCTGACTTGTTTTGTTTGCAAGGACGTGACTAATTTATGAGTGTGTGGCAGTGTGTATTTGTGTGTGCTGGCATAAACATTGTGTGTGTGTGTGTGTGTGTGTGTGTGTGTGTGTGTGTGTGTGTGTGTGTGTGTGTGTGTGTGTGTGTGTGTGTGTGTGTGTGTGTGTCAGCGCTGTGATGGGTGTGCGCGATTGTGCGTTCACGTGTCAACATATTTGTATTCTAGCTGCAACACACACACACACACACACACACACACACACACACACACGCCCACCAATACCAACAACAGCAACAACAAAACTACTACTACTACTACTACTACTACTACTACTACTACTACTACTACTACTACTACTACTACTACTACAACTTCTACTACTACTTTCACCACCACCACCACTACCACCACTACAAAATCTCATCGAAACTCCAGAACGCCCCCTTTCACCCCCTGCCATTTCACATCCTCCTTCCATGACCTCCCAAAAAAATTATAATTAAGGGGAAAAGCTGGAAGGTCGATGCTCCCCTACATTTCCCCTCAAAAACCTACCGTAGCGTGTTTGTTTTCCGATGTGCCCAATAACTGGTTCCCCTCCCTCTTCTCCCCTCTTCTGTATCTCATTTCCATATAATTACCTACAAGTTTTCTAATTACACTTTTACCTGCTCCTAGTGTGTGTCCAGGGATGAGAGAGAGAGAGAGAGAGAGAGAGAGAGAGAGAGAGAGAGAGAGAGAGAGAGAGAGAGAGAGAGAGAGAGTAAATTTGCCTTGTTGTTATGCTTTACCAGCGCCACCTGTCAGGACAAGGAGGAGAAAGAAGAGGAGGAAGAGGAGGAGGAAGAGAATTAGGAGGAAGAAAGATAATGAGAAAAATTAGTGAAAATCCTGAATATAAGATAATATATATTCACAATAAAGAAGGAAAAGGAAGAGAAGGATATTAATGATGATGATGATGATGATGATGATGATGATGATGATGATGATGATGATGATGATGATGATGATGATGATGATGATGGTGGTGATGATGATGATGATGATGATGATGATGATGATGGTGGTGATGATGATGATGGTGATTGAAATACACAGAAATGCAAAAGAAATACAGGATGATAAGAAAGAAGAAAGACAAGAGCAAGAACAAGAACAAGAAGAAGCATATAATGATAAAAAGAAGAGTAAAACAAAGAAAAGAAACAGAACGACAGGGACTAAAGAGAAGAGAAGGAGGAAGAGGAGGAGGAGGAGGAGGAGGAGGAGGAGGAGGAGGACGAGGAGGAGGAGGACCCAGAAGAAGAAGAGAAAATAAAAAAAGGAGAGAAAAAAAGAAAAGATAGAGGAGAAGAAGGAGGAGGAGGAGGAGGAGGAGGAGGAGGAGGAGGAGGAGGAGGAGGACCCAGAAGAAGAAGAGAAAATAAAAAAAGAAGAGAAAAAAAGAAAAGATAGAGGAGAAGAAGGAGGAGGACGACGAGGGAGAGGAGGAGGAGGAGGAGGAGGAGGAGGAGGATGTAAAAGTCACACACACACACACACACACACACACACACACACACACACACACACACACACACACACACACACACACACACACACACACACACACACACACACACACACACACACACACACACACACACACAGAGAGAGAGAGAGAGAGAGAGAGAGAGAGAGAGAGAGAGAGAGAGAGAGAGAGAATAAGAAAAATGTCTCTAGGATGAAGACAGGCGAGGGAGAAGACGAGACGCAGGACGAGGAAGAGGAAGAGGAGGAAGAGGAAGAGTATGGCCGGCCTGGGTGGAGAGAGGGAGAGTGAGAGACCCCGAGAAGTGAGGATTAAATGCATCGTGAAATTGTCTCAGCGGGCGCATGTCTTCCTTCCCTCTTCCTCCTGCAGTTTTGTATTCCACCGTCTATATCTCCCTCCTTCCTTCTCCTCTATCCCTCTTCTTCCCTAAAAAGAAAGAAAAAGAACATCACTCACGCTGTCCATTCATCCTCCTCCGCCATTCCTTCTCTCCCTACTTCATGGGAACACAAGAAAGTGAAGGAAGCTGCAAGAAGCCATCAGACCTACACGTGGCAGTCCCCGCATGACACACCAGCGCCCCCTCTCTTTTCTGCAACACCATCTGTCCCTCCCTCCATCCTTCTTCTTTGTCCCTCTTCCTTTTCAAAAAGTACCACGTGCATTATCTCTTCATTCTCCTCTACTCGTCCTTCTCTTTTACTAATTTTTCATCCTCTTCCTTGTATCTAAGAATGCATTTTTCTATTTCAACATCTTTCCCTCCCTCCGTCCTTCTTCTCTATCTCTCTTCTTCCCCCAAAAAGCACCACACACACTTCTTACTCCTCCTCTACTCCTTCTCTTTCTCCTCTTTCATTAGTGCCTCATTCTCTTCATTGTACCTTGGAATGCATCTTCTACTCCACTTATCTGTTCTTCCTTTCTTACTCTTCTCAATGTCTCTTCCTCCCCCCACTCAAAAAAAAAAAAAGAAAAAAATACTCACTCTATCCTTTCACCTTCCTTCGTTCCTCTCTCTCCTCCTTCACTAGCACCTGATTCTCGTCCTTGTACCTGGGAAGAGATTTTTTAACATTCCCTCTCCTCTCCCATTTTTCTTTAATCTGAACCTCTATCCTCACCAGCTTTCCCTTTGTTCCTCCTCTTCCTCCTCTCTTCTTGGTCCACTTCTGCGACGGGCTGTAGGTCACTTAAGGCCCTAACATTTAATAACAGTGTAAGGAATTCAAAGTACTAGGAGATGGCAACATGATGGGGATCTCGTTAACTGCTGGCTACGAAGAAAACGCAAGATAAAGAGTTTTACAGCAATTTATCTTTTTGTTTTAT
>NC_087155.1:31505055-31515055 GCF_035594125.1 Scylla paramamosain | reverse complement strand
CGTACTGTTTACAAACTTTTCGTAGTGTGAACTGAATTGAAAGTTTGTATTACATAGTTACGAGTTGTGTTGGGAGAGTGGAGGGGAAAGGTGGAGTGATGATGGATGGGGCGAGGGAGGGAGAGTGTGAAGTGGGAAATGAGAGAGGGTGGTGGAGCATTCGAGGCAGTGTCGTATTTGATTACCTTGAAAACAAGTAATTGTGTTATTATAACATTGAGGCTGACATGAAGGCATTGAAGATTAAAACTGTGAAGGAAATTAAATCTTACCTGGAAACGTTTAACTGTATTAATCCACCATCAGACAACACGATTGGCGCTAGAACACATTGGTTGGCTGGCCCGCGCTGAGGGAAAGAAAAATCTTTTCCTTGGCTGAGGGACAGGTATGGATGACTTGAGTGTTGTTTGTTTACAGTTTATAGTTTGTGCAGTGTCCTTTATGTGCAGTGATGTGGTGTTGGCATGTGGCTTTTGTAATGGAAATACTGTAGCAGGTAAACTAAAGTACTGGAGGAAACACACAAATATGCAATGCTTGTGTGTTGGTAAGAGTGTGTCAACATGCCGACAAGGGATGTTTTCCGGAGTGTGTCGTGTACTGCAGCCTGACGAAGACAAGAGCGTGGAAGTAAGTGAATTATTCTTGCAGTCGAAATCAGACTAGACGTGATCACATTGAAGAAGGAGGTGCTGAGAGGCCTTATATTCCACGCCACGTGAATAACTGGAGATGCTTGGTTTTGTTGTGAAGTAACTACACAGTAGTATACTTACACTTGTCAGGAACGTGTCAGCAGCACACCTTATCGCAGATTTGATGATTTTCCATTACATGTTACAAATATATCGCCATCATGTACTGTATTAGTGGTGGAAGTGTTTTGATAATACGATTTAATGTTGTGAAGATAAAGTATCATAACATAGTTTACATAACATGTATCTACACTAACTTGCCCCTCCCTCTTTCCCTCACTCTCTCGCCTCTACTAACATCTCCCCTCATACAAGCTCTCACAGCAACCCTCAGCCTCCCTTCCTCTACCGCTCTCTATTTACCGCCACTACTCCAGTCTCTCTCCCCCAGCCCTCGCTCATCCCTCCCTCCCTTCAAGGCCCCAAGCATAATTCAAGCTTTCAGTCCAGCTCACACTATAACGAATACAAAAACAGTACACGTCTGTTAAATGTTTTCTTATCCACAATAATGGTATGAAAACATGAGGATGTGTGTCACATCCTGTCCGTGCTTTATGACTGACAGCTCTATATAATGCTGATAGTTCGTAATATCTTGTTTGTTCTCTGCGATGTATTTCTTGTTGACATAAAAATTACGAGTATCAGTGAATATCTGTATCCAACTATCTATCTATCTGTATGATCAGTAGGTTAGAAATTCAAAACAGTGTACATATATAATTATGAAACTAACCCTCCCTTGTCTCTCCCTGCAGGTAAGGTGGTACACTGGTGACCGTGAGGATGTGCGGGGTAGCGGTGAGTAGCCAGTGCGGGGCCCGGGTTTGTGCGTGTGTCCCATGGAGTTCACATTTTCTATGCCGAGGCGAGGATAGAGAACGAGCAGGCTTCATTCAAGACAGACTTGGCTGTTCACATGCTCTGGTTTAGAAATAGGAAATGAAATGTTAATGCAGCTTTTGGAAGTATAATTATTCTTCATATTTCTCGTATGATATAGCTAAGGTGTTTATTCTTGTTATAGGCAAGAAATTTACATGCAAAAAAAGTAAATATCAAAATAATGTATAACCTACCCTCCATATAATTACATACTGACAGTACGATTTTTTCTACTTTTGATACTGTTATATCTTAACTTATTTGTGAATTATCTCCATCAAAAAAGAAAACATTTAGTCCAGAATGACATTATTTTTGAGTTACCCGTCAAAAGGTTTCGTTTTCTCTGACATACCAGGATAGAAAACGGTCATATGTGGGTGACTAGACTATCCTTGAAGAAGAACAAGGAAAATAGACAACAATAACGAGCCATTGAATGTGAAAAGGAACACAATTAATAAAAAGATAAGGAAAGTAATTGTAAAGTTAAGTTTAGGAAAATGTAATTGTAACTGAGAGAAAGGAAACGGTTGCAAAAGTATATGAGACTACTACTACTACTACTACTACTACTACTACTACTACTACTACTACTACTACTACTACTACTACTACTACTACTTGAGGAGATACTTCTAATGTTGAATCACTGAAATAACTAATGACCACGTAATGCAACATGATAATAATAATAATAATAATAATAATAATAATAATAATAATAATAATAATAATAATAATAATATGCTTTAAGAATGAAAACTGAACAGAGAGAGAGAGAGAGAGAGAGAGAGAGAGAGAGAGAGAGAGAGAGAGAGAGAGAGAGAGAGAGAGAGAGAGAAAAGAGAGTCTACCTAACTTCAGCAGCCATTGAGGGAGCGTAATGGTCTAGATGGGACCACTCACACAGTATAACGAGACAACCACACAATCTTCAGTCCCCTTCTCTCTCTCTCTCTCTCTTTTTTCTCTCTCTCTCTCTCTCTCTCTCTCTCTCTCTCTCTCTCTCTCTCTCTCTCTCTCTCTCTCTCTCTCTCTCTCTCTCTCTCACATGCACACAACTGGAGAGAGAGAGAGAGAGAGAGAGAGAGAGAGAGAGAGAGAGAGAGAGAGAGAGAGAGAGAGAGAGAGAGAGAACAGTAAAAGAGGAATATTGTGTGTGTGTGTGTGTGTGTGTGTGTGTGCGTCATCAACAAGTGGGTGACAGGTGAGAGAACAAAGCGACAGGTAATCATACAGTCAGGTGAGGCATTCCGCCCTGAGCAACGCCAGGTGAAGGTGGCGTGTCCTCAGAGACCTTGTGAAGGAAGACATGTTTGCCGAGCATGAGAGAAAGAGGAGGAGGAGGACGAGGAGGAAGAGGAAGAGGAGGAGGAGAAACGAGAGAATAGAAATTAAGGGAGATAAGATGAGGATTTGAGGGAAGAATTAAGAGAGAGGTGAAAGGAGAGGAGGATGTGAGTGTTTTGTGATGATGATGATGATGATGATGATGATGATGATGATGATGACGGAAGGATGGAGGAGAGGTGAGAGTGAAGGGAGAAGACGGGATGTATGTCATTGTCTGCAGCAAAAAAAAAAAAAAAAAACAACAACCAACAATTACACCCAAAACTAGAATTATTTTAAAGATAGTAAGAAAAATTTCCTTAATGCGAAAACAACAACAACAACAACAACAACAACAATAACAATAACAATAACAACAACAATAACAGTGACAACAAACACGCATTCATTCACAACACGAGCATTATGTTGAATTTACATCACGTCTTACACATACACACACACACACACACACACACACACACACACACACACACACACACACACACACACACACACACACACACACACACACACACACACTGGAAACTGGACGAGGTTTTGGCACAGAACGTTTTGTTAATTCTCTTCTCGTACATCGACCGTGGCTGTTGCGACGGATGGGAGGGGAAGGGAGGGGGTTTTGCGAGATATGGGGAGGGGATGGGGGGTGATGTCCGTCCATTATGCAGAAAGAGGCAACGAATCTGTATTTCTTTTTTGTTAATTGGAGCATGTATACCAGGAGCGTGCTGGGCCATTTAATTAAGGGTATAGATAGTTTCTGTTTGTGCGTGTTCCTTTCTTTCTTTTTTTCTCTCTCTTTAATTCCTTCTTTCTTCTTTCTTTCTTTCTTTCTTTCTTTTTTTCTTTCTTCTTTCAGGTTATTGATAGCTTCTGTATGTCTGTGTTCCTCTTTTTTCCTTTTTTTCTTTTTTTCTTTGTTTTCTTTCTTTACTTCGTTCCGTCTAGATTTTCTTTTTCTTTCATTTCTTTCTGTCATTACATTACTTACGAGTATCATTAAATTCAGAATCATTATTCTCGCATTTCTTTCTTTTCCTCTTTTTTGGCAAACTTTTGAATGCATTTTTTTTTATCTATTTATTTTATTATCATTATTATTATTTTATTATTCTTTTTTAAGGAAAGCAGTGAAGGGAAGCTCTCACACGCACAGCACACACTCACTAAAGCCTCCTCCTCCTCCTCCTCCTCCTCCTCCTCCTCCTCCTCCTCCTCCTCCTGCCTGGATACGGGCGTCACAACAAGTGCTGCGAAGCGTGAGGGTTCCTGCCGAGTGCCCCTGTGTGTGTTCCGCCAGTCACCCCGGCAGCCGACACACAGCCGCGCGATGCTGGCCTCTCGGGAGGGAAAATGCCGGGAATGTGATCGCAGCTGTGACACACTTCCTGGGGACTTCGATGTATCTGCTTTTCTCCTTCGCCTTTTTCCTCTTCAACGCGTGCGAGTCACGAGAGGAAGGTCTGGAGGGCAGGAAGATAGGTGGTGGTTAGGTAGTTTGGTGGGAGGGTGTGTGGATGGCTGGGTGGACGGGAGAATAGATGGTTGACTGCTGGTTACGTAGCGTGGTAGGCGGGTGAGTGGATGGGTTGGTGGAGAGGTGAGGGTGGCACTTCGGAAGTTTTCCAAAAGATATCGTGTGACCTGACTTGTAAACACCTTTATCTTGTTGTCCGACTGGAAGGAAGGGTCGCGGTGGGTCAGGCTCGTCGTGGGTCGCGGTGCATGGAGGAGGAAGGAAAGGGATGAGTGGTGGAGCACTTGAGGTTCTTGAGAAAACAATGACTCTGTGAATGTTCTTTGGCAGTGGAATATTTTGTGTTCTTGGAAGGTTTGCTCATGTGTGGAACTGTTCAAGGGAGTATAATAATCACCATAATGAGAAAATAAAAGCAAAATACTAGTAAAGAAAGAAAGAAGGAAGATTTCACGACAGACAAAAAAAGGTGACTGAAATTAACAACAGTATAAGAAACAACAAAAACAACAAATGCAGTGAGAACATATCTTCTTTTCTTCCTCGCCAACATCTCAAGAATATTTCTGAGGATCCCTTCTTCAGCTCGTAAAAAAATAAAAAAAAATGAAAACCCTCTGGAACACTGCGAAGATTTCCAGGGGGCTCCCAGAAAATGTGTGATGGAGTGGGCGCCAGGATTTCTTTCCCCACTCACCTTCGTACGCTGCGTTTTTCCCCCTACCCACCTGCAGCTTTGTCTTTCTTTACCTACTCACTCTGCAACGCTGTGTTTCTCTGTGCACTCTGCAACGTTGTTTTTTCCTTTCCTCCTACTCACTCTGCAACGTTGAGTTTCTTCTCTCGCACCCTGCAATGTTATGTTGCTCTCCCAACTCAACTTGCGGCGCTGTAGTTCCTCTCCCTCCCTCACCTTACAACACTGTACTTCATGTCTTCCCATTCACTGTGCAAGGTTGAGTTTCTCTTTCCCTCCCCATTCGACCAAAAGAAACGTTCCCAGCCAGAATTTTGCATTA
Organism: Scylla paramamosain; assembly: GCF_035594125.1. NCBI lineage: Eukaryota > Metazoa > Arthropoda > Malacostraca > Decapoda > Portunidae > Scylla > Scylla paramamosain. The sequence goes on along the minus strand of NC_087155.1, from coordinate 31,509,611 downwards.
TTTCTCTTGTTTGTGCATGTGTGGAATTTGCTTCTCCATTAAAAAGAGTTTAATTTTAATTTTCTCCTCTCAAGACGCAGCTTCTCACTGAGCCTGGCGTGAATGTTACTGATTCCGGTGAGGTACAGTAGGAACACGAGGAGACTACACACACACACACACACACACACACACACACACACACACACACACACACACACACACACACACACACACACACACACACACACACACACACACACACACACACACACACACACAGAACAAAAGTATCTTGTCACCTTTTGTTTGTTAGTGTGTAACTTCATTTAGGTAGCCAGCAGAAAGTTAGTTATCTACGTGTGAGAGAGAGAGAGAGAGAGAGAGAGAGAGAGAGAGAGAGAGAGAGAGAGAGAGAGAGAGAGAGAGAGAGAGAGAGAGAGAGAGAGAGAGAGAGAGAGAGAGAGAGAGAGAGAGAGACTTAAAGCTGCACGATTGGTTTCACGGTTCAGTGTCACGATATATTTAGCCTTGTTGTTGTTCTTCTTCTTGTTTTTTTTTTTTTTTTTGTTGTTGTTGTTGTTGTTGTTGTTGTTGTTGTTGTTGTTGTTGTTGTTGTTTTTATTGACCTGGTGCTTCATATAATTTTTTTTTTCGTATTCATGTTGTTAGTAGTAGTAGTAGTAATTGTTGTTGTTGTTGTTGTTGTTGTTGTTGTTTTCATTATCACTCTTATTGGTATTGTTCTTTTCTTGTTTTAATCCTAGATCTTCTTTGTCTTCTTCTTCTTCCCTCCACACCCAATAATGACAACACCATTCTTATCACACAGGACACCAGTAAGTACTATGGAGACACCCGTGTTCCATTCTTTCCCTATGATTTTTTATGTCAGTCTCCCTCTTCTGTTATATCTGCCAGTGAGTGTTGCTGCTGTGAAGAGTGGGCTGTGTATTTAGTCCCCTGTCATTGTTTTGCTTATCGTAAATCTCTCTCTCTCTCTCTCTCTCTCTCTCTCTCTCTCTCTCTCTCTCTCTCTCTCTCTCTCTCTCTCTCTCTCTCTCTCTCTCTCTCTCTCTCTCAACAGGTGGGTGGGGTCTCACCTGCCCGGGAAAAGGTTAATTAATCCTGTTCTGAATGAGATGTTGATTTTCTTTCATGTACCTTTACTAGGATTTGTGTTCCTTCAAGTCTCTCTCTCTCTCTCTCTCTCTCTCTCTCTCTCTCTCTCTCTCTCTCTCTCTCTCTCTCTCTCTCTCTCTCTCTCTCTCTCTCTCTCTCTCTCTCTCTCTCATGAACAAAAGAATATGTTGTCTCCATTCCTATGCGACACACACACACACACACACACACACACACACACACACACACACACACACACACACACACACACACACACACACACACACACACACACACACACACACACACACACACACACACACACACACACACACACACACACACACACACACATTTAAACGCACGCACGCACGTACACGTATTTCTATCGCGTGGGGAGGATGTACATTATGCCAGAGAGAGAGAGAGAGAGAGAGAGAGAGAGAGAGAGAGAGAGAGAGAGAGAGAGAGAGAGAGAGAGAGAGAGGAGTGTGCTTTAAGTGAAGAAGGAAGAGAAGTATAGAAGAAGGAAGAGGACAAGTGGACGAAGGAAAGGTGAAAGGTAAAGAGAGAGAGAGAGAGAGAGAGAGAGAGAGAGAGAGAGAGAGAGAGAGAGAGAGAGAGAGAGAGAGAGAGAGAGAGAGAGAGGTCAGGTTGGAATGATGGCGGTAGGAGAGAGAGAAAGGGAAACAGGAAGGGAGAGATGTAGTAACGAGATTGTAGAGAGAGAGTGTGTGTGTGTGTGTGTGTGTGTGTGTGTGTGTGTGTGTGTGTGTGTGTGTGTGTGTGTGTGTGTGTGTGTAGGGCTTAAGGTCAATAGGGATAGATGGAAAAAGCTAGCAGTGTTTAGGGAAATCATCAGAAATTTTCCATTTTTTTCCCTTCGTTCCCTCTTTACTTCCTTGTACATAGGTGGCGGTGGTGTAGCTACGTGCGTTTGCTTGTGTGTGTGTGTGTGTGTGTGTGTGTGTGTGTGTGTGTGTGTGTGTGTGTGTGTACGAGGTGTAATGGTGAGGGATGTGTAGTGGGGCGCGTCTGGGTGTGGGCGGTGTGGTGGTGTGGTGGTGTAGTGGTGGATGTGGCAGCTTTAACATTGCCAGAGGGTACCGTGTTGTCTCCCCTCCCACCCACTCCACACACACACACACACACACACACACACACACACACACACACACACACGATTGTACCCAGCCCCATGTATTATTCTGACACCAGACAGGGATCTCAGTACACACACAGTCTGCTCAGCACATCACCTTCACCACTTCCTCTAAGCACCTCAGAACATCCTCCTCCTCCTCCTCCTCCTCCTCCTCCTCCTCCTCCTCCTCCTCCTCCTCCTCCTCCTCCTCCTCCTCCTCCTCCTCCTACTCCTTCTCCTGTGTTGTGTGTGTGTGTGTGTGTGTGTGTGTGTGAGCGCGTCTGACCTTTCTGTTTCCGTGTTACAGCGAAGAAAGTTACTTGGTATTTCCTCTCTCTCTCTCTCTCTCTCTCTCTCTCTCTCTCTCTCTCTCTCTCTCTCTCTCTCTCTCTCTCTCTCTCTCTCTCTCTCTCTCTCTCTCTCACACACACACACACACACACACACACACACACACACACACACACACACACACCACTTCGCAACCCTATACGTTTATTGAAGCCAAACATTAATTACTACACACGAGGCAAGGAGAAAAGAGAAGAAGAAGAAAAAATATGAACTCGTTTACATTCCACGTTCATCAGGAAGTTAGTACGTTTCCTTCACCGTCAAATTAATTAAGCTGCTTACGTTTGGCCCGAGTACTGAGGCAATATGAGACCTCCTAATGAATCTAAAAATTACGAAATGGTATGTGAGGATTGCAAGGAATTGGAGGGTTTATGAGCATAGGAATGAAAACATATGTATTAGGATTGTATGAAAGAGTTTATTATAAGTGTAGGAATGAAAAAAAAATAAATAATCGCGCTAGTAAGAAAAAATGCGAGAAAATAGAGGGTCGGAGTGATTATGTCAGTTCAAAGCGTGAGTGGTTCAGTGTATCGGTACTCCTGTGTGTCGATGCTCCGGGGCAGGTGTTGGCGGGATTCGAGGCGGCGACCAGCACCCCTTTAACGCAGCCTCGCCCAGACTGGCCAGACTTCTTTAAGCTGAGTGGGGTCAGTTATGTGCGGGGATCATCGGGGGTTCGGCCGGGCCATGGGGCAGCAGGGACAGCAGGGGAGGCAGGGCGAGGCGTGTAACAAGTGCATGTAGGTTTGTCCCTCTGTGTGAATGGCGCGTGTCTTTTGTGATGAGTGGTCTGTGTCATGGCCGCCCCACTACCGCCACCACCACCACCATGTCATGTGGGGTGGCGAGGCGCCGCTGTGGTGCCGCGCCATGCCAACGCGCCACACTCCACCTGCTACATTTCAATGCTTTGATTACTATTGCCTTGGATTGTGTTATGTTTTAACACACACACACACACACACACACACACACACATACACGAAGTCAGAGCAGTCCGCTTTCAAGTATCGAAACTTTTCCTCGCTTGCTTGAGATACTCTCCTCTTTATGGAGTCTTGGAGAGAAAGAGGAAGCACACACAGCACACACACTACACACACACACATGGCTGGCTTTAAACACGTCCTAAATAAGCCGCAACATGAAGCAGACAGGCCGCGACGGTGTGGCGAGCGGCGGAGACGGCCACGAGTGGTGGCTTGACTCACTGCGGGGCCAGAGGGGTGGAGGTGCAGAGTGAGTATCGGCCCGGCGTGCAGCAGGTGTAGGCATCGCGTTGGCACTTGTGTGGTGACGTCAAGTACTAATGTCATATTGAAGTCATGCAAGGCGCGGAGGAGGCAGGCCGGCGCCCCTCACGCAAGCATCAGCGCCAAAGTGATTCGATCTAGAGTGAAGGACGCGGGGGCAGGGGGTGGCGGGCGCGGGCCTTCACTGCTCCTCGGGAAACTTGACTCGCGGAGATCATGAGGCGGCGGGAGGCACTCAGGCCACCAGATCAGAGCATGTATGTGTGCTTTTGTGTGTGTGTGTGTGTGTGTGTGTGTGTGTGTGTGTGTGTGTGTGTGTGTGTGTGTGTGTATGTGTGTGTGTGTGTGTGTGTGTGTGTGTGTGTGTCATGCAGGGTGTCTGGTGGTGAGCCGTGGGCCATAAAACACACACACACACACACAGACACACACACACAAGGGTACAGGTGCAGAAGACTCATTGACCCACACACACACACACACACACACACACACACACACACACACACACACACACACACACACACACACACACACACACATATTGGCCTTCCCTTCCTCTCCTTCCTCTCGTGCCCTTCTTCCCTCTTTCCCTCGCCCCCTCCCCCACTTACCCCGCGGCCATGTCACCTGCTTCCACCTCATCGATTGTTTTTTGTCGCTGGCTACGTGACTTGGTTCGCTTCACTCACTCGGGG
>NC_087155.1:31490055-31500055 GCF_035594125.1 Scylla paramamosain | reverse complement strand
GTGTGTGTGTGTGTGTGTGTGTAGGAAGCCTCTTGCTCCTCACGCTTCTGCCTTTGTGCGGGAAAAGCAAATATTGACGAGAGGGAGGAGAGAGAGAGAGAGAGAGGAGAGAGAGAGAGAGAGAGAGAGAGAGAGAGAGAGAGAGAGAGAGAGAGAGAGAGAGAGAGAGAGAGAATCCAGTCAGACAGACGGACATAAAGACAGACAAAAGGATTAAAAACCAACAGTAAACCTATCAACGAGACGGCAGAGATTAGGGTAGCCTGCCTGCCTGCCTGCCTGCCTGCCTGCCTGCCTGCCAACCCATCTCCACCGAACTGCCTCGTCCTGCCCACCTCGTCCTGCCTGCCCCGTCCTTTCTCGCTCGGGTCACGTCTCTGAACCTCTAACATGGAAAGTGTCTGAGGTTTTAATATATTCTTTATGGCAGCAGCGGTAATGTGTTCCTGACGAGCACTTGGGCTTTATTTATTCACACAGCGAGAGGCGTGAGCGCTTTCATAATGAACGCCCTAGTCTTTTATCACTTTTTCTCACTTTTTTTTTTCCCGCTGCACAAGACCCATACATATTCTTCCTGTTTAATTCATGTTTGGCTTATATTTCATTTGCGTGGCTTTTAATTTTTTCTTCCCTCCTCTATTTTTAGGGGAAAAGACGGTGTTTATTTATGTCCAGGAAAATGTATGTTTGCAGATAAGACTATTTTCGTATTTTTCTTTTTTTTTTCTTTTTCATCTCTATAACTTTTTTCTTCTCTCTCTGTCTCTCTCTGTTTGCGTTTCTCTTTCATCTTGCGTATATTTGTGAGCCTTTGTCCTGCAGTAGAATCGTGCACGTTGGTGATGATGGTGGTGGTGATGGTGGTGATGATAATAGTAGTAATGGTGGTGATGGCATATATTATGTGAGATAGTCGTGGTAATAGTGGTAGTGGTAGTGGTGGTAATGGTGATGACATTTATATAGGGTAGTCGTGGGGTTAGTGGTGGTGGTGGTGGTGATAGTTAGTTTCTTCTCGTGACAATAATAGTGAAGGTGGCAGCGATGGTCATTCCTTCCCGTGGCTGATGGTGGTGGCGGTGGTGGCGGCGTCCGGCATCTCAGTTTGTTTACATGCTCGGGAAGGAGGGACCCGCACCAGCACCAGCACCACCAGGACTGTGCAAGCCACGGACGCCCCTCCATCTGTCTCCACTCACTGCCCTCCGCCCCTTCGTCGCTCCACTCCACGCTTCCCTCCTTTATGCTCTTCTTTGCTCTCCTCCTTCACATCCTTCTTCCCTTCCTTCTCTTCATTCCTCGTCTCTACTCTTTATTCATCTTTCCATTTCTATGATTGCCTGTTTCTTTCTCTATTTTTTTTATTATTTCTTGCATTTATCTCTTTCATATCCTTCCATTTAATACAGTTTCCTTTCCTCCTCCTCCTCCTCCTCCTCCTCCACTCCCTCAGGACTCGACCCAGAAGCCTCTTATGTCTCTTCCTAAGCTCCCTCTTTCTCCTCCTCCTCCTCCTCCTCCTCCTCCTCCTCCTCCTCTTTTAATTCCTTTCCTCCACTTTCTCCCATATCGTTCAATTTCTTTACCTCGCATTACAAACTTTTTTTTTCTTTTCTCTTCCTTTATTATTATTTTCTTTCCTAATAGCAATCCAGACCTGTGCTATTCCCTTCACGCGCCTCGTTCTCTTTCCTGCCGTCAACACTTGGCCATTTTCTCCCCTCGTTTTCCCCCTCCCTTCCTCACTGTCCATTCCCTCAATCCCCTCGCTCTTAATTACTCTCCCCTCCCCTCTTCCTCATCCTTTGGTCACGTTTCCCTCTCTCTTTCTCTCTCTCTCTCTGTCCGTCGTTCCTTTCACACTCCATCTTTCAATATCCTTCACTGTTTTTTTCTCTCTTTCTCTCCTCCTTTATCACTTTCCCTTCCTCTCCTTTCTCCTCCCTTGATCACTCTCTCTTTTTTTTTCTCTTTCAGCTTTTGCTTTAGTCCTTCTCTCTTTCTATCCTTTGACACTTTGGTCTCCGTCGTCCCTCCCTCACTGTTCCTCACTCCCTTCCGTCATGCCTTCACGCCTCCCCCGCCCAATGAAGGACGCTCTCAGGGTAAAGAAGAAGGAGGAGGAGGAGGAGGAGGAGGAGGAGGAGGAGGAGGAGGAGGAGGAGTTTAAATAAAGGGGGAGATTCCGGTGACATTGTTGAATTGCAGCCATTCTCTCTCTCTCTCTCTCTCTCTCTCTCTCTCTCTCTCTCTCTCTCTCTCTCTCTCTCTCTCTCTCTCTCTCTCTCTCTCTCTCTCTCTCTCTCTGTTCGTGACATTAACTCAGAATATTACTTTGTCATTTACTCTCACGCTATTTTTTTCTTTTTCTTTTCTTTTTTCTTGCACTTTCAAAAATATTCAAGGTTATCTGAAGTTTGTTTGGTGTTTTTCTCCCTCATGTCCTTTCCTCAGCTCTTGTCCCCTCACTCTTCTCTCTTCTCATGCCCTCCTTCACTCCTTTCTCTTTACTCCTCTCCTCATATCCTCTGCTATTGTCTCTCCTCCTCACTGTTTCCCTCTGATGATGATGTCCTTTCCTTTCCTCACCTTTCCCCTGCTTTCCTCATCCTTCCTCTCCTTTCATCTATGCTTTTTTTTTCTTTCGTGTCTGACTTTTTTTTCTTCATCATTTCCTTCAGCTTTCCTCTTGTTTCCTCTCTTTTCTGCTTAGTTCTCTTCTTTTTTCCTCCCTTATTCTCTCTTTTTATTGTTGTTATCATGTTTTCTCATATTATACATCTTTTCTTACCTTTCCTCAGCATTCCTCTGTTTTGTTCCCCGCTCCTCGTCTTATCCTTCCCTTCTTTTCCTCGCTTTCTTTATTTCTACTCACCCTTTCCCTCTCTCTGCTTTCCGCACTGCTCTCTCCCTCTTTGTCTTGATGTTCTTTCTTTCCCTCTTTCTCTCTCTCTCCTCTGTTTCCCTCACCTTTTCTTTGTTTTCTCCCGTATTTCCTCTCGTATTATTCTCCTCTCCTGATATTCTTTCCTCGCCATATTCTCGCTCCCTGGTATATTATGTACATTCGAGTTTGTGTGTATAGATAATCTCCTTATCAATGAGTGGGTTCTCTGCTATCTTTGTATGTATTCACGTAAACTTGCTCTGCTTTTTATTTCTGCCCGTCACCTGTTTTTTTTTTTTTTTTTTACTTTTTATTTATTTATCTTTTTTTCATGTCTAAATCTTTTTTTCTTATTTCTGTGTTTTTATGTCTGTCTCTGTTTCATTGTGTCTAGACTGTGTGTGTGTGTGTGTGTGTGTGTGTGTGTGTGTGTGTGTGTGTGTGTGTGTGTGTGTGTGTGTGTGTGTCTTTGTTCCTTTGTACACCTGTCTTTCTAATTGTGTTTGTTTGTGTCTCTTTGTCTGTCTGTCTGTCTGTCTGTTTCTCTTTCTGTATGTTTGTGTGTCTATTTCTGTCTCTGCCTGTTTGTCGGTCTGTCTAGCTGTTTTTCTGTCTGTCTGTCTGTCTGTCTGTCAGTCTATCTGTCTGTCTTTTTATATAGGAGGGGCATCGACCAAAGGCAACAGAATTATAAGAAAAAAGGCGCACTGGTTCCTGTCCTCAAAGAAAGCGGTCAGAGTCATAAGCGGTCGTCAAAAATTAAAGGACAAGTATCTTGAAACCTCTCGCTCGAAAGAGTTCAAGTCATAGGAAAAAGGAAATACAGAAGCAGGCAGGGAGTTTCAGAGTCGAGTCTCTCTCTCTCTCTCTCTCTCTCTCTCTCTCTCTCTCTCTCTCTCTCTCTCTCTCTCTCTCTCTCTCTCTCTCTCTCTCTCTCTCTCTCTCTCTCTCTCTCTCTCTCTCTCTCTCTAACTCACACACCCACCTACACACCCAGTCACACACACAAACCGACCTGCCCACCAACACACCCTCCTAGCCACCCTGCCCCCTCCCCCAACACACGCACAGGCACACACAAGCATCCAAAATTTGCATGTAAATCACGATCGCTGTAAATGTGTTCAGGTCGCGTGTCACTATTTACAGGATTACGTTTACATAGGGCACCGTATGAGAGTGTTTTTGTGTGCCCCACCCCCTTTCCCCACTCTCTCTCTCTCTCTCTCTCTCTCTCTCTCTCTCTCTCTCTCTCTCTGGAGTGTGTAATGTTACCGCTTACAGAGAGAGAGAGAGAGAGAGAGAGAGAGAGAGAGAGAGAGAGAGAGAGAGATGACTGAATGAATGTAAAGAGGAAAGATAAATTGAATGACAGAAGGAAAATTTGTCAAGAAGTGGGGGAAGGAAGGAAGGAAGAAGAGAAAGTAGTAAGAAAGAAAAGAATGTAAGGGAAATAAATACAAGTTAATGAATAACGAAAACCAGAGAGAGAGAGAGAGAGAGAGAGAGAGAGAGAGAGAGAGAGAGAGAGAGAGAGAGAGAGAGAAACCCAGGATCGATTCTTCACAGGTGTTGTCAGAACGAACTACCACAGCTGCTATGTCGTGAGTGTCATGGCGGCCGTCAGCTGAGTGTAGTGTGATGGTGTGACGTCAGCTGGGTGTGGTGGGGCGTCATCTGGGTGTGGTGTGGTGTCAGCAAAGTGTAGTGTGGCGTCAGCTGAGTGTGGTGTGGCGTCAGCTGAGTGTGGTGTGGTGGTGTGGCGTCAGCTGGGTCTGGTGTGGTGGTGTGGCGTCAGCTGGGTGTGGTGTGGTGGTGTGGCGTCAGCTGGGTGTGGTGTGGTAGTGTGGCTTCAGCTGTGTGTGGTGTGGCGTCATCTGGGTGTGGTGTGGCGTGGCGTCGGATGGGTGTGGTGTGGTGGTGTGGCGTCAGCTGAGTGTGGTGTGGTGAGGCGTCAACTGGGTGTGGTGTGGCGTCAGATGGGTGTGGTGCGGCGTCAGCTGGGTGTGGTGTGGTGATGGTGTGGCGTCAGCTGGGTGTGGTGTGGTGGTGATGGTGTGGCGTCAGCTGGGTATGGTGTGGTGGTGTGGTGTGGCGTCAGCTGGGTGTGGGGTGATGGTGTGGCGTCAGCTGGGTGTGGTGTGGTGGTGTGGTGTGGCGTCAGCTGGGTGTGGTGTGATGGTGTGGCGTCAGCTGGGTGTAGTGTTGTGGTGTGGTGTGGCGTCAGCTGGGTGCGGTGTGACGTCAGCTGAGTGTGGTGTGGTGGTGTGTTGTGGCGTCAGCTGGGTGCGGTGTGACGTCAGATGAGTGTGGTGTGGCGGTGTGGCGTCAGCTGAGTGTGGTGTAGCGTTACCTTGGTGTGTTGTGACGTCAGCTTGCTATGTTGTGGCGTCAGCTGAGTGTGATGTGGCGTCATTTGAGTGCGGATAACGTCAGCTTGGTGTGTTGTGGTGGTGTAGCTTCATCTGAGTAAGGTGTGGCGTTAGCTGAGTGTGGTGTGGTGTGCCGTTAGCTGGGTGTGGTGGTGTGGCGTCAGTTGAATGTGGTGTGGTGTGGCGTCAGCTCAGTGTGATGTGGTATGGCGTCAGCTGAGTGTGGTGTGGCGTCACCTGAGTGTGGTGTGGCCTCAGCTGGGTGGGGTGTGGCGTTAGGTGGGTCTGGTGTGGCGTCAGCTGGGTGTGGTGTGGCGTCAGGTGGGTCTGGTTTGGCGACAGCTGGGTCAGTGGCATCGTCTCTTAGTAGTGTAATGCATGAGGTCAGCTGTTACTAGTTTAGCATCAGCTGGTATCAGTATGGTGTAGCTTGGTAGTAGTTTAGGGACATGAAGTGCTAGTGTGGGTGTCAACGAGGCTATTATGACATATGCTGTGGTGCGGGATTAGTGTGTCCCTGCGTCATATTGCATCATAACCTTTATCACTCTCAGCTTGGCGTCTTGTTTTATCTCCTGGCGGCCATGTTATCACTGCCACATCGTCATTATCTCGTGTTATCTTGCCTCCCTGCACAGTGGGTCAATCATTCTTTCCTGGTGTATAATGCAGTGACGCCAGTTTTTGTTGTGGTGTGAGTCACAGGGCGTAGAGAAATGTCACGTCATCTTGTCAACCTATCACTGTTATCAGTAATCCCTCACTGTGTCATCTGTCATTAGGTCGCGCTGTCAGCCTCCAAGAACAAACTGCCAGGCGTCACAAGTCGTGTTACCCGGAGGTGTGACGCCGCTGCCAGGCTCACTCCTCGCCCTGCCTCGGCCACGTCCCTTGTCAGCGCAGGGTGTCAGGCAGGATGCTGGCCTAAGTGTCTGTCACAAGTGGGCGTAGCTACCGGTGCGAGGGAGGGCGCGAAGACGGGAGGGGCGGCACACGTGTTCCCCGGGAGGCCCTGCATGGCGTGGGGGGGACGGGAGGGTGAGGCGTGTAAGGGAAAACGAGAAGGAGTTTCTGGTCATGTGGTGCAGGATGGACGAGTGTGTTTGTTTACACTGGCAGGGACTATCCGAGGAGCGCTGCGTTGAAGGGTTATATCCTTGTTGTGCTGGAGGATGGCGGGAGACACTTGCTGCGCGGGAAAGTAACTGCTTCCAAATGGAAATTGAAAGTCATGCTGGTCTTAGGGTGGCGGAGGAACAGCTGAGCGGCGTCATGCGTCACGCGGGGAAAAACTCGCCAGCGAAAACCCGGTTGAATTCATGGCGGTTTAGTGGTCTGAGCACACCTGCCCTCTCCGTCACCTGGTCACGTGCTGCAGGTCGAAAATCCCCCAAAACCTCGTAGAAATCGTGGGAAATGTGGGAATGTGAGGCTCCGTATGAGAAGTGTGGAGCACCGAGCCCCCTCTAGCGGCGGCGGCGGGCACCAGGGGAGAGTGGAGCCAGCCGCCGACTCACAATCAATAAACTCACAGAAGACCCGACATTCTCATCTGGGTAGGAGCGTCCCCCTCTCCCTCCCGTCGCCGTGTCGCTTAGTGTGTTTACCCTGTGTTTGACTCCGTCGGGCGCGCTCCTCAACCCTCCTTCGGGAGCATAGAGGCTCAGGCCGGCGTGAGTCCCTTCGCTGGGAAAGTTTAATTGAGTTTGCCCCTCATAAAATTAGAAAACCAGAGCCAGATAAAAGGTGTCTCAGCCATATGATCGTGGGTGTGTGAGGGGTCCGTGTGAGCGCTTTGTCAGGATTGTTCCACCTGTGCTAACTTACCTGCCGGAGTGTTGCACGTTCCCCGCCACCGCCTCACTCCGGGAAGCGAGTGTTGCGAGCAGTGTGTTGAGTGTGTTGACTTGACTTGAGTGCGTCGGGCGGGTTGTTGCTTCTTCTCATGTGCGGCCGTCCTTTAGGGACCCTCCATTAAACAGGTGAGTTAGTGTTTACGTCTCCACCTGATGATTTCACCAGCCCTCCCAGCCCCATACAAGCTCCCTTATCCTCCACATACACCCACGCAACACTGCTCCATTTTTTCCTTCTTTGGCTTCCCCTTCCTGCCCCTCCCATTAGCGCTGTCTCACCCCTATGCCATCCCCAGCCTCCCCCGCCCCTTCTGCCACATCCGCTCGTCTGCCCTGATGAATAGGTAATGTTTTGTGCTTTAACACGGAAATATCCCACGAACAACAAAGGGACTTAATTGGTCTGATGGACACCTGGCACGGCCGCTGTCCAGGTGTGTTAGTGTGTTGCTGGCTCAGGTCTTGGCCACCCATTGTGTGTTTGTGTGTAATTTGTAGTGTTGTGAGGCGTGTAGGCGGAGATGGGGTGGTGTGATGTGCAGGTAGTGAGATGGAACACACGTAATGCAAACTTCACGAGAGAGGAAACAACGTCAAGATGAACCGTGAAATTATCATGAGTTTGGGGAAAATAGAAGAAAGAAACGTGGATTTATTTTTGTGTTTGCTTTTTTTTGTCTGGGTGTTAGTGTCATTGCTGGCATCATTGTTGTCAGCCTTATCATCCTCAGTTGTGGCAGTAGTAGTAGTAGTAGTAGTAGTAGTAGTAGTAGTAGTGGTAGTAGTAGTAGTAGTAGTGGTAGTAGTAGTAGTAAGCAGTGAGATACAAAAAAAATAATAAAAAAGCAAAAAGATAAGCAAGATAAGATTAAAGAAAAGGAAGAGATGCTGGTAATCAAATATTGACCATCTGTTGAACGCTTAACGCTCCTGACGAGAGAGAGAGAGAGAGAGAGAGAGAGAGAGAGAGAGAGAGAGAGAGAGAGAGAGAGAGAGAGAGAGAGAGAGAGGTGAAGGCAACCAAGGAACTTACCTAACCCAGCCGTGTATCACAGTAGCGGCGTGACTCCCCATTACTGTCCGCGAGGCGTTACGGAAGGATGCTTTTTCTTCCCTTTAAGGAGACCACTGAGAGTCCTTGAGTAGGCGAAAATGTTAACTCGTGTCTTCTCGCGCTGTGACTTGGGAGGAGGAGGAGGAGGAGGAGGAGGAGGAGGAGCAGCGAGGGCGGGAAGTGGGGTAGGAGGAAAGAGAGGAAGAGGATGAAGGAGGAAGCCAGAGAGGTGAAATAGGAAAAGGGGGAGGAGAAAGAAGAGGGAGGGAGTGGAGATCCTTGCAACCTAGTAACCTGTTGTAAGATCCCGTTGAGTAGAGGGACGAGAAGGTAAGGTAAGGGAAGGGAAGGTAGGTGAGCGTGGAAGGCAGGCCATAAGGAAGACATGGAAGGATGCAGGCAGGTAGGTGATTAAATTTACGAGCAGGCAGAGGCAGGTCGGGGCGTGCAGGTGGCAGGCTGGAGGGAGAGAGGAAAGGAGGTGAGCAAAGCAGGCGGACTAGCAGGCATGAAGGAAAACAGGAAAGGAGGACGGGAGATAAGTGATCAAATTTATGGGGAAAGGTGAGAGAGAGAGAGAGAGAGAGAGAGAGAGAGAGAGAGAGAGAGAGAGAGAGAGAGAGAGAGAGAAGGCCTGGGAATTGAGGGGATGTGAGGAGAAGGAGAGAGTAAGGAAACTAGAATAACAGCAAGGAATAACATGAAAGAAAACGAGATACGGGGGAAGAGGATGGGACGTAAAAAAGATGATAAATTGAAGATTGGAGGAGGAGGAGGAAAGGCCAGAAAAGAAGAGAAAGAATACGATGAACTACAGAGGAAAAAGAGGAGGAGCAGGAGAATGAGGAAATAAAAAAGGAATGAAAACCAAAAAGAAACAGATGAAGAGAAAAGAGAAAGACAAGGAAACAAGTTGAGGAAATGAGAAATTCTAAGTTGTATTTATCTAGGTGAAGCATGGAGGGTGTGAGTCAAGCTTGCATTGTTTTGTACTGGATAACCCAAAAATCTAGACACATCAGTAGTAGTAGTAGTAGTAGTAGTAGTAGTAGTAGTAGTAGTAGTAGTAGTATATTGCTTCTTTTTCCAGTTTTTATTTGAAGATTGAGAATGAGTTTGTCAAAAGAAGATTAAATTGACTTGGTGCTATTGAGTGGATGCGAGGAGTGATCACATAGACGAATATCATTAAGTAAATATCATCAGAAAGATACATTTTCTCCGTGTCTCGACTTTTGGGTCATCCTGTGCACTTAATATTTTCTTTAGCATAACTCGATATGTGTCAAGAAAAGAGTAGCAACCTGCTCCGCTTTCTGCTACTTTCATTTCACGCGTTACTGAAGGACCAGAAGTTAGTGAGGCGCCTCCAGTCACCCTTTGTCACGGCCTTGTGTGTCACAGAGGAAACCCAGATAGGCTCCTTACACCCACAACCATCACCATCACCACCATCCCCCAGCCTCCCGTTCCAGCAGTGTACAGCCCTTTATGCCTCCATGGTACAGCCCTTCCTCTCTCCTTACTCACCACCCGCATGTCCGCGCCGGGAAAGGGTCTGATTGAATTGCGAAGGACCTGATAGAATTGTGTACAAGGTGACATGTATCTATTGAGTTATTCGGCGACACACACACACTCACGCACACACACACACACACACACACTAGTAGTAGCTATGATAGTAGTTATGGTAGTAGCAACAACACCATTATCACCAATTAGAAATAATAATGTTAACAATAATGATAACACAAAAAAAAATATCATCTTAACATGGAAATTCTGGAGTGTTCTGGAAGATATTTTTCTCAGTGGGGCGGTGCTG
>NC_087155.1:31480055-31485055 GCF_035594125.1 Scylla paramamosain | reverse complement strand
CACTGACCTTCCTTGTATTGATCATGCTTCATCAATAGGCCTAAGCTTCATTACGAAGAGGAAAGAGGATAAATTAAACATCTAGCCTACGTTTCAGATAAAATTTTCACCAGCAGATTAATATGACTCCACGGGGCCCATTTTTTTTTTTAAGTTACATAAGCCTAAGAGAGAGAGAGAGAGAGAGAGAGAGAGAGAGAGAGAGAGAACACACACACACACACACACACACACACACACACACACATCGCGTAGTGTCCTGGTTAACACGCTAATCACTCACAACCAAGGAGGCCCGTGTTCGAATCCCGGGCGCGGCGAGGCAAATGGGCGAGCCTCTTAAAATGTATAGCCCCTGTTCACCTGCAGCAAGTAGGTACGGGATGTAACCTGAGGGATTGTGACCTCGCTGTCCCGGTGTGTGGTGTGCCAGTGGTCTGTCCTACCCGAAGATCGGTCACTATGAGCTCTGAACGGGTGACCAGCAGACGACTGTAGGTGAATCACACACACACACACACACACACACACACACACACACACGCAGATTGAAACAAAGGAAAACAGGCAAGAAAATATATTTGCATCAGATATAGATGCCAGTAAACAAAGGAAATAAAAGAAACTAACAAAAAAAAAAGATAAAGCAACAAAGCAGAAAGGCAAAACATGAAATAGAATATATATACACACACCATGCTCAAAACAAAAGACAATTAAAGGAAAGTATAAAGAAAACTGTGAAAAAAGAATAAATACATGAAAAAAAAAGGAAAAGGAATTAATCTAAGCTAATCAACCAATGAACAAATAATTAATATGAAAGAAAATAGTATAATTGAAGAAATCTAAACAAAATAAATAAATAAATAGTTTAATTGAAGAAATCTAAACAAAATGAAAGAGAAAAAAACAGTAGGAAAAAAAGTAGTTTACCAGAAATATAACAAAGGATAATGAAGCAAAAATTTAACTCACCTCCTCCTCCTCCTCCTCCTCCTCCTCCTCCTCCTCCTCCTCCTCCTTCCTCTAGTATACTTAATTACCCTCATAAATAACAACAACTCATCGCCAGAACAGAAGAAAGGGAGGGAAGGAAAAAGGAAAGAGAGAGAGAGAGAGAGAGAGAGAGAGAGAGAGAGAGAGAGAGAGAGAGAGAGAGAGAGAGAGAGAGAGAGAGAGGAAAAGGAGGTGAATTATGGGGTAAAGTATAAATAGATTAAGTGAAAAACAGACACAGGAAGAGGAAAATAGAGATGAAAGGAGGAAAAAAAGATAAGAAACATGGAAAATGGAAATAGAAAGATAAATTATTGATGTAGAGGAAATGGGAAAAAAAAAAGGCAGACAGAAAGAGAAAAATAAACATGGAATGAGAAAAAGAGAAACATGGAAACGGAAATGAAGGAAACAGAGAAGCAGAGGAAAGAGAAAATGGAAAGAAGGAGAGAATATATGAATCTGAAGGAAGATAAGAAGTAAAGGAAGTGAGACGATGAAGAGATTGAAGGAAAATGTCACTGAAAGAGGGTGGATAAGAGAGAAAGAAAGGAGGGAACAGAAGATAGAGGTAGAGGAAGATAAGAAAACGAATACTACGGGAAAAAGAGTGAGGAGGAAGGAAAGGATTAGAAGAAAGGATCAGAGGAAATGGAAAGATGGATAAAGAGGAGGAAGTGCCATAGGAAGAAGGATTAATAGGAGAGAAGGAAGATAGAGAAGGAAGGAAAGCAGGAGAGAATAGGATCGTGAGAGAGAGAGAGAGAGAGAGAGAGAGAGAGAGAGAGAGAGAGAGAGAGAGAGAGAGAGAGAGAGAGAGAGTATTCGCTGGAGGAGTAGCCATGGTAACACAGAGGAGGTTAGGGACTGTGGAGGAGAGGAGGAGGTGGAGAGGGAGAGGGTGGAGGCAAGAAGGGTGAGAGAAGGGAGAGGGAAGAACGTAACCTTTACCAAACACTGAGAGGGAAACGGAATTAATGATAACTAGGTGAGGGAAAAGTTTACAAAATTCTCTCTCTCTCTCTCTCTCTCTCTCTCTCTCTCTCTCTCTCTCTCTCTCTCTCTCTCTCTCTCTCTCTCTCTCTCTCTCTCTCTCTCTCTCTCTCTCTCTATTTGCTGCCTAGAGATTCCATATCCTGCCCTCCCCTCCTTCCCTCCCTCCCTCCCTCCCTCCCTCCCTCCCTATGACCAATTTTTCCTCCAGTAATTGATTTTTCCTCATCTCCGTTGTTATCAAGGGTTGTTATGTCCTCCCTCTGTCTCCCCTTACTAGGCATGAGGGAAAGAAAGGGGAGGGGAGGGGAGGAATGGAGAGAGGATAAGGATAGAGGGGAGGAGGAGGGAAGGGGGAATGGGGGGAAGGAAAAGGAGGGGTAGATGGAGTTAATAATGTCTCACTTTTCCTTCCTTAGCGGGATTCAGAGAGAAAGAGAGAGAGAGAGAGAGAGAGAGAGAGAGAGAGAGAGAGAGAGAGAGAGAGAGTAGGTGGGGATGAAACTGTAATACGTCCAAAAAGCCAAGAAAGAAAAAGAAAAGAAAGAAAGGAAGAAGGAAATATTTGATCAGTTACGTGTCTTCCAGCTTTCCCTTGTGTTTCTCTTTCTTTCTCTTGTATTTTTCCTCTACATTTTTACCTTCCAGTCTCAGCTCTTACCTTTTCACCTGTTTTTTCCCCTTTTATTTTATTTATTATTATTTTTTCCTCTGCCAGCTTGTGTGTGACCTTGATTTATTTTTCATCGCTGTCTAGCCTCCTCCTCCTCCTCCTCCTCCTCCTCCTCCTCCTCCTCCTCCTCCTCCTCCTCCTCCTCCTCCTCCTCCTCCTCTGTTTACCCCAGCTCTTCTCTCGTCCTCTTCCCTTGCTTTTCTTTGCGCATTTCTTTGTTTTTTTTTCTTCCTTTTCTCATTTCTTTTTCTATATTTTCTTTCGTTTTTTTTTCCTCTCTAAACTTTTCCTCCTTCGTTTTTTTCTCATTTTTTTCCTCTTCTTCTCTTTTCCTCTTCTCTTCTCTTTCTGTACCTCCTTTTCATGTCTGTTTTTTTTTTTTCTGTTCTTTCTCTCGTTCTATCTCCACTCTGTCACTCGTTTTTCTCTCCACCCTCCTTCCTTTGTCCTCCTCCTCCTCCTCCTCCTCCTCCTCCTCCTCCTCCTCCTCCTCCTCCTCCTCCTCCTCCTCCTCCTTTCCTTCGCTTCTTTGTACTCATTTCTTTTCTCTTTCTTTCTTCACCCTCCTTCAATCAACCTTCTTGTTCTCTCTCTCTCTCTCTCTCTCTCTCTCTCTCTCTCTCTCTCTCTCTCTCTCTCTCTCTCTCTCTCTCTCTCTCTCTCTCTCTCTCTCTCTCTCTCTCTCTCTCTCTCTCTCTCTCTCTCTCTCTCTCTCTCTCTCTGACATTTTCTCATGCCTTTCACCTCCCTCCTTTTGTGGGTTTTCCTTAATTTCCCACTCTCCTCATTCCTAGCCGATTGTAATTCCTCCTCCTCCTCCTCCTCCTCCTCCTCCTCCTCCTCCTCCTCCTGTTGCTTTTAATCGCTCCTTTCTCTTTCCCTGACTTATTTTGGGTCGCATTACAGTCCCACTTTCGTAATTCGGGCGTTTCCTTCACCCACTTTGCACCTGCAGCGCCTCCTCCTCCTCCTCCTCCTCCTCCTCCTCCTCCTCCTCCTTTTCCTCTTCCTTCTCGTGTTGTTTGTGCTGCCTTGCTGTGGTGTCAGGCCTTTGTTGTGGTGAGAGTATTTATAAAGAAGGGGCTGGTCGATCTGAGACGCCGCCTTCTCCCTCTCTCTCCTTCTCTCCCTCTCTTTCTCTTTCTCTTTCGCCAGCCGCCTCTCCCCTCGCTCCCTCCACCTGTTGTGTGTGAGTGTTTGGAAAGGTTGGCGCTGTGTGTGTGTGTGTGTGTGTGTGTGTGTGTGTGTGTGTGTGTGTGTGTGTGTGCAGCGTTTGGAGTGTTTGTGTATGTGAGGGAGGGACGGGTTTGTATGTGTGTGTGTGTGTGTGTGTGTGTGTGTGTGTGTGTGTGTGTGTGTGTGTGTGTGTGTGTGTGTGTGTGTGTGTGTGTGTGTGTGTGTGTGTGTGTGTGTGTTTTAGGAGGTTGTGTGATAAGGGGGAGGTGTTTGCATGTATGTATCTGTATAGCTTTGATGGGATGGTGAGGTGTGTTTATGTGTGTGTGTGTGTGTGTGTGTGTGTGTGTGTGTGTGTGTGTGTGTGTGTGTGTGTGTATGTGTGTGTGTATTTAGTAGGCTAGTGGATGTTATGTACAGTATAAACAAAGAATCCATGTATTTCTATGAAGCTAATCCTTTTATTTCTCTTTTCAGGTACGAGCAAGGAGGCACTCAGGTTGTACTGTGAGTGTCAGCAGGGAGGGGAAGAAGAGTGACTGAAGAAAATGAAGAAAAATACACTACATCTAATTACTAAAACACAAATGTTGGTCATGAGAACTTTTTTTTTTTACATTTGTAGAAGGCTAACCAAAGGTACACAAATTTGAAATGAACTCACTTAAATTACGCTTCAAAAATAGTTATGTAAGAGTTAAAAAACAAAAAAAGACAGATAAATTTAGTTCTGGAATTGTTTGGTGTTCCTCTCATGAAATTAATTCACAGGGAAGAAAATAGAAACGGTTAAAGAATTTCAAGAGTTTACCAGAGAGGGATGAAAGAGTGAAGATCCTGCTTTACTTTTGCATGAGTAAAGTGGATAGTCTTGGGCAGCGAGGCCGTGTGTGGAGGGACGGGGAGGGGAAGACAAGGTAAGAGGAGGAGTGACCATGGAAATAACAATAGAAGATAGGGTGGCAAGGGATGCGAATAATTCCACTAATACATTATCATAGTTTTCAGTTGTACATTCGAGATTATTATCAGAGAGAGAGAGAGAGAGAGAGAGAGAGAGAGAGAGAGAGAGAGAGAGAGAGTACCCGTGGATCCAATGACACGTGCTCTGCCAGACCCGTGCACTGGTAACACAAGCCACGTGCCGCTGCTCTGTACA
>NC_087155.1:31465055-31472555 GCF_035594125.1 Scylla paramamosain | reverse complement strand
TTCTTCATCTTCTTCTTCTCCTCCTCCTCCTCCTCCTCCTCTTCCTCCTTTACCTTTTATTATTTTTAACCTTTTCTTTTGTGTCTTTTCTTCTTTCCTACTACTTATGTATCGATATTTCATTACTTATTTTCTCTTTTTCCTTTTGTCTCATTACACTTTTTTTTCTCAGTTATTTTGTGCCTTCTGTTTATCTTCTTTTTTTCTCTCTCTCATTTACATCGAGTTCCTGTTTTCATGTCCCGTTTTCTTTTGTAAGGGACATATTTTTTTGTTTTTGTATTCTTTTTAATCATTATTATTTATCTTTATTTTTACTTGTTTACTTATTTATGTTTAATTTCGCTTCTAATCTTTCTTTTTTTTTTTTTTAGCATTTTTTTTCTACTTAATATGTCACTTTTATTGCTGTTCTTTCTTTTATCTCTTTTTTTTTTTTTTTTCTTTCTTCTTCTGAACTGTCACATTAATTTTCATTATTGTTATAGTTGCCGCTACAATTCAATTATTTGTGTCCCGGCAACTAATGGTGCGGCACTTAAGTCTTGATAGCTAATATTCTCTCTCTCTCTCTCTCTCTCTCTCTCTCTCTCTCTCTCTCTCTCTCTCTCTCTCTCTCTCTCTCTCTCTTCAATCTTTTACGTGTTCCCGTCACTTTATTTTCGTTGGTATCAATTTTACTGTAGTGGTGTTAAGATACATGCTCGTATACTTGCAAACATCCTTCCCTTCCCCCCTGCCATCCCCCCTCCCTCCCTATCTATCTTCCTTCCCTTTTTCATCCTTCCTTCCTGTCCTTCATTTTTTTTTTTTTTTTTTTTTTTCTTCTGCGTGAACATTCTGCTCTCCCTGCTTCCTTATTCTCTTTCATTCTTATCTTCATTCATTCTTGCCGTGTACGTAACCCTTTTCTCTCTCCTTACCTCCTTTTCTCCTTCCCCTTCTCTCCCTCTTTCCCTCCCTTCGTAAGCTACACACACGTCTCCTTCCCTCTCACCCGTGCTTCCTCTTTTCATCCCTTCCTTCATAACATACACAGATTGTCTTCCCTCCTTCCTTCCTTCCTTCCTTCCTTCCTTCCTTCCTTCCTTCACCTGAGTCTGGGCTGAAGAGGTAGCACGTTGGTATTTGCACGGCAGGGTGAGCGGGCCGCGTTAAATGGGCCGCCCTGCCTTCAAGGTGGTCGTAGCTTGTTAATTCCACGCTCCTAATTGGATTAAGGGAAGTTTATGCCGCGTGGTGGGAAAGATGAAGGCTGCTGGCTGGTAAGTGGCAGGAGCAAGGGAGAGGGAGAGGAAGAGGGAGGGACTAAGGGAGGATGGAGCAAGGTTGGTGTTGGTGGTGGTGGTGTGTTGGATGTAGGGCACTGGGTCTACTGCTGCTGTTTCTGTCGCTGTTCTTTCTCAGTTTCCTCCTATCTGTTTGTTTTCCCCCTTCTCGTCATGTCTTCATCTACCTGCCTGCTCCTTCACCTTCCTAGTTCACCCGGATTAATGAAAAATGTGTGTGAGTTGTGAAGTATAACATGAAAATATCGTAGAGAGAGAGAGAGAGAGAGAGAGAGAGAGAGAGAGAGAGAGAGAGAGAGAGAGAGAGAGAGAGAGAGAGTTGAATTAATTTACATAGCATATCATAATATAGATAACTGTATACTCGTAAATAAATAAATTAATTAATACATGGCATTAATCAAGTCAAGCTAACAAAAAAATAAATAAATAAAAAAAACAAAAACAGAGAGAGAGAGAGAGAGAGAGAGAGAGAGAGAGAGAGAGAGAGAGAGAGAGAGGGGGGGGGGGAAAGGCGCATATTGTGTAATCAGAGGAAAGAGATAACACAAGATTTTTTGCGTGTGTGAAGCCTTTGTCCTGCAGTGGACTCATTTACTCCGAGGCTAATGGAATAGAGTATATAAGATGAGAGAGATAGAGAGAGAAACAGAGAGAGAGAGAGAGAGAGAGAGAGAGAGAGAGAGAGAGAGAGAGAGAGAGAGAGAGAGAGATACCCTGTTATGCACGCAAGATAATCTTCCTTTAAACCATTATATAACGAGGAAAAACAGTGCTCCCCTCCTCTCTCTCTCTCTCTCTCTCTCTCTCTCTCTCTCTCTCTCTCTCTCTCTCTCTCTCTCTCTCTCTCTCTCTCTCCCTCCCTCCCTCCCTCCCTCCCTCCCCTCTCCCCTCCCTTCCCTCCCTAACCTTGACCTCCTCCTCCAATGGGCGGCAACCGGATACCTGAAGGAAAAGAAAGCGAGATAAGGGGAGAAGTAAAGATCAAATAGTGTATTAAAGAGGAAGAGACGAAGGAAATTGTTGATCACGTGAAAGGTGATGAGTACTGTCGCTAAACAAGCACTCTGTTGCACGATAGTCTCTTGCACTTCACCACAACCCGAGTAAGGAAGAAATGAGTGTGATTACTGTGATTGTTTTAGTCTCCAGTTGAGTTGTAAGTGTTTGTCCCTTACGTTTAACATTAAGTAGTGCATTTAGCTTCCTCATGCCATAAAATTACCTACTGTTATTCAGGGTACAGTAAAAATAAGGATAATTGTAATGAATGAGTTACTGTAGACGTTTTCATCTCTCTGATTACTAATATAATTTACTGTAGGAAAGGTTGTTTAAAGATAATCAGTTTTCTAATATCTCAAAATTACTTATTATAATTACTAGTCATTATTAGTTTGAATCAAAGAGAGAAAGGAACGGATGAGTAGCAAGAGATGCGTTTTAACTCCTTAATTACTAACACCTATCATCCATAATTCAATAAGATTATCTAATGACTGTCGGAGTAAATTAAACCGATGCTGTTATAGTGAAAGGGTTAAAATTCTTGTCCCGAAGTTTACGCAGACAATTGAAATGAAGGAAATGGAGTAATTGGTGATCTTGCAACCCTTGTAACCTTCCCATAATTGTTCGAGTTGTCAGTTATTATTAGCGACTAAGTTTCCCTCGGTGTACTTTTATCTATTTGTTTATTTTCGCATTTACTTATTTATGAACGTACTTATTTATTTATTGATTCATTAATGAGTTTTAGTGTCTTTTTTTTTGTAGTGAAGGGACTAATATTGACTTTTATTTGTTCATCAATTAGTGTGTGTGTGTGTGTGTGTGTGTGTGTGTGTGTGTGTGTGTGTGTGTGTGTGTGTGTGTTTCATAGGGAAGGGACTAGTATTGACTTGTCTAAATATGGCAGATGTGGCTCTTTTTACCCCTCTCTGTTGCTTTTCTTCTCCCCCCTTTTTTTTTTCGGACTGTAGGAG
Source organism: Scylla paramamosain (assembly GCF_035594125.1). Taxonomy (NCBI): domain Eukaryota; kingdom Metazoa; phylum Arthropoda; class Malacostraca; order Decapoda; family Portunidae; genus Scylla; species Scylla paramamosain. Next base: position 31,469,281 of record NC_087155.1, on the reverse strand, counting down.
CTTAATTAATCAATGCGTAATTAGCTTATTCCCGGAGCGGTCTGTGTTTGCGTGTGTGTGTGTGTGTGTGTGTGTGTGTGTGTGTGTGTGTGTGTGTGTGTGTGTGTGTGTGTGTGTGTTTTTCTTTTTAGGCAACAGGTTTTCAATGGTGTGTGGTGTTTTTGTTTTTCTTTCTTTCTCTCTTTCTTTTCTTCTTGTTTTCATGGTGGCGGGATGAGAAAGTAAGCAGGGAAATATTTTGTGGAATTGAAGTTGGAAGAGAGAATTGTGTGTGTGTGCGTGTGTCTGTGTCTGTGTCTGTCTGACTGGGAAATCTTCGTATCTGCTTATCTATCCTTGTAATTCCTCCTGACGTGCATGAGGCCTTCAGCGAGTCTGGATGGAGGGAGCATCGTGCAAATAAAAACCTTGGGGTCTGATGACAACATTCCGTGAAGCTGAAAAGGTAATGGCTGAACCCTGGATGCTGCTGACGTTGTTGTTGTTGTTGATGTTGTTGTTGTTGTTGATCTTCTTCGTCTTTCAGTGGTGGTATATCAGTCCTCTGCTTCCTTGAGATTCTGATGTTATTTTATTTTCCTCTTAGGTAATGCTTTTGGTTGTGATTGTGAGAGTGAGTGAGTTTGGGCGTCTTGTCTTGGCTGTCCTCCTTCAAGGGGCGTGGCAGTCTGACATTAGGTGTTTTATTGTCTGGTTGGTTATGATGGAAAGTGGAATTTCTTATGGCCAGGAGCTTAAATCAAAGGTTAAAAGTATAAGTTTTGAGGTATTTTGTAAAACATTTAGATTTTTATCACTGGCTTTAGAAATAGTAGTAGTTTTAGTAGTAGTAGTAGTAGTAGCAGTAGTAGTAGTAGTAGTAGTATCATTAATGTCGGCATTACTACGAACACTACCCTCGTTACTACTATTACTACTACTACTACTACTACTTTATACTACAACTATTACTACAACCTCTACCAATATTTTGCGAAGAACGAGATTAAGAGGGATACAACGCTTCCTGGGAAAAAAAAAAACAGCAAGAAACGATGAAATTCTGATATTTTTTTCTCCCTCTCTTTCCCTTTGTTTCCTTCTGTGTATCTCTGGGATGTTTCCTTGTACAAACAGCATCTCGTACAAAGGGCAATTACTAGTAGACGTGTGTATGTGTGTGTGTGTGTGTGTGTGTAGTAGGCGATGCAGGCATTTCATCATGTTGTTCGTGTATTTATTGCCAGGCGTCCCCATCCTGTTGCAGGGAAGAGAGAGAGAGAGAGAGAGAGAGAGAGAGAGAGAGAGAGAGATGTGTGTGTGTGTGTGTGTTCAACGAGTCGTACTTTGTCGTTAACTTGGTCAAGCTGTATTGGAAAACACGACAAGTTCCAACATTTTTTTCTCTCTTTCATAGTTTGTTACACCATTATTTTGACGTCTCCTCCGCTGCTGCTTCCTCATCCCCTTTCTCTGGCCATCATAACCACTGATAACAACACCAATATCGCCAATACCAGTAATTATGACATCACAACCATCATCAGTGATAAAAGCAGCACCATCGCCACTATACCGTGAACAACAACACCAATAATGCCAAAACCATCGCCACTTATAACACCACCACCACCACTACTAGCAGGAAAGAGGAGGAGGAGGAGGATGGGAAGAAGAAGAAGAAGAAATAAGATAGAAAAGGGGAAGAAAGTAAGAAAAATAAAATAGAGAGGGAGAAAAAAATAAGATAGAGAACATAGAAGAAGAGGTGAAAGTGGATGAACGATAATAACAACCATCACCACCATCACCACCACCACTAACAACAACAACAACAACAACAACAACAACAACAACAACAATCCTCTCTTGTGACATATCTCATTCTCATACACAAATACAATCGAATGAAATGTTATCGGGACACAAACCAGCTGTGGATAGTGTGCGGCGCGTTGGGTGAGGCGGCGGCTCTCGCGGCCTGCCCGGGGATCGGAAAGGAATAAAGAATAGCAGTGAAGGAGGCAGCGTGCGTGTGGAAGGAGGAGGGAAGGAACGGGGAAGGAGGGAGATCTGGCACAACGTAGCGATGCGTGGGAAGAGGAAAAGTGTTATAGAAATAGAAAAGTAAATGGTAGTGGAAAGAAGAATAGAATACAGGAATAGAAGAGTAAGCAGGGCCGTGGCGAGAGAGATCCCCACACTGCAGCAATGCGTGGCGAGAATAAGAGAAAAGAAGAGATTATGCAAATAGAAAGACGAGTAAATAGAGGAATAAATACTGACTCCTCACTGAGGGAATGCGTGTAAGGAAACAGCTGAAGAACGAGAGATACACAAATAATCTGATATGTAAAGAGAGCAATAAACACTCATAAATGGCTTGTAATGAAATAATACGAGGGAAATGAAGAAAAGAGGGATACATGAATAAATGAATAGATGAATAAGCAGAGGCATAGATAAAAATCTTATCTTATACAATACTTATATGAAAGGAACAAAAAAAGAGTGCATAAGAAAATATACTGATAAAAAGATAGACCAAGAAGTGAAAAGAATATCGGTAAAGGTAAAGTTGTGTGGTGACAGGCCACAGCTACGCGTGGCTTGTGCACTCATCACCGTCTTACCCCAGAGCAAAGCCACTGTGATATCCGGGTTTCCACAGTACCCTGCCCCAGGCTTCCCCAGGCACCCACTTATTGACCCACCCAAGGGAAAGATAAACAGCTGAGTGAGCTGAGGAGCGATTGCTCTAATCCGGCGCGCCATCCCTGCACCACGGAGGCGCGGATTGTGCTGGCATGAAAATAGGATCACATGTCATTTTTTAAAGCGAATTAATCTCTAACATTCTTTAACCCTTTCAGTACTACGGCATCAATTCAATTATATTCTGGATAGCATGATCGGATTTCATTAAATTTATGATGGTATTTTTCGTAATTATCGGTTAAAAGTCGGCTTGAGATACTCATTTGTAGCTGTGCAGTATCATTTGTTCTTCTCTGAGAAACAAAAGAGGAACTGATAAGCTCAGAAATTGTCTGTAGTTCTGAATGGGTTGTCGGCTCTTTTCTCTTGGAGTGTAGAGTTGCATAGCAGCCAATTAGGGTAAGTGAGATAATCAGGGCAAAACTGTATCGCTATGACAGAGACAGCATTAGTGAGAGTGTGTTTGTTTTATGCTGAGTGATTGATTCTGTGAATGACGCCACTTCATGCTGATTACCACACTCCTTCACTTCACGGTGCTGGTCAGGATTTTATTACCAGCTCTTTAATTTGTACACAACAAGTTCCTTCGGATGAATTTCCCTTGCAAACATTTTCACCCATAATGTTTCCTGCAAAAACACTGAACTCCGTGATAAATTAGGGTCATCTTAGGTGAGGGTGAAATAATTTTTAAAGAGGAAGGAATTATTCTGGCTGAAATTTTCATCGGGGAATCTTCGTGGATGGAATTTACTTGGATTAAATTTGCATAAAAGCTTTGAATTAATTCTTACGTGTGCACACAATGCCCAATGAAAACAAAAAAAAAGGAGTTTAAGGACATTTTTGAATAAGTACATTAGTGGTCAAGAGTCGAGTAACATTTTGTCTTCAAATGAACAGTATTTTGCGTTTTGCCTAATATTTAAGTCTCTCTTTAAAATCTGTCAGTTGTCAGATTGTATAAGAAGGATTGTTCACAGATCAGAGGAATTAAGATTGAAAGGAAACGCTAAATTTAGTGCAAAAGACTGGGGGACGTTAACACACTTTTCACCGTGACTGTACTCACTATTGCAGGTAAATGACCTTTTTTTATGACGCTGGGACAATAACCCAGGTGTCACATTTCACGTAATTAACCGGGCAATCAGTGCTGAGTTATATGTTATCAAATATGGTCATAAATTAATAAAGCGTGTGAAAGTTAATTAATGTGGACAAGGTGGAGCACAGAGGGGCGGTCCCAGGTAACACTAACTTGAGCCACACACACACACACACACACACACACACACACACACACACACACACACACACACACCTGTGTTGGCCGCCAGATTGAGACAGAAAGAAAAAATAAGGAAAGAGTGCAGAGAGAAAAATGAACAATTGGAAAGGAAAAATAAGGAAAGGGTGAGAAGGAGATATAAAAAGAACACTTGCAAAGGAGAAATAAGAAAAGTGTGAGAAGGGATGAAAAAGAATAAAAAGATAGCAATAGAATGTCGAAATTTATAAGGGAA
>NC_087155.1:31447555-31460055 GCF_035594125.1 Scylla paramamosain | reverse complement strand
ACTAGTCGTTTCTCTCAAGATGATTCTTTTTCTTCTTTCATTCCTCCTCCTCCTCCTCCTCCTCCTCCTCCTCCTCCTCCTCCTCTAGTTTTTAGCATATGAGCATGAGTAATCGCCCCATTTATCGCCCCCGTTGAGGGAGAGAGAGAGAGAGAGAGAGAGAGAGAGAGAGGGTTGGAATTCACAGCTTGCAAAAATTTAACCTCCTCTGTTTGTGTGTGTGTGTGTGTGTGTGTGTGTGTGTAGATTCAGTGGCTGATTTGAAGTGCTGACATAGTGTACGTAACTTTAGGTGTGTGTGTGTGTGTGTGTGTGTGTGTGTGTGTGTGTGTGTGTGTGTGAGTCCTCGTCTCCACAAAGTTGCGCCGCCATAACTTCCTTGGTTTAGTGGCTCAGCGGCGGACATGTTGTCACTGCTGTGTTCTTCCTCAGTCGCCTTGTCATCTCAGCCTTCCCCCTCCGTGTCTCCACAACCCCTCTCCGTCTCCTCCGCCACTCCTCCAAGACCTTCCCTCCAGATCTCCCCAGCTTCTTCAAAACCTTGAACTTTACTTTCAGACGCCTTTTCCATCCACACACTCCTCCTCCTCCTCCTCCTCCTCCTCCTCCTCCTCCTCCTCCTCCTCCTCCTCCTCTTCCTCCTCCTCCATATCCCTAAGGCCTCTCCCATATTCCTCTTGGCCTCAATCGTCTCTCTTCCCTCTTGTATCCTCCCTATCTCTCCTCCTCCTCCTCCTCCTCCTCCTCCTCCTCCTCCTCCTCCTCCTCCTCCTCCTCCTCCTCCTCTTCCTCCTCCATAGCCTTTCTCCGTCATGGCCCTAAGAATTAATCCTCTGAGTCGTCTCCTCACCACACACACACACACACACACACACACACACACACACACACACACACACACACACACACACACAGCCTCCTCCTCCTCCTCCTCCTCCTGTCTGGTGTTGGTCTTCTGGTCTTCTTTGGTGTTGCTTCTCTGGCGTCTTGAAAGTTTGGTGTTGTGTGTGTGTGTGTGTGTGTGTGTGTGTGTGTGTGTGTGTGTGTGTGTGTGTGTGTGTGTGTGTGTGTGTGTGTGCTTACGTCGTTCCTGTTTTTCTTTTCATTTTTAAATTGTCTAATATGTCTTTTTTTCTTCCTTTCTTCCATCATCATTATTATTATCACCATCAACATCAGTTTTCTCCTCCTCCTCCTCCTCCTCCTCCTCCTCCTCCTCCTCCTCCTCCTCCTCCTCCTCCTCCTCCTCCTCCTCCTTCTTCTTCTTCTTCTTCTTCTTTTCTTCTTTCTTCTTATTATTATCATCCTCCTCCTCTTCCTTCTTCTCCTTTCTCGTTTATTTTTAACTTCTCATCTTCCTCACTTTTAATTTCTTTCCCTTTAGTTCAATGAGTTTTCTTCCCGTCTCGTTTTATTACCATCCAATATCTCTCTCTCTCTCTCTCTCTCTCTCTCTCTCTCTCTCTCTCTCTCTCTCTCTCTCTCTCTCTCTCTCTCTCTCTCTCTCTCTCTCTCTCTCTCTCTCTCTCTCTATGTCCGTACCGTCATTATTTTTTTCCTCCATGTGTTCTCCCTGATATCTTTCTCTTCCTCCATATTTTTCCTTCTTGCTCCTGTCTCTTGTCTCTTCTCTTCTTCCTTCCATTTCTTCCTTCCCTCCCTCCTTTCCTCCCTCCTGTCACCATCACTCACTCTCCTTTCAGTCTTCCTTGCATCTGATCGTCGCTTCCTCCTCCAGCTCCTCCTCCTTCTCCTCCTCCTGTTTCTTGTCATCGTCTTCTTCGTTTCTCTTGTTTCTTTTTATCTCTTTCTCTCTCTCTCTCTCTCTCTCTCTCTCTCTCTCTCTCTCTCTCTCTCTCTCTCTCTCTCTCTCTCTCTCTCTCTCTCTCTCTCTCTTCTTTCTTTTCGGTGTCTTTTCTATCTTCGTTTGTTTTCTTATATTTATTCTTGTTCCTTTCTCTGTTCCTGTTTATGATTTTTAAAGTTATTCTCTCTCTCTCTCTCTCTCTCTCTCTCTCTCTCTCTCTCTCTCTCTCTCTCTCTCTCTCTCTCTCTCTCTCTCTCTCTCTCTCTCTCTCTCTCTCTCTCTCTCTCTCTCTCTCTCTCTCTCTCTGTGTGTGTGTGTGTGTGTGTGTGTGTGTGTGTGTGTGTGTGTGTGTGTGTGTGTGTGTGTGTGTGTGTGTGTGTGTGTGTGTGTGTGTGTGTGTTTCCTGTCTTTTTACTTTCATTCCACCTTGCGCCTTTCTCTCCTTCCTGTCATGCAGTTTTATGTCTCTCTTTATTCCACTTTTGTTCTCTACTTCCCTCCTTCTCTTACCTTACAAACTCCTCCTCTCCTCCTTTCATTTTTCCTTTCCGCAAACTGGAGGTGTCTTTAAGCAGTGAAGAGGAGAAGAGGAAGGAATAGATAGATATGAGGAAGATAAAGAAAGAGGGAGAAATAGAGGAAGTGGATCGAGGAAGGAATAGAAGGATAGATGAAGGAAGGAAAGGAAAGAGAGGATAGAGGGAAGGGAAAGTGGGAAGGGGAAGAGGAGAGAGAGGGAAGGAGGAGAAAGACAGGAGGAAGATAGAAGAGGGAATGAGAGAGAGAAATAAGGAATATAGGAAATGGATAGAGGGAAAGAAAGGAGGATTGATGGAGAAGAGATGGAAAAGGAAAGAGGGAAATAGTGATAAAAATAGTGGAGGGAGGGAGGAAAATATGGAATGAAATGGATGGATGAATGGAGGGAAGAAGGAAGGATGGAAGGTACTATTGATTTTGGATTCTGGAAAGGAGGAGGAGGAGGAGGAGGAGGAGGGATGTGTGACCTTCATGTGTGTGTGTGTGTGTGTGTGTGTGTGTGTGTGTGTGTGTGTGTGTGTGTGTGTGTGTGTGTGTGTGTGTGTTCATCCTGACCTCAAATGTCTTAAAATACTTCTTAACCCTGATACTTCTTCTCTTCTCCCTTATCCCTCCCTCCTTCTCCCCTGATCCTCCCTGACCTAGCTCCCTTCTTCCTTTGTTCCCCCTTATGCTGCTTCATTTTGATCATTATAACCTCTTTTATTCCTACTTGACTCCCTTTTTCTCTTCCTCATATTCTCCTCATAACCTCATTTATTATTCTTTTATTATCTTTTATTTCTTCCCCCATTCTTCTTTGTTATTCTCATAGTTTTTTTTTATATAATTCTTCCTGATTCCCTTTTGCCGCTTTTTTATTTTTCCTCACAGTCTCATATTCATCTCATAACCTCCATTTTCATCCCTTAATTCCTTTTTACTAACTCATTCTCTTCCAATTTTCCTCACACTTAAACTTTCGTCCTCTGTTCCTCCTCATCTCCACTCACACCTTCACTCTGCCCCTTCCGCATTCTGTCTCTCACGAACTGTTTCAAACTTTCACCCAATCTAACTCGCCTTGTCTCTCTCTCTCTCTCTCTCTCTCTCTCTCTCTCTCTCTCTCTCTCTCTCTCTCTCTCTCTCTCTCTCTCTCTCTCTCTCTCACCCTTTGCACTGTTATCTTATCTTTTGTCCCTCCTTATCCCTCCTCATAGCCTAATACTGCTCCTTTACCGTGGCCTTTTACCTTCCCCTTGCCCCTACCTGGCCAGCCTACCTTCCCTATTTACCTGTCCTCTCATCCTTACTTTCATTAGTCAAGGTTGGGTCTCTTGCCCAGAATGACTTGCCTCTCCATTTATTTTTTATCTTGGTACTGAATGTTTGCCTTTATGTATGTATGTGTGTGTGTGTGTGTGTGTGTGTGTGTGTGTGTGTGTGTGTGTGTCACTCAGTGTGTCTGTCTGTCTGTTGTGTCCATCAAGTTCTATTTTTGGTCTGTTTGTCCATCAGTCAGCTATCTCTCTCTCTCTCTCTCTCTCTCTCTCTCTCTCTCTCTCTCTCTCTCTCTCTCTCTCTCTCTCTCTCTCTCTCTCTCTCTCTCTCTCTCTCTCTCTCTCTCTGGCTGTGGAATGAAGGAGTAACATTCTCACTTTACCGAAATGAGCCGGAATGAACCTGCAACACATTACAAATTTTCCAGTAATCCAGAGAGCAAACTCCCCTAATTGGACGGCGCTCCCTGCTGGCCTCAGGTGCTGTGAGTGGCGAGTGGCGAGTCCTTGCCAGTATTTCACGACAACTCTGAAATAATGACGTCCGGAGTTTATACCCAAAAAGACACTCATTAACACCTTGACCTCAGTTTGTAGGTGTTTTAGAGTGTTTTGTGTTATGAATAAGCTTTGGTGTGTGTGTGTGTGTGTGTGTGTGTGTGTGTGTGTGTGTGTGTGTGTGTGTGATCTTTGCTTACTATTGTTATTATTATTATTATTATTATTATTATTATTATTATTATTATTATTATTATTATTATTATTATTATTATTGTTGTTGTTTTTGTTGTTGTTGTTGTTGTTGTTGTTGTTGTTGTTCAAGGAAAAATACCGCTATTACAACAACAACAACAACAACAACAACAACAACTACTACTACTACTACTACTACTACTACTACTACTACTACTACTATCACTACTGTTTGTTCCTCGTCTTCATTTCATATTCTTATTTCTTCTCACTTTTATCAGACATTCCCGCTTATTTTTCTTTTACCTTAGCCTTTTTGTTTATTTTTTTTTCTTTTTTCCTTTCTCTATTTTGCATTTTCTTCTTCCTCGTCCATTTCACCCTTTCATTCTTTCTTCTCCCTGTCCGCTTCTCTCCGTCTCTCCACTTTCCTCGCTTTGCATTGCTTATCACATCAATCAAACGTCCTTCACATATTCTCCCCCCACCTTTCGCCCTCTCCTCTCTCTCTTTTTCCATATTTTTCTCTTTTATCCTAGTCCATCTCTCTCTCCTCATCCTATTTCCTTCACTTCGTCTCTCTACTTGTACACCTCATCTCCTCACATCGTCTTACTTACCAGACTCTCTCTCTCTCTCTCTCTCTCTCTCTCTCTCTCTCTCTCTCTCTCTCTCTCTCTCTCTCTCTCTCTCTCTCTCTCTCTCTCTCTCTCTCTCTCTCTCTCTCTCTCTCTCTCTCTCTCTCTCTCTCTCTCTCTCTCTCTCTCTCATTGTCCCGACACTCCTCATGTCCACAATCTTATTTAAGGATGAACAGAAGGAAGAGAAACTTACAGCCACCTAACTCAATCTGCTCCTTGTGGTGAGGGAATCCCAGTTTGAAGGAGTGGAGGGAGTGAGGGGAAGTGGAGCAACAGGTGGAGAGTAAAGGGGAAGAAGTGGAAGAAGCATTGAATGTTCGGTAGGGTGAGGTGGAAAGGAAAGGAAAGGGGAGGGAGTAGGTGGAAAAGGTGGAGGTATGTTTTAGGATTTAGTGGGCTGGCTGTGGAAGGAGTGAAGGTAGAGGAAGAAGGTTCGGGAAGGAGTAATGAAGGTGAGAGGGGGAGAGAGAGCGGGAGAGCAGTGAAGCAGGGAAGGGAAATGTGAAATGAGTGAGAGTGAGAGTGAGAGTGTGTGTGGCTGGAGAGAGAGAGAGAGAGAGAGAGAGAGAGAGAGAGAGAGAGAGAGAGAGAGAGAGAGAGAGAGAGAGCAGTGGAACAAAGTGAGGTGGGAGAGTGCGTGGGTGGAAGGAAATGTGGAATATTCTAAAGTGGAGAGAAGGGTTAGTAATGAATAGTGGTGGTGGAGGAGGAGGAGGAGAAGGAAGAGGAGGAGGAGGAGGAGGAGGAGGAGGAGGAGGATGGGGAGGTGGAGGAGGAAGGGAAATGTTAAAGTGCAGGGCATTTGGTGGAGATAAAGGTGGATCAGTGGATTAGAGGAGAGGACGTGGTGGAGGGAACGTGATGCGAAGGACAATGAGAAAAGTTGGAAGAGAGAGAGGAGGACTAAAAACGAGAAAGAGAGGAAGAAGAAGAGGACGAATAGGAGAGTTATAGTCCAAGGGAAGAAAGATGATGAGGAGGAGAAAGAAGAGGAGAAGGAGAGGCAAGATTTACTGGGGATGAAATGGAGGAGATGATGGAGAGATGGAGGTGTGGTGGAGGTAAAGATAACAAGATGGAGGAAGATGGGTGATGGTGGTGGTGGTGGTGGTGGTGGTGGTGGTGGTGGTGGAGAGGAAGGGAGAGAAGGTGAAAGGTGGAGGTGAAGTGGATAGCGGTCAGGTAGATCACAAAAGCTCTCCTTCTCTTCCTCTCTCCTCTTCCCTCCTTTCTTATTTCCTTTTCTATGTCCTTCTTCCATCCTTCCTCCCTCCCTCTCTTTTCTGTATCTCTCGTCTCTCGTCTCTCTCTCTCTCTCTCTCTCTCTCTCTCTCTCTCTCTCTCTCTCTCTCTCTCTCTCTCTCTCTCTCTCTCTCTCTCTCTCTCTCTCTCTCTCTCTCTCTCTCTCTCTCTCTCTCTCTCTCTCACTGTCTTTTTTTTCTGTCTCGCTCTTTCATTTTCCCCTCCCCTCTCTTCCCATCTATCTTCTCTTCTTTCTTCACCCTCCCCTTCTTCTTTCACCATCCCTCCCTCTTCTCATCTTTATCTCTCTCTTCTTTGTATCCCTCATCTTTCTCCCTGTCTTTTCTTGTCTCTCACCTTCACCTTTCTTCTCTCCACTCTTATCTTCTCTCTCCGTTCTCTTCTTATTCCTTCACTATCGCCCTCTTCTTTCCTCCTTCTTTATTTCTTCTTTGTATCCCTTCACTATGTCTCTCTCCGTCTTTTCCTCCCTCTCTCCTCCCCTCCCCTTCCTCCTTTCCCTTGGCCGGAAGCTTTTCCTCCCCTCGGATTCCTCTTTAGTCCAGCTCAGCGTGGTTTTTTCCTCCTTTGTTGTTTTTATTCTCTTCCTCTTCCTCTTCTTCGTCTTTCCAAACTTCTATTTTTGTCCCTGATCTCCGCTCCGTCACCTTTTTTTTTTTTTTTTAACCTCCCTTCCTTCCTGTTTCCCACTTCCCCCTTCCCTTCACCTTCACCTAAGATCTTGCCTTTACCCTCCTCCTCTTCCTCCTGCTCTTCTTCCTCCTCTCTCAAACAAACTTCTCCTCTTTCCCTCCTCTCTCCTCACTTTCCCTTCTCTTCACCTGCCTTTATTCCCTTCCACCCCTCGTCTTTCCTTTATTTCAGCTCCTTCTATCTCTCCATTTTCTCTCTTCTTTTCCCAGTTACTCCATGTTTCCTTCAACTTGCCTCTCCTTCTATCTCTTATCTTCCTTTCTCTTCTTTGCCTTGCTTTCCTTTGTCTTCCATTCCCTTCTCTTCCCTTGGCATGGATTATCCTGTCTTTTTTCTATCTTCTTTTATCTTACTTTGCCTTGCCTTGCCTTGTCTTGTATTTTATATTCTCATCTCTTCTTTTCTCTTCCATTTTCTTGTTTTTTTTTCTTTTCCTTTCTTTTCCTTTCCTTTCCTTTCCGTCCTTTTTTCCGTCCTTCCCTTCCCTTTCTTTGCCTTCCCTTCCCTTCCGTTCTCTTCTATACTCTCCACTCCTCTCCTCTTATCTCCTAGTTTCCCTTCCTTCCTCATCCTTCCCTTCTTTTCCATTCCATTCTTTTCTGTACCCATGACTCCTTCTTTCCTCTCCTCTTCTCCCTTCCCTTCCCTTCCTTTCCTTTCCCTTCCCTTCCCTTCTCGTCTAGTGCTTGGTGATGGGCGAGCAACAGGCGCTAACTCTATTGCCTCCTAACTTAGTTACTCCCGAGCCCAACACTGACGAATAATCTGGCGGTGTTGAGGACGATCTTGGCTAACTAACACGCTAGTCGACACGTGGATTAGAAAGTTATTAATTCCGTACCTCTTGTGTAGTTGTTTCGAAAAGATACGTAGTTTGTGTGTGAATTTAGTGAGAATTGTTTGGCTTTTTCTCGTTGTGTTTTTTGGAGTCAATGCTATGAAATAGTGTGAAAGAAGATGTTTTTTTTTATTTTGTTATTGTTTTCTTTCTTTCTTTATTTATTTGTTTTTCTTTTTAGGTGGTATATTTATTCTACGTATTAAAGAACAATGTGAATAATCAACAGTATTGCCGATAAGTATAATATGTAGTTGTACTTTGATTCGAAATATACTTGTTATTTCTTTAGTAAGTTACGAGTATGTGTGTGTCATTGACGTTGCTGAAAAAAGAAAAAAAAAAACGAATAAATTAATAAATGAAATGAAATAAAATAAAAGGTTAGCAATGCAGATCAATAAGCTATTCATTCTTTATGTTCTTTTTATATTTATTTATTAATGTGTTGAATTTTAGTGCTAAGTGTGTCTTTTTCTTTTTCTCTTCCTTTTTTTTTATACGCTATTGAGTCTTGTGTGTGTGTGTGTGTGTGTGTGTGTGTGTGTGTGTGTGTGTGTGTGTGTGTGTGTGTGTGTGTGTGTGTGTGTGTGTGTGTGTGTAGCGACGTCAGAGAAACAATGATGTGCGTGTTGTCCTCATTCGTGTCAGATGCTCCTCTCCCGCCCCACTCATTTCCTCTCCTTTAACCCCCTTGTCCCCTTCCCTCCTTCGGCCCCTCTCCGTCCAGAATTGTTCCTCTTTTAGGCTGAGGAACCACGAGGATTTCACCTTCAGTATACTCAGTCTATATATAGAGAGATATAGGCGAGGGTTAGAAAAACATAGATAAAAAAAAAAAAAAGAAGAAGAAGAAAAATTGACGCTTCCCCTTCCCCTGAAAATACATAAATGAATAAAAAGTTAACCCTTTCTCAGCGATATGCAGTAATTCTCAGCACTTGAAGCAGTGCATGAAATTTTTGTAAATAAGCATCTACAGGAACGAAAGGGATTAAAAAAGACTTGATTATGTAAATTTATTGAATAGAACCTTTGGGAGGAGGATGTGGAACAAGGAAAGGCGTCTCAGAGTGGTTAGTAATGAAGGAAAGATGCGCCAAATAGCAGTGAAAGGGTTAATTAAAAGGAAAGCCTTAAGTCCAGTCTCCTTTCCTATGAATTAAACTTTTAAAGGAGGAGGAGCTATGAAGCCACTTTCGAAACTTACTGAAATTAGCCACCAGATTTGAAACTTTTGCCTACTTCACTTTTTTTTTTTTTTTGAGGGGGGACGGATGGGCGGGGGGCAGTGATGCAGCATTTACGTAGCAGTTAATCAGTTTTTTTTTTCCCCTTCTTTTTTCATTTTTACTTCCCCGAGGTCAGTCTCCACACTCATGATATAAAAAAAAAAAAAACGGTGTACAATTCCATCTATTTGCTTATTTTACTCATATTTTCTTTTCTTTTTTCGGATTGTAAACAGGTGAATGACAGCCACTGAACCTGTAACGTAGGTAGGATGAAAGTGAAGCCTGGACGGAGAAAAAATGTGAAATCTTTGCCACTTGAAGAGAAAAGGGAAAGTGATGCGCAACTTTCCACCAGGCGTAAATGGTAAACGAGTGTGAGGCGTTTGAGAATTTGTTGATGTTGTGTTTACATTTTTCAGCCATAGAAAATGTAACAGTGACGTATTTTTTGTTTGCTTTTTTATTCAAGGAAAACATGTGACAGTCGCTTTCTGGAACGGGTCTGTGCTCTGTTCTTTTTTTCCTCTTTTTTTCCTCTATTTATTTTTTGTGCTTTATTTACACCTCTTACTCTCCTTCCTCTAGTGTAAATGAACAAAAAATAAAGAAAAACCTAAAAGAATGATGCAATAAGAGACAGAGAGAGAGAGAGAGAGAGAGAGAGAGAGAGAGAGAGAGAGAGAGAGAGAGAGAGAGAGAGCGGTAGCAACTCTTATCATTACGGAAAGTGAAACCTTGGAGGAAAAAAAAAAAACCAGGACAGAGGCGGCATCGCGGTGACGTCACGGGTGGAGTGATGAGGCAGATGGCGGCGGTGCATGAGTGGGTGGCGGTGACTGGTGTGCGTGAGTAACCTGGAGTCACCTGTGCTGCTGTAAATAAACCTTAGCTAGTTAAATATTACAGAGCGGATATTCTGTTTACTTTATTTTGTTTACGATTATTTGTTTATTTTTATTACTTTTTTTTTACTTCCGTTAAGTACACTGTTTACTTTTTAAATAGTAGTTACTTAGTTGGTTACTTTTCTGTCCTTGCTATATCTCTTATTTACTCTTTCATTAAGGTCTATTTATCATCTGTTAAATTTTGGATTCATGACAGATGTCCCATCTTGGTTTTTGGTATGTGCTCATTGATAGACTGATTATTTACGTACTTCATTTTTATTCCCTTATCTCCTGTTTAGGGAAAATTTGCATGGAAATTGTTTTAGTAACTTATACTACATGAATAATTTACTTACGCTTCCGTGTACAAATGACTTTAAGATTGTATTAAAAATTCCGAATAACTCGTACTTAACAGAGAAGACTTCAGTAACTTATATGAACCTTGCTTTTATTTAAACTTACTTACTCGACTGTTATTTATTTTTTGTAACTTCATCATAGGTATTGGTGAGAGCCCCCGACTGCGTATATATTTACATAACCACGAATCATTAGCATTAATAACTACCGGCAGGTTCCACAGAGAACTGCTTCTTAGGCGCTCACTGCAGTAAAGGGAAAACTCTCCGCTATTGGCTTTCGTCTGTTGCTTTGTGTGTCTTTTCTTTTTTTTTCTTTTTTTTTTTTAGCCTTTTGTGGCTTTCTTCATCAGTCCATTTTATGCTCTCTCTCTCTCTCTCTCTCTCTCTCTCTCTCTCTCTCTCTCTCTCTCTCTCTCTCTCTCTCTCTCTCTCTCTCTCTCTCTCTCTCTCTCTCTCTCTCTCTCTCTCTCTCTCTCTCTCTCTCTCTCTCTCTCTCTCTCTCTCTCTCTCTCTCTCTCTCTCTCTCTCTCTTGGATAGTGGGGTCAGTGCCTTGGGTAAGAAACGAACAAAGCCAGACGCACTGTTTTGTGTCAGCGAGGTCAGTACCCCTTGCTTTAAATTTAAAATACCAACCCTCTGAGTCTTTAGCACTGAAGTTTTTATTGTTCCATCCCATTTTCTTTTATGTATCTTACATCTAGTGTTTTCTTATATACTTTCTTTTTTTTACCATCGCATATTTTTTTTTAATGTCAGTATTTTAACCTGCCATATTTGTAGCTTTGAACATTTTGCAGCGGCGCCTTATGACTGCGATGTTGCGGCGCCATAAACCAGATCTCTCTCTCTCTCTCTCTCTCTCTCTCTCTCTCTCTCTCTCTCTCTCTCTCTCTCTCTCTCTCTCTCTCTCTCTCTCTCTCTCTCTCTCTCTCTCTCTCTCTCTCTCTCTCTCAAGAATTTTCCAAGAAAGGCATTTAAGTATAGTGATCAATGATTGCCCTTTAGACCTTTCCCTAGACTACTGAAGGGCACCAGTTGACGTCATTCTCTCTCTCTCTCTCTGTCTCTCTCTCTCTCTCTCTCTCTCTCTCTCTCTCTCTCTCTCTCTCTCTCTCTCTCTCTCTCTCTCTCTCTCTCTCTCTCTCTCTCTCTCTCTCTCGACGCGTTTTCTTTAACCTAGTTATTTTCTTCTGCTCTGTTTCTATCATACATAAATTATTTTTCACTCCCTTTATTTATACGTATTTTTTTTCTTTCAATTCAAAACTTTTTAAATGGAATGTTTACTTGGTGCGTCCTGTTTGCGCAACTTTTTTTTTTATATTTTCCTTATCTTTATTTATCTGCTATTTATATTTCAGTCCATCTCTCCCACTTTCGATCGTCTCCTTCCCCGCATGTCTCCTTCCTTGCATCTTTCACGTGTGTGTGTGTGTGTGTGTGTGTGTGTGTGTGTGTGTGTGTGTGTGTGTGTTGTTTATTTTATCTTCTCTTCATCTCACCATCTCTCTCTCTCTTGCCTTTTACTTCACAAATCTTCTACCTTTCCACCTTTCCCTCCTCCTCCTCCTCCTCCTCCTCCTCCTCCTCCTCCTCCTCCTCCTCCTCCTCCTCCTCCTCCTCCTCTCTTTACTGTGATACACTTAAGTAGATTCAGAAACAAAAATAAACTTATAGCTACCCAAAACACACACACTCTCTCTCTCTCTCTCTCTCTCTCTCTCTCTCTCTCTCTCTCTCTCTCTCTCTCTCTCTCTCTCTCTCTCTCTCTCTCTCTCTCTCTCTCTCTCTCTCTCTCTCTCGTTAGGTTAAGCTCTAACACAAAACGAGACCGAGACCCGAAATCTACATATAGAGACCGAGCCGAGATAATGTGGTTAGCGGAGAGGGAACCCAATCAGCGAGATAAAAGACCAATCAGGTAATGGCGTTTAGCGTGAAGGCAGGAACAGCGAGCAGCCAGCTGAGGGCGGCGCGTATGAGAGCTGAGTCTTGTGGTCTGTTCAGCTCTTACCACTGTTCTGGTGGTCTTCCTGTGTTTATATTTTGAGAATTGTGAGATTTGGTTTGTATGGACACAGGGAGGTAAGGGAAAGAGAGAGAGAGAGAGAGAGAGAGAGAGAGAGAGAGAGAGAGAGAGAGAGAGAGAGAGAGAGAGAGAGAGAGAGAGAGAGAGAGAGTAGATTAATTTTGTGTTTTCTATCCTACAGAACTATTTCAGTAGCTGTAGTGCAAATATAAGTCTTTTAAACGTTACAAGTGGTTATAGGAAAAA
>NC_087155.1:31440055-31442555 GCF_035594125.1 Scylla paramamosain | reverse complement strand
GATAAAGAGGAAGAGGTAAAGGCAACAGCATTATTTTCTTTTTTTCTTTTTTTCTTTTTTTTTCTTCTACTCACCTTCAGTTTTGCTCCTTTCTTTCTCTTATCCTTTCCTTTTTTTTTCTTCTTTTATATCAATGTCTCATAAAATTTCTTCTGATTTGTCTATTTATTTATTTTTTTTTTTTTTACCTCATCAATACATATCATTCTCTCATTCACATTTATTTTCTGCCTCTCTTTTTTCTCTTTTTTTATTTATTTGTATTTTTTTATTGATGTCTTCTTCTCTTTCTCTTTTCTCTTTCTTTTCCCTTTTTTTCTTTTCTCTTATTTTCTCCACTCCTCCTTTTTATCAATAATTTCTCTGGTCCTTCCTCTTATCTCACGTTCTTCCATTTCTTTCAGTTCTCTTTTTCCAGCGTTTCCTTCCTCTCATCTTTTCTCCTTCCATTCAGTTTTCCCTCCTTCACTTCCTCTCATCTTTCCCTTTCCATTTCTTTTTCCTCGTTTCCTTCCATTTATCATTTTCTCTTCCATTTCTTTATCGCAGCCTTACTTTCCTCTGATTTCTTTTCTTCTTCTATTTCCTTTTCCATAACTTCGCTTCCTCTTATCTTTTCCACTTTTATTTATTTCCCTCTTTCTCTTCCTATTCTTATTATCTTTTCCTTCATATTTTTCTTATTATCATACCTTCCCGTTGTTTCTCTTTCCATTTCTCTTTTAATCATCGTTTACTTCCTCTTATCCTTTCATCATTCTCTTCTTCTCACCTTCGTTTTTCTTTTCCCCACCTAATAATTTTCTCTTTCTCTTACCTCGTTTCTCGCACGGTATTGGTCAGCGGTCACCCAATCATTGACCTGCCCTCTAGCGGCGCAAAATTGGTTAGATTGAGTATACCGAGGTTAGGTTGTTTCCGGCCTTATATGGGTTATCTCTCTCTCTCTCTCTCTCTCTCTCTCTCTCTCTCTCTCTCTCTCTCTCTCTCTCTCTCTCTCTCTCTCTCTCTCTCTCTCTCTCGCTCTCTCATCAAATTAGTCTCCTACTGACCTAGTCTTCGACCATAATAGAGGTACACAGGCTCTCTCTCTCTCTCTCTCTCTCTCTCTCTCTCTCTCTCTCTCTCTCTCTCTCTCTCTCTCTCTCTCTCTCTCTCTCTCTCTCTCTCTCTCTCTCTCATCAATTTGTAACTCATCAGGAAGGCTAGAACCGTCGGCTGTGTCACTCAAAGGAGGAGGAGGAGGACGAGGAGGAGGAAGACGAGGAGGAGGAGGACGAGGGGGAGGAGGAGGAGCAGGGGGAGGAGGAGGGAGGAGAAGAAGAGAAGGACGAATGGTGCCAGGAAGAAGGAATGAGGGAGGGAAAGAGGTAATGGGTTTCGGATATCATATATTCTCAAAGGTCGCTTGGTCATGACGAAGATGTGACAAGGCTTATTCCTCATTCCTTCCCTCCCTTTCTCACTCCTTCCCTCTCCCTTCCTCACTCCTTCCCTCTCCCTTCTTCACTCTCCCTCTACGCCCCCCTCACTCTTCCTCTGTCCTTCCTTCCCACCTCCCATCCATCTTCTACCTGTCCCGTGCCTTCTATCAGCTCATCCATCTCCCTGTTCTTCTTTCATTCATGTCTTTCTTCCTTTGTCTCAGTTCTCCCTCCTCCTCCTCCTCCGACATTCAGTTTTTTTTTTTTTCTTTCATCACCTTTCCCTCCTAACTTCCCTCATTTTTCACTAGCCTACTGGAGACATGAAGGAAGGAATACATGGAAGAAACACAGTCCAAGAGATATTTTCGTCTGTAATGTTTGTATCTGCTGAGGACGTAAGTGCGAGGAAAGGATAGAATTGAACAAGGCTTCCCCTCCACCCATCCTTGCCAATGCGTCGTTAAAAAATAGTGTGGAGGGAAGAGCATGTGGAAGATGAGGATATGGAGGAAAGGTCAAAGAGAGAGAGAGAGAGAGAGAGAGAGAGAGAGAGAGAGAGAGAGAGAGAGAGTATGGGTGTGTGTTTGTTGCTTTTGCAGTGAACTGATCACAACTTATGTGTTTGTGGTGTTGTTAGGGCAGGATGTGGTGACGGTGGTGGTGATGATGGTGTTGTGTAGTGCTAGTGCAATGCGCACCAGCACTCTCCTCTTCCTTTTCCGCGTCATCATCATCACCATCATCATACTCATCATCATCATCATCATCATCATCATCATCATCATCATCATCATCGTCGTCGTCGTCATCATTAATTGTTTTTATGTAGAAAATAAGGCACTTCTTTGTGTATGTCCTTTCACACACACACACACACACACACACACACACACACACACACACACACACACACACACACACACACACACACACACACACACACACACACACACACACACACATGTATACCTAAGCAGGGTCCAGACAGGCTCCGTCATCCCTCATCCTGTGGTAATGACGAGCTTCCTCCTCTCTCTCTCTCTCTCTCTCTCTCTCTCTCTCTCTCTCTCTCT
>NC_087155.1:31427555-31437555 GCF_035594125.1 Scylla paramamosain | reverse complement strand
CTTACCTGCCTCTCCGCTCTTCCCTCTCCTGCCCCGCCAGCTTCTCCCTTCCCCTCCTTCCCTTTCCACGGTCTTCTTCCTTCCTACCAACTTAATTAAAGATCCCAACCATTACTTCACCTGCAAACGTTTAATTAGGGTCGTTATTCTATTAATTAGTGTCTTTATTCTCTGTTATGAGCCAATTTGCTTACATTTATTTGGGTTGTCTTTAATAATGGTTCCTGATGTAATGATTGAGTGATTATTTGTGTTTAATTCCAGTTTTTATTTGGATTTCGTATTCTATTTCTTATTTTGTGTTCATTTTTACGTTTTTTTTTATTCATTGTTTATGTTTTGAACCTTTTTTTTGTCATTCATTTCCTGTTTTTTCTTTGTTCTTTATTGTTGTTATTGTTATTGTTAGTAGTAGTAGTAGTACTAGAAGTAGTAGTGGTATTAGTAGTAGTGGTAGTAGTAGTAGTAGTTGTTATAATAGTAGTAGTAGTAGTAACAGAAGTAGTAGTAGTAGTAATAGTAGTAGTAGTAGTAGTAGTAGTAGTAGTAGTAGAAATACCAGTATCAGTAGTAGTAGTAGTAGTAGTAGTAGTAATACCAGTAGCAGCAGTAGTATTAGAAGAAGAAATATTAGTAAATAGTAATAGTAGTAGTAATATTGATAATAGTGGTAGCAGTATTTATTAATTTTCGTGGCGTCGCAATGTTTCATCAACGATTTTTCAATTTTCTTGCTTGTCGTGCCGTTTGTTATGCATCTCGTTACTCCTCACCCTTCCCTCTCTTTCCTGCTCACCCTCCACTGGCAGAATCCCTCCCTCCCTCGCGCCATCGCTCACCACCCTCTTGTCTGTATGTGTGCCAGTATTTATGAATTCCCGCCACCCTTGATCATTCTTACCAGCATAATGGGTAGGTAGGGGAGGAAACAACACCAACTTAACCATTCTTTTTTATTAGTATTTGTTGTTGTTGTTGTTATTATTGTTGTTGTTGTTGTTGTTGTTGTTGTTGTTGTTCTTCCATTGTCCTCTTCTTTTCTTCTTCTTCTTCTTCTTCTTCTTCTTCTTCTTCTTCTTCTTCTTCTTCTTCTTCATTCTTCTTCGTCTTCTTCTTGTTCTTCTTCTTGTTGTTCTTCATTTCTTGTTGTTGTTGTTGTTGTTGTTGTTGTTCATCATCATCATCATCACCATCATCTTATTATCATTACTATTTCTCACATCACCATCATCATCATCATCATCATCATCATCATCATAAGCAGAAGCAAGAGGAGGAAAATCTTAGAAGTCATTATATCCACCACCTCTAATTGGCCCTAGGTAAGCGTGCCAATTAAGTCAGAAAAGTCCCTTGCTTTCGTATTTAACTAAGTGTCCCTTCGCTTCTTTTTTTTTTTTCCCTGCGGTACCGAAGAAAAATTCCGTCATTAAGTTGGAGTTTGGCGTCACCTGCAGAGAGAGAGAGAGAGAGAGAGAGAGAATGTTTTTTGGTTGAGTGAGATATTGGCATTGGTTTTATAACTCTCTCTCTCTCTCTCTCTCTCTCTCTCTCTCTCTCTCTCTCTCTCTCTCTCTCTCTCTCTCTCTCTCTCTCTCTCTCTCTCTCTCTCTCTCTCTCTCTCTCTCTCTCTCTCTCCCTGGTGTGGTCTGATGAAGGAGGATCTGAGGTTGTTATGGTGCTAATTGGAGTGTGTCTTTCCACGGTTGAGAGAGAGAGAGAGAGAGAGAGAGAGAGAGAGAGAGAGAGAGAGAGAGAGAGAGAGAGAGAGAGTGGAGGTACATGTTGTGGTGAGAGGGACGAAACAGAACAAAAAAAAAAGGTTACATGATGAAGGATAATGCTAAAAACAGAAGAATGGAGGAAAAGAGGAAAGCAGAAAACGATGCGGATAATTGAAAGAGAGGAAAAGGAAGCCAAAAATCTGAAGGAAAGACATGAAAGAAAAAGGTGAAAGTTGAGGAAAAATGTTGCTTAGAAAATAAAGACACTTAGAAAAGGATACGTGTTAAGGAAGGGAATTAAGGGCCATTTAAGACGGAAGAAGGGGAGGATGAGAAAGGATGAGAGAGAAGAGGATGAGAGAAAAAAATATATGGGTCTTGAAATGAAAGGAAATGGATGTTTGAAGGGAAAAAAGAAGGGGATGAGAGAGAAGGGGATGGAGAAGAGTATACGGGGTCTTTAAATGGAAGAGAATGAATGTTTGAAAGGAAAGAAGGAAGGGGATGAAAAAAAAAACGTACATAAATGGCTCTTGAAATGGAAGGGAAGGGATATTTGGAGGGAAAGGAGAGGAGATGGAAAGGGGAAAGGCAGTATTAGAAAGGAAGAGAATGTTCGTAAGGGATGCCAGGTGAGGAGACTGTTAAGCTTTAAGTGGGTGAGCGGGGTGGCTAAACTCTCTCTCTCTCTCTCTCTCTCTCTCTCTCTCTCTCTCTCTCTCTCTCTCTCTCTCTCTCTCTCTCTCTCTCTCTCTCTCTCTCTCTCTCTCTCTCTCTCTCTCTCTCTTCGCTCAAATACACTTACCATACTCACTATCAGCCTCAGGTAAAGGGTTCTGTCCACTACCTGGAACTCAGCGATGCTCTCTCTCCCTTAGACGCATTCAGTGTGTTGCGTCGAGATGAGAGTGATGGAAATGGTGATTAATGCTGATGTGATTCTGATATTAATAGATACTGTTAATTACTGTGAAATAATGTTGTTACGTATTGATTACAACAACAACTACAACTACTACTACTACTACTACTAATACTAACACTACTACTACTACTACTACTACTACTACTACTACTACTACTACCACCACCACAAATACTAGTTTAAAATTCATTTCTATTATCTTGGCTTACTATAATAACATAAACGCTGCTTTTCATCGCACTAACTTCTTATCTTACTTTTTTTTGCAGGTATGTGTCAGAGTAGGTGTGGGTGCGCCGTGGTGATGGGTGTCTGTGATCCGCCTGTAAGTACCTTTAAACTACCATGCATTACTGTATCCGAACTAGTGTATTGCCTGTTCTGCCATCAAGCGTCGGTGTTGTGATTGATAAGTGTAATGCCGTTCTCTCTGGGCAAGGTTTGGTGATTGTTGTCGACTGCATTGATGTCTGAGAGTGAGTTGCTGTGCTGATTGGTGGGAAAGTGACTCATTGTAGCTGCCTTAAATCTCTCCTCTTTTTCCTCCTTCTTTTCCCCGTCCTCCTCCTCCTCCTCCTCCTCCTCCTCCTCCTCCTCCTCCTCCTCCTCCTCCTCCTCCTCCTCCTCCTATCTATTACGTTGTGTTTTTGTGGTTTGTGTTCAGTGTGTCACCGCGTCAGAGATTATGATCAATTGGTTGAGGTGGTTTATATACACTGAAGGGAATGTCACCCCCGCGACTTGTAACCAAGAGCACGTAAATACTGATACTGACACCCCGGTATTACGTGCAGATAACCGTGGCTGTACGTAAACGTCTTTTGAAATGCTCCCAGGGATGATTGTACCTTCATTTACTCAGACCGCTTATGTCATTTGGATCAATCATGTCATTTGCATCTTTCATCTTCCTCATATTTTCTCATTACGGGAATGTAACACCGACAGTTTCAGTGGCGCAAACATGTTTCTCTCTCTCTCTCTCTCTCTCTCTCTCTCTCTCTCTCTCTCTCTCTCTCTCTCTCTCTCTCTCTCTCTCTCTCTCTCTCTCTCTCTCTCATTAGAATCACAAATGGCCCACAAGACTAACCATTAAATTTCATGAGTCACAACCCGCCGTGGTGAACAGGAAGCCAAAGACGAGCCATTAAGAAGCAAGCATAACTAAAACCTTTTCACAGGAACACGACTCAAGCATCGCAGCCTCCTCGGGACCAAAAATAGTGCGCACTCCTTCACTTTGCTTTCGTGTTCCGCTCTCTACCTAAGAGTAATCAACTGCTCCCCGTTTTCTGTGTTAATGGGGCACCGCGTTGCTTCCCGTAACTGGCTGAGTGTTCATTAGGAAGCTTTGAGAGGACCACATACATCGTGGCAAGAACTGGAGGCTTAGTGGGAGAAGAGGAGGTAAAGGGGGAGGTAGAGAGGGGATGGAAGTAAGGGGAAGAACGGAGGAAACAGTCAAATTACGTGAAAATTACGACTCTCTGAGAAATAATTCACGAGGTTAACAAAGGAAGAAAAGGAAAGGAAGGGAGGGAATTTAAAAACTGTGAAAAGGGGAAAAAAAAATCTCTCCCTTGACCATTTACATTTCTTTCTTTTCATCCCTCTTCCTCCTCCTCCTCCTCCTCCTCCTCCTCCTCCTCCTCCTCCTCCTCCTCCTCCTCCTCCTCCTCCTCCTCCTCCTCCTTTGAAACATAAATGAAGTAACTTTCTTTACGAATTTGCATTTTCTTCATAAAATGCAAAAACATAAATCGAGTTCACGCCGGATATTACGAAGCTCCGGCCTAATGAAATGTGTGTGTGTGTGTGTGTGTGTGTGTGTGTGTGTGTGTGTGTGTGTGTGTGTGTGTGTGTGTGTGTGTGTGTGTGTGTGTGTGTGTGTGTGTGTGTGTGTGTGTGTGTGTGTGTGTGTGTGTGTGTGTGTGTGTGTGTGTGTGTGTGTGTGTGTGTGTGTGTGTTGACCTCCTCACCTAAGCCTCTCGCGTACTCAGAGGTGGTTAGCATTTCAGAGAGAGAGAGAAAGAGAGAGAGAGAGAGAGAGAGAGAGGTAACCTTCTCGAGTTCTAGTAGTAATAAAGGGTAAGTGAGTGTCCGATGGGGGGAGGGGGGCAAGGGGGCCGCCTCTCCTCGCCTTAACCTCCTTACCTCCATACAGATGCTTCTCTTTCTCTATATTGTGTTTTCTCCCCTACTGCCTGAATCTCTCTCTCTCTCTCTCTCTCTCTCTCTCTCTCTCTCTCTCTCTCTCTCTCTCTCTCTCTCTCTCTCTCTCTCTCTCTCTCTCTCTCTCTCTCTCTCGGCTTAATGGTTGCAATAAATCATGAAGTATTTGTTCCTGTGTAAGATGACGGTCTCTCTCTCTCTCTCTCTCTCTCTCTCTCTCTCTCTCTCTCTCTCTCTCTCTCTCTCTCTCTCTCTCTCTCTCTCTCTCTCTCTCTCTCTCTCTCATTGTTCTCTCATCTTCCAAGTTTCTTTGTCTCAAACTTCCTCCTTTACGGTTCCTTTTTTGATTGCATTTCTGAACCCTGCTCTTTTGATAATGGGGATGACTCTCTCTCTCTCTCTCTCTCTCTCTCTCTCTCTCTCTCTCTCTCTCTCTCTCTCTCTCTCTCTCTCTCTCTCTCTCTCTCTCTCTGCTTTAGAATGACGTATTGTATAAAAAGAGCAAGAAAGCAATCACGGTAATATTAAAAGAATGTTATAAAAAGAATAAAAAAGAATGACTAAGCATAACGAGCAAAGGATACATAGATAGATGAATAGATAGATAGATAGATAGATAGAGAGATTTGTAGGTAGGTAGATAGATAGATAGATAGAGAGGTAGATAGATAGATAGATAGGCAGAGGGATGAAAGACACAAAGAGGAGACACTTAAGAATATTACAATTATATGTGAGAGAACTGACTCCATAACTCAAGTCTTTCATCTTCTTCCTCCTCCTCCTCCTCTTCCTCCTCCTCCTCCTCCTCCACCTCCTCCTCCTCTTTAGTATTCCACCGACGACTCAGATCCTCCATATCAGCCACCATCACAGTCCTGAAATCCTCACCAGCCATCACCCGCACCCATCACCCGCACCCATCACCACCCTCCAGAGTTCCATCCAACACCCATTACTACTTCTCTAAGTCTTATTTGGCGTCCATCACCAGCGCCCATCACCTTCACCTATTTTCAAGTTCCTTCTGTTGCCCATTATCTGCACTCATTATCATTCACCCATCATAACATTATCAAGTCCCATCCCCCATTATTCATCATAGCATTTCCAAAATCCCATTCATTACCCATCACCCTCACCCATCACTACTTTTTTCAGGGCCTGTCTGACGCCTATCACCATATTTCTATGTCCTTTACCCATCACACACACACCCATCACCACGTTCCTAGCTTCAGTCTAATTCCCATCACAAGTACCCATCACTCATACCCATCACTACATTTCCAAGTCTTGTTCATTATCCCATTACCCATAGCCATCAATTTTCACCCATTTCCAACTTCCGTTTAACACCCATCACTTACACCCATTACCACGTATTCAAGACCCATTCAGGACTCATCACCCATTTCTATAAGTGCACCTGCCTTCACATAACCACCACCACCACCACCACCACCACCACAGCAACATTAACCAGAACCTTAACAATCCTTCAAGACAAATTGCTGTGAACCACTTCCCAAGGCTCCATCATTCACGCAGCATCCACGCTCATAACCCACATGTCTGCAGTAACTCAGCCACCACCACCACCACAACCACCACCACCACCGTCACCACCACCACCGTCACTGCGTCCCACAACTCTTCCACATTCATCACCACCACCACATGCATCACTATTGTCATTATCATCAGTCTCTATGATATCACCCCATGACAAATGCTTCCTACCCAACTTCCCTTACGTCTCTCTGTCAGTTTCCTTTTTCATTCCAAGCAGCTCCAGCAAATGTTCTTAGTCAGTGTTCAGTGTTCATAAAGGTTCTGTGTCTGATCTGTATTGCTTGTATTGTAGTGGGAGTCAGTGGGGATTTTCAAAGGCGTGTTCATATTTTTAGTAGTATTTTAACTAGGTCTTAGTCGGTGTTCCTAAACATTTTGCATCTGATCTATAATGCTTTTGATAGGCTCTAGTGGGAGTCAGTAGGGAGGGTGGCCTTCAAAGTTGTGTTCATAATCTTAGCAATATTTAATTAACAGGGATTGTGTGTGCTATCAAAGAGAAGGAAAAAAAATATCCATAAGAACTTACTTTATAATTTCTGTGGGCCTAAGAAAAGAACCCTAATGAGAGAACACTGGGTTTAAGACTTATACTGGCCATTATCTCAGCTCCCCATCTCGTTATCTATTCATCTTACCTTCCTTTATCACTCCTACATTGCTACCACCATCATCACTACCACCACCACCACCACCCAGACCATAAAACCAT
Source organism: Scylla paramamosain (assembly GCF_035594125.1). Classification (NCBI taxonomy): domain Eukaryota; kingdom Metazoa; phylum Arthropoda; class Malacostraca; order Decapoda; family Portunidae; genus Scylla; species Scylla paramamosain. The sequence continues at coordinate 31,430,447 of NC_087155.1, read as the reverse complement.
AAGTTTCCTCCATTCTCATAAAACTCAAACCTTAGTGCCATGATCAAAATTTCGCGATGGACACTCCCGTCCTGACAGCGTGTAGGACGAGGCTGGCGCGGTGATGCATGGCCCGGGGGAGCTGGGGACAGGAAGCGAGTTAGGAGGACATCAGAGGACAATACCAGGAGGCAGGACGGGTCAGGAGAGGTCAGACAGGGAGATTTATCCACCCGGCTCTTCGTTGGCTTTCAGAATCCCATGAGGACGAGCCTTTGACCTGCCGGTATGAAGTGCTGAGTGCTGTGTGTGGTAGTGGTGGTGGTGGTGGTGGTGGTGGTGGTGGTGTGTGCAGGGAGAGGACACGCGCCTCACAGTGACCTGAAGTGGAATTAGATGTGTGGATTGTCTTTGTGTCGTGTAGCAGTAACTGTGTGTTGATTGAATTAATTGTTTCGCTTTTAAAAGATACACTGATATGATGCACGTACTGGCGAAAAGCCTGCACTTGTTCTATAAAGAGATAATGTTTTTTTTTTTTTAATTATCGCACAAGTAAGGGAGATTAAAGTTCAGTAACTGGAACACGAAGCAGACCAAAAGTCACTGTACACACGAGTAAAACTTCATCACAACGATCCGAAGTATTTGATGGCACTGTGTAAACTTGATACTCGCCTGGAAAAACTTAGATCTGTGTATCAAAGCGTAAAAATAACACTTCTTTCATGGACGATTTGACACCAGAAAGTGAGATTGTGGCTTTGTGAGGGCAAAAGAAACATTTAAAAGCGAGAACTCCAGGAATGAAAGAAAATATTGACAGTGAGGATAACAAAACAAACATCGGCAACGAAAGCACAAAACTATCAGTCCATAAGGGCGATCTGACTGTGTGTATACTCGTAATGTAAAGATGTGCTTCAGACGAGTATGAACGGAGGGATGATTCACAGGAGAGACCTTGAACAAAAGAAGGCATAGTGAGGATGACAGGCACAAGTGGCAGGCTCGTCTTCTTCCTGCTTCCTGGCGATGAAATATTGATGTCTCGACTCTCGTAAAGGGACAGCCGTCGATTAAACAAGCACGTGGCTGTCGACGGTCACCTGAGCCTCTATTGGAAGGTTTGGAAAGTGCAGTAAAAACGTCAAACGCTCGGCCATTATGGAGGACAAGCGCATGACAGCCGTGGGGGGAGTGGACGCAACACATTACTTAAACTTAATGGAGCAAACAATCTGTGAAGTGACCAGCGCCATTACACTGAGGATTTATGTCACTTTATAATTACGAATGCAACCAGCTATTACTTCCCTCAGTGTTGTTTGTTAATTGCATTATTATTCATCCCTTTTTTAAGACAATTAAGACTGCTGAGTGCCATTAACCCTTTCAATACTAAATGGCACTTCCTTCCTTAATTACTAACCACTCCGTGACACCTTTTCTTGTTCCACAACCACTTCCAAGCATTGTACTGGCTAGAAATTGCGATTTTTTTCTTATCCCTTTCTTGTAGATGCCTATAAAGATTCCATATATTACTTTTAGTGTTGCGAAATGTTGCTTACAGCAGTGAAAGGGTTAAACCTGAGACTTCTACTGTTTCTCCTCGACTTAATAAGATTCTGCGGTCCAAGTTTATTGTTTAAATTTCGATAACCATAACTACTTAAAGAGGTGATTGGGTAGTTCAGTGTTTTCGTGATTTTATCGTCGCTGAAACAAGTAGAATGTCATATCGTATTGTTATTGGCAGTCAAAGAGTTGAGAACACTCGCTAAATCCTTGAAGTGAACATCTCTCTGTCCTGGAATATTAAAGCGAGTGAGAGGCGCGGGGTGATAATTTACGAGGACATAAAACTAATACTGCCGGCGAGGTTTCAGGGCTTAGCAAGGTGTGTGAAATGTATCAGACTGAATATAATGACCAGGAATGATGATCAGTGTTTTTTTATATTTATTGTTGTGGAGTTCCAAACTATTGTTTGGAGTTCCGTTCATGAAGAACAGTTTTTTTTTTCATGATTGTGTGTGTGTGTGTGTGTGTGTGTGTGTGTGTGTGTGTGTGTGTGTGTGTGTGTGTGTGTGTGTGTGTGTGTGTGTGTGTGTGTGTGTGTGTGTGTGTGTGGCGGAATATTTCAGTGATGCTACTTGTGCATTGAGAGGAACAAGGCTTGATACTCACCTGCCATCCTACTGTCACTAGTCCATCGGGTGTTGTGAAGGAGCTTTGATGTAATTTGAAATTTCATTGTTGCAGGTTTTTATTACATGCTTCAAGATGACTCTAGGATTAGAGCATAAAATGAATTCTGGCGGGACATATCCTTGCTCAAAACAAAACTAATGAGGTTAATTTTATTCATTAAGTATCTGCGAGGATATTCCCGCACACACCTACACAACAGATCACGCTCTCACGCTCGTGAAGATGTGCGGCTCATGGCAACAACACTGAAAACATAAATAATCTTAGAGCTTACTAAAAATTGTTAAAGCACAACTCATGTATCATATCATGCGTGCGCTTCAGCGACTTGAACAAACTTGGGTGCAGTAAGTTTGCTGAATGACTCCAGAGAAAGAAGTACCACTTATGCATGCAGCAGAGGAGGCGATCAAGGCCCGTGCTCCACACTATCTGGAAGAACTGACAAGAAACACACGATCTCCAGAAGAGTTGATCCCAAACATGCTATGGGCGTGAAATGATAAAGCAAAAGAGTGATGAAAAGTTTCAGACTCCTGAAGGAAGGCTGTGCTGGGACAAGACGAGGAGCGGCTTGAGTGAGTCATCAGCAAACGTTGACGAAGAAGCTTGAGGCATGACGGTCACGCATGACGATGGGAAACAACCGCAACCCAAGCAGAGCGCTGCGGCTGCGGTCACTTACGTTAATGACAC
>NC_087155.1:31392555-31417555 GCF_035594125.1 Scylla paramamosain | reverse complement strand
TGCTTCCCTCCCTCCCTGCTTACTGTGTACCTCATAACCTCTCTCTCTCTCTCTCTCTCTCTCTCTCTCTCTCTCTCTCTCTCTCTCTCTCTCTCTCTCTCTCTCTCTCTCTCTCTCTCTCTCTCTCTCTCTCTCTCTCTCTCTCTCTCTCTCTCTCTCTCTCTCTCTCTCTCTCAGGTAAGCAAGAGACAGGTAGGACAGACAGCAAGTAGGGATGAGGAAGGGGAGAGATGTCACGGAGGGAAGAGGGGAGGGAAGGAAGGCAGGAAGGAAAGAATATTTTTTTTGTGAAGATTGGGGAATAGGTAACAGGGAGGAGTGGGGGAGGATACCAGACATAGAGGAAAACAAGGGAAAGAAAGGAAGGAAAAGGAAAAGAAAATAAGGTACCAAGGAGGAAATACATAAAGGAGAGGAATAGTTTGTTAAAGGAATGGAGGGAGGAAAACAGAAAACGTAAGTTGGCATGCAGGGAGAGGGAGAAAACGGGAAAGAGGGAGAGGGAACCAAGCATGCAGGGAAGAAAGGAGAGAGAGAGAGAGAGAGAGGGGGAGAGGAAAGACAAACAAGAAGCAGGAGGGAGGGACTGGATGAAGGTACTAGGCTGGAAGGGGGAAGGAAGGAAGGCAGGAAGGGAGAAAATAGAATGGTAAGGAGGGAAAAAATAACCTGGTTTGCAGAAGAGGGCGAGACTGCATTAAAAAGATCCAGCCAAGTGTACAGTCGTTATTAAAGTGAGTTCTGTAATCATTGAAGAATGCGGTCAGGTCCGGCAGTGGAGGAGGAGGAGGAGGAGGAAGACGAAGAAGAAGAAGTGGAATTAGTGGAGGAGGAAACAGAGGGAACAGAAGCAGTAAAGGAGAGATGAAGACGAAAACTTAACTACCAAGGAAAGAGGAGGAGGTGAAGGAGGGATGAAGGAACTAAAAGTGTACATAATTGGAGGTAAAGAGAGAATACAGGAGCGTGATGGGGAGAAAGAAGAAAGAAGGAAGAAAGGAAGGAAGGAAGGAAGGAAGGGCAGCCAGTACAGGATAGGACAGGAGGTGGATGGAGAAAAATAAGGACAGACGATACAGGTAAACGAGACTCACCTGCCAAGCCGGTCTGGTCAGCGGCAACACCTGATCTAGCGTTGTCTTCCCCTGCGAGCCGCCTTCCTGCTGTATCCTCCCTCCTTACCTCCTTTCCTTCCTCCTCCTCCCTTCATCTTGCCTACTTCTAGTCTCCTACCTCCTCTCCCCGCCCCGCTCAGTCCTCTCGGGGAGTGTCATGTTCAGGGGAAGGGGAAGAGGCAAGGAAGAGGTGGTGTTACACGGCATGATTGTGTGTGAACGACCTCTCTCTCGCAGGGCCCCGCCAGATAAGATCGTGTAATGGCCAGAAAGAGAGAGAGAGAGAGAGAGAGAGAGAGAGAGAGAGAGAGAGAGAGAGAGAGAGAGAGAGAGAGAGAGAGAGAGAGAGATTTACATAGGAATAGGCCATAGGGTTGGCTGGGTCCTTGTGTTGTGGTGTCTCCCCACAGGTTGTGTCTCCACTCATGCGGCGGGTCATTACAGGCCAGGCAGGACACTCACGTCTTAAGCTGCGCCTCATTAAAACACTGGAGCTGAAAAGACACTCGAGTTATTTTTAAGTTACTCCCACCACTGAAGCACTCGAGCATGGAGGAGTCTTGATTCACGACGTCCATTAGTGTTATCTGAGGAAATCTTTTGAACGCACGCTGTTATTTAATCCATGCAATTCAGGAGCATAATAACGTGATAAAGACTCATTACAGTGACCCTCCCTTTTGCCAGTACGTGTTGCGTGAGGGGGAATTAAGGTGCCCTCTCACTTGGACACCCTGAGCCTCGCAGCGTCTTCATTAGCGAGACGTGGGGGAAACTGCAACAAAACCCTGGCCCGCCCTTCGTATTCTCCGCTCCAGCACCAGACTGACGCATCTGTGATTTCAAGCTTTTATTGCCGAGTAGAGAGTTACTGTAATTAAAATCTAGCTTCCACTTATTTACCTCCCTTCCTACGTACCAATCTGCCTGCCTCGCCTGCCTGCCTTGGTGTGTTGTTTGGAAAATGGGATCTATATTACTGAGTGGTCTTTCTGTCTGTCTGTCTGTCTGTCTGTTTGCCTGTCTGTTTGCCTCGCGTTTTCATAGCAATGAGGCGCAATTTATGGATAACAATAACTCCGTTACTGCCGTGGCTGTTCTTAACATTGAGAGCACTGAGGAAAATGTTTGCATGACACACATACACACACGAGAGAGAGAGAGAGAGAGAGAGAGAGAGAGAGAGAGAGAGAGAGAGAGAGAGAGAGAGAGAGAGAGAGAGAGAGAGAGAGTAGATTAATAATTTTGTCTTTTTCCCTTTGGCTACAGAAATATTTAAGAGACTAGTGAAAAAAAAATATAGATAAATGTCAGAAAAGTTTTAAGTAATAATGGTAATAATGATCTAGCAGTGAAAGAATAAACGTTATGGAGCGTGGAAGGCTCGATAACACCTGTCGAATATTAACGAAATTCCAAAAATTCAGAATATCGAAATTTATCAGTTAAAATATATAATTCGTGAGGCAGAGTGTGGAAGAGGTGTAGAGCGTGGCAGAGCGTGGCAGAGCGTGGCAGAGCAGAGCGGGGGCAAGCATAGGGAACGTAAAGTCACTGTAATTCAAACCTGTGCTTCTACTTATCTTTCTGTTCCACCTAAATCATCAGCCTGCCTGCGTGTAGTGTTTAGAAAATGTAATTGTTGATCGTAATTTTTAAAGCCCCTGACACTGCTCTCTCTCTCTCTCTCTCTCTCTCTCTCTCTCTCTCTCTCTCTCTCTCTCTCTCTCTCTCTCTCTCTCTCTCTCTCTCTCTCTCTCTCTCTCTCTCTCTCTCTCTCTCTCTCTCTCTCTCTCTCTCTCTCTCTCTCTCTCTCTCTCTCTGCTGTGTTCTACAAGTACCCTGCACATTTCAAGTCATTCATTAATTTATTTTTGCTTATGCGCTCGAGAGATTTGCCGTTTGTTTCCGCTGAGTTGTATTTCCTGTTTAGCGATCGAGCATTCCGGGGAGGTTACGGGAAGCGTGGCGGGGCTGAGCCAGTTCTGGGAAGCAGGCGAAGTTTGTTTTTGTGGCGATACCAAGTGAAGTTCGAGGTTGACTGATTAGTTCCTCGTGACTGTTTTTTTTTTTTTTTTTTTTTTTTTTTTTTTTTTTTTGAGTAATGGATGCACAAACAGACAGACAGACGGACAGACAGAGTATAAGAGGACTGTGCATTAACTAAGGGTAAGACTGGTTAAAATTAGATACCAGGACCACTGAAAATTACCTCGGGCCTCAGGTAAATACAGCTAGGTAAATACAAACACACACACACACACACACACACACACACACACACACACACACACACACACACACACACACACACACACACACACACACACACGGGAGGATGAGAGGCAAGAGCACCACATCATTAACAAGCAAGCGTCGTGTATATTCCACTCTAGAGACACAAAGTCAACAGCTCTTCAAAGGGGGGGCACAAAGCTACAGTCAAATATCCCTTACGGAACACACGAAAACCTCCCTTCTATACAACGCAACCTGCTCCCGCCATACCCTATCCTATCCCAGTCCATCTCCAAGCCCGTACATGCACAGAAAACGGATCCCGGGCAGCCTCGCGTCACCATTGTTCTGGGGAATGTACAGGATCATAATACATTTCCTTTGCAGCGATACAGAGGAGGCTCGTAAAGGCTTTGGGAACGGGAGAGTAAGGTGAGATGTGACCTGTAATACCCCAGCCTGCATACCACTGGATTAATTTGGAGTGTTAAGCTGCTACATTGTCCAATTCGTGTCCCATTTTCTCTTTAATAACTCCATTTTCTTCGGGGGTACGTTGGCAGGGGGACGTTTATTGATCGCGGCGGCCACGTCAACAACACGACGTAATCCCTGCCCTCCCCCGTGGCTCCCCCCCATGGCTCCTCTCCCTGGCTCCCCTGACGCCCGCCTCGTCTTGCCCTCACCGCTCAACTGTTTCCTGGAGTGAGAGAGAGAGAGAGAGAGAGAGAGAGAGAGAGAGAGAGAGAGAGAGAGAGAGAGAGAGAGACTGACAATTTTTTTACGTCTTCACTCGTCGTTTTCTCGCTAATCTCTCTCTCTCTCTCTCTCTCTCTCTCTCTCTCTCTCTCTCTCTCTCTCTCTCTCTCTCTCTCTCTCTCTCTCTCTCTCTCTCTCTCTCTCTCTCAGTCCATCTTTCTTACTCCCATCCCAAGTCTTAGCATAAAATCCATCCGCGTCTTCCTGCTTCCTTGCCAGCGTCTCCTCCACCTCTCCTCTGCGACAGACCGTCAGATTCCCGGGACACCCAAATTGGCTGCCTATCACTTCACGTCTCTGGTCAAAGGCACATCGACAGACCCTTTATTGCAAGCAACCCACACCTTCCCACCAGACCCCGCGACTCGTTATGCAGGAACCAGCCGCTGCTAGCCAGACCATCCTCCTTCAGGCCAATCAGACCAAGACGGCAGTGGCGGCGCGGCGGGACCTTCACGTCACGTATTGCAAACACACCTGAGCCTACCAGAGCACACCGGAACACCTGCTTGCTAATGAGTCCGCTCCGCCTTTAAAAGCACAAAGAAGTGCACTCCAGGTGTGTGGCTTTTCAGGCAGGGAAAGAGGCAACCGCAACTGCGCATCCGTTAGAGTCTGGGGCGTTATGTTAAGTAGGAATAGAAAACGCGACGTGGAAGGTGTAGTGTGTGTTTTTACGGTATTTTGGTAAGAATATCAAGCAAACCTTTTCCCTTCTTCTCACTGCGTGGAATGAAAACATCAGTACATAAGGAAGCTGAAAGAAACCGTCACGCCTACACGTATGAAATTTATCAACATATTTTCACCTATCATCCCCATCCATAAATTTGTCTAATCTTTTAAAGTTCCCTAATGACTCAGCACTAACAACCTGATTACTGAGTCCATCTACCACTCTATTTGAGAACGAATTCCTTCCTATCTCCTTCTTGAACCAATTTTTTCAAGCTTGCACGTGTTTCTGAATAATACAATGAGTCACACCACAAGGCTCATCAGGGAATGGTTTGTTTGATGATATGAAGCAAAAATGTCTCTTTAACAATATTTTCCTTTGCTGCGCGGCCTCGAGAACCTCCAAGATACGCATCGCGGCTGGCAGGGGGGCGTGGTGTGCGTAGGGACGTGGGTGTGCATGAGAAGAAGGATAAGCAGGGGAGATCGATTGCGCGGAGCTGAGAGCGGTCAAGGTCATCCTCAAATGTCTCACTAGAGGTCCTTCACCCGGACTCTGATGCTGACGTCATGCATCTCGCGAGTGCTGCTGCTACTGATGCTGTTTTTGTTGTTGTTGTTGCTGCTGTTGATGTTTCTGTTACTGGTGTTGTTGTTGTTGTTGTTGGTGCTGCTACTTATGTTATTGTTGGCATTTTTGTTGATTTTTCTCCTGATGTAATTGTTGTTATTATGTTTCTGCTACTGGTGTTTCGGTTTATTTTATATTACTGGTGTTGATGCTTCGTCCAGCCTCACCCACGATTCCCTGACGCCAGTGATCACCCCGAACAGTGAAAGCCTTTGAAAAAACGAGTTAACGACACGAGCTTTTCCAATTAAGAGCATATCGTTGTTTCCAGAGAGTAAAATGATACCTCCCCGTTTTCACGTCCGGTTTTGGTGACAGAGAGAAAGACTTTGTTGTGTAATTACAGAGCTGACGAGGTAAAGACGCGTGTGACAGCACAGAGAGGAGAGAGAGAATGAAGGAAGGATGAAAGGATGAGCGAAAATATGTCCTGTGTTATTCACGAACAATTACAGTAATGACTTTGATAATTGGTGTGTGCAGAGGGTTGGTTCCTCCTCTTCTTCGTCCTCCTCTTCTCCCCCTTCTCCTCCTTGTCCTTGCTACATAATCCTTCTATTCTTTTCTTTTCACTTATCTCTCTCCCTCTTCTTCCTTCTCCTTTTCTTCCTCTATCTTCCCTCGTCCTCCCTGATGTACATTCTCTTCATTCTCTACGCTATCACTCCTCCTTTCCCTCCCGTTCACTTTTCATCACTTCTCCTCCATTCCCTTCCCTTCACGGTCTGTCTGTCTCCTTCTCTTCCCTTCCTTCCCCTTCCCACAATGTTCTGTTCCTCTTCTCTTTTACTTCTAGTTCCCTTCCTTTCTCTTCTCTCCGCATTCCTCTTCCCTTCCTTTCCTTTATCCCCTCCGCTTTCCTCTTCTCCCCCATCCATTTTTTTTTCCCTTACCTCTTCCTCCCTTCCCCTTCCCCTCTCTCCATCTCTTCTACCACTCTTCCCCCTCCTCTTCCCCTTCTTCCCCCTCCTCAGTCCCAACACCAAGATGCCTTCACTGTCTGCCTTCATCGACCAGTCTTCGCTCCCTCAGCGCACACACACACACACACACACACACACACACACACACACACACACACACACACACACACACACACACACACACACACACACACACACACACACACACACACACACACACACACACACACACACACACACACACACGTCTATAAATACATACTACAGTCCCTGGGAATTCAATAGACCAAAAATATCGAGGTTTAGAATTGTACGTCAGTTGCCATATTTGTTCGTTCAGCGTTGTGTTCATTCAGCTTTAAGTCATGAATTGGGCTGGTTTGTGTGTGTGTGTGTGTGTGTGTGTGTGTGTGTGTGTGTGTGTGTGTGTGTGTGTGTGTGTGTGTGTGTGTCTTTTTTTGTGTTGTGTAGTTTTCTCTCTCTCTCTCTCTCTCTCTCTCTCTCTCTCTCTCTCTCTCTCTCTCTCTCTCTCTCTCTCTCTCTCTCTCTCTCTCTCTCTCTCTCTCTCTCTCTCTCTCTCTCTCTTGGTATAATCTTTTGATGGTTATCGATTTATTTGTGACAGTTATGTCATATTCGCTTCCACCCACACTTATCATTATGTGTGTGTGTGTGTGTGTGTGTGTGTGTGTGTGTGTGTGTGTGTGTGTGTGTGTGTGTGTGTGTGTGTGTGTGTGTGTGTGTGTGTGTCCCTCCTGCCTTTGTGTGACTTGCAAGGAACACGTAAAAATATAAGAAAAATAAGTATGTATTAAAAAAAGCTTTTATGAGATCAATTACTGTGTTGCCAACTGGATGTGTCACTCTTAACCTTCTCTCCTCCTCCTCCTCCTCCTCCTCCTCCTCCTCCAGCGATCACGTCATTCTCCTTCCCTCCCGTCGTCCCCACCTTCACCCCTCACTCTCCCGCCTTCACGTTCTCAATACTCACTTCCGATTTCTCTCGCACAAGGAATAGCTTTTACTCCCCTCCTCACCTCCGTTTTCTTTCATTCTTCACTCCTAAATATTTTTCCACATGCTATAATATTTTGCGTTTGCGTTTTTCCTTCGACGTTCTTCTTTTTTTGCGTTTTCTGTTTCCTGTAATTTTGTTTTCATTCTTCTTGTTTCTGTTTTCTTTTTTTTTTTCTTTTTAATAATCATCCATTTTCTTCCTCACATTACGTCTATTTTCTGTCTTGATTCATTGTCTTCTTTTTTTTTCTTTTTTTTTTCTTCTTCAAACTTGCATTTCCGTTTCGCCGTTTTCCTGTAATCTTTAACTCGTTTTCTTTCATATCCCGTTTTCTTTCTTTTCTTTCTCATATCCGTTAAAGCAGTGGTTCGCCACCTGCGGGTCATGGCGGGCTGCTACAAATTATACGTTTCTAAATAATGTTAGGAATCTGAATAAGAAAAAAAAAAAACTTGCATCACTCTGTTCTGGCAGAAGAAAATTTCCTCTTTTAATTTATCACATTGTTCTCATCAACATTCAATTATTATTATTATTATTACTATTTTATTTTTATTTTATTTTTTTTTCATTTATTTTCATTTATTTTTTTTTTTTCATTATTTTTGTACGGGAGGGATTTGGGAGAAAATGAAAGGGGGGCCAAACGAATGTTGAAAACTCATGAAGGGGGAGAATGGAGAGAAAAACGTTGAGATCCACTGCTCTAAAGTAAATCATCTTAGTTTTACATCTTTTTTTTTTTTTTTTTTTTTTTGTCCGCATATTTCTAACCCTATTCTCAAATTTTCCTCTTTGTCCCATACATTTTTCTTGTTAATTTATTTTCTCCTCAATTCCGTTTTCATTCGCGCCTCCTATGTGCCTTCCTTTGTCCATCTCGTTTTCTTCGCTTCCCAGTTTCTTTGAGACCGTGGCATTGATGGGTGACTCTCTGAACTGACCATTAATCCCTATCCTTTCTTGTTTGTTGCGTCTGAAGAGAGAGAGAGAGAGAGAGAGAGAGAGAGAGAGAGAGAGAGAGAGAGAGAGAGAGAGAGAGAGAGAGAGAGGCGGTATTGTTATCACGTAGCATTAATTTTTTCGTCTATTTTAGGCTTCGTTGCTTCTTGTCTCTTCTTATTTGTATTTTTCTTCTTCCACAGCAATCTATGTTTCCTTGTCTTTGTTAGTCTTATCATATTTTTCTATTTGTTTTTCCCTCACACCGCGTCCTTCCGTGACCAATATTTATGACGAGCTGTTTGTGTTTCCTGTTTTTCTTCTATTTTATTTTCCTTTTTTTTTCCCCACGAAGTTACGTACATTTCCTGGCCTTGCATTTCTCTTATTTCTTTTTTAACATATTTTCAGTCGTTGCTTTAAGTCCGCATTCCTTGACACCGTTCTCTCATAAGGACAACTTTAAATGGTCACGGAAATAACTAGTAAGGTTTCCATGGATATTTTTTCTCCATTGTTGTAGATTTTTTGGGGTGTTTAAACTATCTCTAACATCATGAAAACACCCACAGTTACTTTCACTACTGTAGAGTCTGTTAAGATAAACCAAATACCTTTAATTTTCAACGATTCCTGTTTTCCCCGTTGTTGTTGTAGTTTTTTTTTTTTTTTTTCATCAAACTACCACAAGAGTCATGAAAACCCTACTATTACTTCGACTAGAATCTGCTGAAGCAAGCCAAGTAAAAATATATAATTGTGCCTTTAATTCACAACAGTTCTTTTTTTTCCCATTGTTATAGATAATTTTTTTTTAGTTAGATCATCTCTCGATTGATGAAAACTCCTTAATTACTTCCACTAGATTGCGTCAAAACAAACCAAATAAAAATGTAATCGTACGTTAATTCACAGCAATTTCTTTCTTTCTTTCTTTCTTTTTTTTATTTTTTCCATTGGTCTTTCTTTTTTTTTCTAAACTGTCTCCAGAATCATGGAAACCGTACAATTACTTCCACTACCTTCTACTAAAACAAACCAACTAAAAACATAACCATACCTTTAATTCATAACAGTCATATTTACTTATTTCATACAAGAATTAACATTTCATCGCGGTGGCCTCCTTACCTGGCTAACCATACCTTTAATTCATAACAGTCATATTTACTTATTTCATACAAGAATTAACATTTCATCGCGGTGGCCTCCTTACCTGGCTTCTCCCGCAATTATTCATGTATTTACCTTTAACGTCATTTTCTGCGGTAATTCCCATGCATGCCTCGCCCAGCCTCGCCCAATGGGATGGCTGGAGCGGCAAGTGGTGGCTGCTGCTGCCTTGGTGTACGTGTGCCAATTGGATCGCTGTGAAGGTGCGCTGGAAATGGTATCAGGAGGCGTGGCTAGACTCCTTAAGTAATGGCTGGGGGAAGGTGCTGGTGGTGGTGGTGGAACAGAGAAGTGCTGATGATGGTGCAGATAAGAAGGAATAGGAATGGTAGGAAAAGGTGTTAAAGGGAAAAAATAGTGTTGATGATGAGGGAAAGACTGAATGGGAGGGGAAAAAAGTTGATGGGAAAGGTGTGAAGGAAAAAAGTGTTGGTGATGAGGGTAAGAAGGAACGGGAAGGATTACGAAAGGGATGATAGGAAATGTTTAAAGGAAGGTTTATTCTTTCCCACTACTGAGGGAAAGAATAAGGAAAGGGAAAAGAAAGACGGCGATGATAGAAAATGTACCGATAAAAGTAAGTTGTTGAAAAAAGATGGGAATGAAGGGAAAGGGAGGAAGAAACGAAGGCAGAAAGACGGTGATAGAAAATGCAATGAAGAAGAGAAAGATACTGTAGTTGTTGACAGTGATGAGAATAAGAGGGGAAAGGGAATGAGGGAGGGGAAGAAAGAACGATGAAGAAGTAAGCTATTGATAAACACGAAAAATGGAGGAAGAAACGAAGCAAAGAAGGCAAGACAATGATAAAACATGCATCGAGGAGGAAAGATAAATATTGACAGTGATGAGAGTAAGAAGAGGGAAAGTGAGTGAGTGAGGGAAGGAGAGAGAAAGGGAGGAAAAGAACGAAGTGATAGATGTATTGAGGTCCTCGTCGCCTGCCAAGTTTCCTCCGCCTCAGGGACCTCCTCTGCTCCCTGCTGGAAAATTCTGACCACCGTCCGTTCCTAATATCTGCTGACGTGTTGGGTGACGTCATTGTTTTCACGATTGGTTGCGGCCCCTTCAGATCCTCACGCCGCCCCGCCCTCTCTCCTCTCCGCCCCGCCCCCCCACCCCCCTTTTTTTATGGTAGCAGAGTTCTTTCGATTTTTTTTTTTTTTTTTTTTTTTTTTTTTGGGGGGGGGCACGTAATTTGTTGATTTGTTGAGCCGCGTGGTGATGGTGGTATGGTGGTGGTGGTGGTGGTGATGAGGGTGATGGTTAGTAATGGTGGTAAAAGGAGTTCGTCTGTTTTTTTGTTTGTTTGTTTGTTTGTTTGTTTGTTTCCTGTTTTTTTTTATTTTTCTATTTTAAGAATTGTATTTCTTTAGTTTTTTATTTTTTTTTTAGTTATAACGTGTTTGTATTGTTATCTTTTCCTAGTGACCCTTTTTTTATTTATTTTTTTGTTTTATGAATTGCAACGTTTTCTTTATGTAGAATTATGAATTTGTCATGTTCTTAATATTAGTTGTAAAGCTGTGGTCAGTGAACTACTACTACTACTACTACTACTACTACTACTACTACTACTACTACTACTACTGCACGGAAGGAGGAATGATGGCAAATATTAAAATACAACCCCAAAAGACACAACACATTCATCTCTCTCTCTCTCTCTCTCTCTCTCTCTCTCTCTCTCTCTCTCTCTCTCTCTCTCTCTCTCTCTCTCTCTCTCTCTCTCTCTCTCTCTCTCTCTCTCTCTCTCTCTCTCTCTCTCTCTCTCTCTCTCTAAGTAAAAAGAAGAAAAATTGTCACAACACCACAATACTTTCTCCTAAACCTAAACCTCACCAACTAAATCCTGGAACTTCATTTGAGCGACTTCTGGAAAATATATTACTGTTTTTATTATGTTTTTACCCTCATGAGAAAATAATGATGGGAGGCTGAAGGCTGTGAGGCGGTGGGCGAGAGAGGGAGGGGAGAGTGAGTGGGCGGGAAGATGTGATGCAGGGCGAGGGGGAAGAGGGAAGGATATGTGTAAAAGATGAGCAGGAGGGAGGAGGATACTTGGGAGGGGAGTGCAGTGAAGTGGGCGAGAGGAAGGAGTGAGTGGAGTGTCTGGGAAGGGGGTGAATGGAGAAAAAGAAGGGGTGTATGGAGTGGAGGAAAGGAAAAGGTGGGAGAGATAGTGTGTGGAGAAAGTTAAAGAAATGTTAAAGAAAAGTGTATGAATTGCTTAAAAGAAAAAGAGGAAGAGGAGGAGAAGGGGTGAAACAGTGGATGGAATGGCAGGAAGAAGAAAAAAAGAAGAGATTTATATGGTGGGAGAAAGAAAAGAAGGGATAGAATGGTAGAGTTTAACTGATGGAAGGCAGGGGTTTGTGTGGGGGGACGTGTGGGAGGGGTGTGTGGGGAGTGACTGGCGGTGGGTGTTGTGTGACGGCCACCCCGCGTCCTAACAAGGGTCCCGCTGGGTGTTGCGACGCAGCCTTCTCTCGTGACTTTTTCGCCTCGTTTCCTTCACTTTATGGCTTCGAATCTTTTCTGCCTGCAGGTTTATGTAAAAAGACATGTTTATTTAATCTCTCTCTCTCTCTCTCTCTCTCTCTCTCTCTCTCTCTCTCTCTCTCTCTCTCTCTCTCTCTCTCTCTCTCTCTCTCTCTAGTAATAGCAGTAGTAAACTCAGCAAGGCAATATACCAAGTGACACCAAACAAAACTAACAGAGTCACTCCTACACCAACCTGCTGCCACCACCATCACCACCACCACCACCACCACCACCACCAGTACACAGAACACTTCCCATAACACTACAGAGGCAGCCATTAAGTACACCAATTACGGCAGAGTGAGGGGTGGTGGGACTTTATTTGCAACACTTTATCTCTCTCTTTCTCTCTCCTCTAATACAGCGAGGACAGCGCCCCTAACCCCCAACCCACCCCCTCCTCCTGGCTCCGCAAAACAAAAGAATGGGTCACAGCTTATAAACGTAATACGAGTAGTGCTTTGTCCTCCACGGCTGTTGAGGACTGAGACCACACTTACCGCAGGCTCTGATTGGAGTGACGATGGTTGAGAGAGGAGGAATGGTTAGGATCCTTCGTACTGTCCCTTCACTTCCATGATAGGCACTACGTAACATATCAAAGTATGTATATGTTATTATAGCCAACATACTTCTCAGTTTTCTCGTAGGTTAAAGTCTTCTTTTATTCTCGATTTGTTGCTTTTTTTCATTTTTCTTTCGTTTTCTTTCTTTTTTTCTTTCTTTCTTTCTTTCTTTCTTTCTTTCTTTCTTTCTTTCTTTCTTTCTTTCTTTCTTTCTTTCTTCCTTCCTTCCTTCCTTCCTTCCTTCCTTCCTTCCCTCCCTCCCTCCCTCCCTCCCTCCCTCCCTCCCTCCCTCCTCCTCCTCCTCCTAAGTTAGTGCACTAGAGTACTGTATTCGAATCAAACAACCTTTTAGTTGTGGATTTGTTGTATTAAACCCAGTTATATTTTCTTACATTCTCTTCGTAATACAGACAGGACGAGAACTCAAACCCATCTGGCATCATAAAAGAATTACTTGGCAAGTGTATTTGGCAGTGGAGTGGTTCGGTGTATTAAAAGTGTTTGGCAAATAGTGGAGCAAGAGTGGAGTCTTTTAGCCCAGTGGAAGCCCCGAGCGATGGACAGGTGGCGGGGCAGGGGGCGGGGCAGGGGCGGGGCGGCGGTAACAGGTGTATTGTCAGGTGCGTCCAGCTCACACCGAATGTACTCGTACTTTGGCGAACGTGTTAACGAGTTGCATTGTGGGAGAGGTGTCGGCCATTGGTGCACATTCACGGCGTTAGTGGCCGCGGGCAATACAAATACAGCGTCGATGGTCATGGTCTAAAGGTTTATTGGGGTATTGATTATTATAGATGTAAGTTTAGTATTTAGAGACAAAAAAAAATTATATTGCCTGTAAACTTTTTCAAATACGATATTATATTACTTTTTTTTTGTACAAGACGTAATTAAGAGTTTCAATATACTTTCTGCGTTTATTTCTACTGTATTTAGCGTTTTCCCTTAATATCAAATCTACACATCTAAAAATATGGCATTCATCATGTTCAGTAAGGAGAGAGAGCAGCTCAGAGGACTTACCAGTGAGGGTAAACCTTTTAAAGCACACACAAGTGAATGGTGAATGTTACCCGGCTTTAGATCATGACCATGTGTGCCTATAAATATCATCTCTCGATCCCAGAGTGTCGGGCGGCAATGACCAGATGGATGAATGAACATGGATGGGTGTCAAATGCACTTGGTGGATATCTGTTTGTCAAGTGTGAGTGTTCAATAGATAAATGTTGGACAGGAGTCAAATACATATGGTGCATGCAGAGATCACCTGGACCACCACCTGTCCATCACCAGTGTTTTGCAAATGAATTAACAGGTGTCAAATCTATATTGAAAAATTTAATAAAAGATAAAAAAAAAAAAAAAAAGACTCGTGTAAATATTTAGTTTTCGCTTCACGGTGTCAAACTTTTATTAACATTTTGCGGCACACAAACTGCAGTGACAGCTCGACCACCCAGCCAAAAAAAAAAAAAAAAAAAAAAAAAAAAAAAAAACAAAGAGGAACGACAAATAATATCTATAAAGTTATCAGAGTTCGGATCGCGTTAGCTTTTTTTCATCCCAGCTTTCCGGTCTAGTTGTGCAAATCATTACACCCGCCCCTCAACCGCCGCCCCGGACACATCATGACGTCAGCCTCGACAGTCCCCAGACCTCCCTGCCTTCCCTCTGCCGGTGGATCACGTCATTAACACAACCTGGCGACCTTGTTCCTCCCTTCACCTGTGAGGGAGACACGGGCTGCTGGGACTCATTAGCAGCCAATTACCTTGTTACCTGTACCCCTCCCTCTCTTCCCCCACCCACCTACCTAGAGTACCTTCAGAAAGAAAGGGAGTGGGTGGGAGTGGGGAGAGAGAAGTATACCTGGCGCTCTGATCCGAGCCATCCTTACAGTCATTAGTGCCAAGTGCCAAGGGTGCCAAAGACCAAGCCATCGTAAAAGAGGAACACTGGTTAATGAAAACGTAACGATCTAATTAGAAAAGGGAGTGTTCGTAATGGAGTCTTTACGAGAGAGAGAGAGAGAGAGAGAGAGAGAGAGAGAGAGAGAGAGAGAGAGAGAGAGAGAGAGAGAGAGAGAGAGAGAGATTTGTGCCGCCTGGAATGGTGTGGGATTTTCTTGAGTTTCTTGTATTATTATTGTGTTTAGAGTTGTCCTGTGGCCTTGAAGGATTGGGGGAGGGCTTCCGGTGTGTGTGTGTGTGTGTGTGTGTGTGTGTGTGTGTGTGTGTGTGTGTGTGTGAATGTGTGAGTGAATGAAACCTGTGTGATATCAGTGTAATCTCTCTCTCTCTCTCTCTCTCTCTCTCTCTCTCTCTCTCTCTCTCTCTCTCTCTCTCTCTCTCTCTCTCTCTCTCTCTCTCTCTCTCTCTCTCTCTCTCTCTCTCTCTCTCTCTCTTCTCTTTCTCTCTCTTTCCTGCTCTGTTCCTGGCCTAGCCGTGACGAGGGAGGTGAGGGAAGTTGCAGGTACCATAAGTCACGTCAAGGGTTGTGTGGGGCTGCGGATGTGACTGGTGGTGGTGGTGGTGGTGGTGGTGAGGCTTTTCATAAGGGAGGGAAGTTGGTCAAGGTCATCCTCATATCCTTCAAGGAGGAGAAGAAGGAGGAGGAGGAGGAGGAGGAGGAGGAGGAGGAGGAGGAGGAAGGAGGAGGAATAAACGGTGATGTGGCGTGAAGGGGAAGGGATGAAGGAAGGATTAGAATGAAATTTGGTTGGTCGCGTTCCATGCCAGTCTGGGAAGCTTGGATATGCAGGAGTGAGCAGGAGAGATGGTCTAGAATCTCTCTCTCTCTCTCTCTCTCTCTCTCTCTCTCTCTCTCTCTCTCTCTCTCTCTCTCTCTCTCTCTCTCTCTCTCTCTCTCTCTCTCTCTCTCTCTCTCTCTCTCTCTCTCTCTCTCTCTCTCTCTCTCTCTCTCTCTCTCTCTCTCCCTCCCTCTCTCTCTCTCTCTCTTGCTTGCTTGCTTGCTCATTTTTTTCTCCTCGCCGCGCAGTTGGTTCGTCTGGCCTCTGAGGACTCGTTACTCTGGCTGGCTGGCACGGGGGATGAGTGTCTGGCGCGGTGTCTGGCCAGATTCTTTAGTGCTGGGACGAAGAGAAAAGAAAAAGAAAGTGGAGATGGAGGGAGAGCAGAAGGAGGAGGAGGAGGAGGAATAGGATGGATGGATGGTTAAGTCCTGGGGGAAAAAAAAAAGATAAGGAGGAAGATGAATTGAGAGGAAGTGCATTAAAGAATAGGAAAAAGGGGAAACTGCGATCATATATATGAGAAGAAGGAGGAGGAGGAGGATGAGAAATGGGGGAAAGAGGAGGAGGAGGAGGAGAAAATAAAGTAAAATTGTAAATTGATCGAGTTATGGCGCCGCAACAACAAGGACACGTAACACCAACTGGGATTACGAGAAGAGGAGGAGGAGGAAGAGGAGGAGAAGGAGGAGGAGAAGAAGAAAGGAAAGAAGGTGAATAAAATGACAGAAAAAAAATAAAGAACAGCGATAATTTAAGATGATAAGGAGCACGAAAAGTTAGAGGAAAGAAAGTGCTTTGAATCGTAAATGTGCGTGTATTTACATAACAAGGCAGTGTGTCCGGACCACAGCACTGCCGCAACGACACCGCCCAACCGCAGCAGATGTTCACGAAGACGCAGAGTATTGACCGCAAGAACACCACAACATCACAGACACACCGCAGCATCACAAGTCCCTCCATCACACAAGCTCTATGCAACACCACTGCAACACATCACCTCTTAAATGTTGATGCATTATATCATACAACACCACCTCAGTATCACTACCGCAACAATATGAAACACAAGCTACACCACGCAACATCAAACGTGCAAGGTGACACATGCTGCAACACTTAATTATCAACACCTGGCGGGGGAGAACGGAATATCAGCTACACACACACACACACACACACACACACACACACACACACACACACACACACACACACACACACACACACACACACACACACACACACACACACACACACACACACACATACAATGGAGCGCGCGCAGATGGAGGGATTATACTAACGAGAATTTGCTAAGTTGCAGCATGATAATTATTAACCTAAATTTGTCAGTGTCCTCCCTCAGTAGTGAAGTTGGTGTGTGTGTCGCGTGACTTTATCATCATCATCATCATCATCATCATCATATTACTTACCGTTGTCAGTACGAAGAGAACAAAGACTAAGTTTATGTGGGCATTTATCATCATTATTTGGTATATATGTAGTAGTAGTAGTAGTAGTAGTAGTAGTAGTAGTAGTAGTAGTAGTAGTAACAGCAGTAACAGCAGTAGTAATAGTAAATTGACTTTAATTATTGAGGAAACACACATGCAAAAAACCCTTCCATTTGCAAATGTACAGCAATAAAAAAAAAAAAATTAAAGTACTAACTAGAAAACGGTAATATATTCTTAGTAGTAACCGCTTCAAAGAAAACCGGAGTGTCCATGAGAATACCAAAGTCTACCCTAAATTCTCTGAGAAGCAACGTTTTCTCTCACGCCAGCCAGCGACCAGACAAAGCGTAAACTTAAATAATCTAGCCACACTCCCGTTTTGTCACCAAGACTCGGCCGTCACAGTGGTTGTTATGCGTTAATAGCAGTTCTCGTGAGTTCTGCGTGCTGTGTCGCCCAGACAACACACGAATGCTGATGCTCTGCTGTGAATGCTGCAGAGCGGATTAGCTCAGTCGTTACAGGTAATTATGAGTGGCGGGAACAGTGTGCGTGTGAAGCGACTGGTGATCGTTGCTGCTCACGCTAGTCATAACACAAGGGAAAGCCGCACTCAGACGCCATTCTAATTACGAACTGCAAGGATTAAAGGATTCGAGTAAGATTTCTTAGAGCTGTCGTCTGAAATTTACAAAAGCTTCACATGGAGGTCAGACACAACAGCGAGATTTGGTGAGGGTTAGGGTAGGTTAGGTAAGGTTAGGTAAGGTTATGGTAGGTGAGGTAAGGTACGTCTAGACTGTTTTAGGTTAGGTTTAGTAAGGTTATGTTATGTTAGACTACCTTATGCAAAGTAAGTTACCGTATCCTTTTTTTGTTAGATTTGGATAGGTTAAGCTAATCTATATCCGTCTGAACTTACACAAACCTAACCTAACCTATATATATGTGAAAAAAAAAGAAAGTGGACACAATAAGATGTCAAGCAACACATCTTTGAGAGCTAACTGAACTTTCTTCTTCTTCTTCTTCTTCTTCTTCTTCTTCTTCTTCTTCTTCTTCTTCTTCTTCTTCTTCTTCTTCTTCTTCTTCTTCTTCTTCTTCTTCTTCTTCTTCTTCTTCTTCTTCTTCTTCTTCTTCTTCTTCTTCTTCTTCTTCTTCTTCTTCTTCTTCAACACACTAACCTACATTAAACACAGTAGAAAAGTAAACCAACAAAACAAGAGAAGGTTTGCATGTGTACCAGTTAATATTCATGTGATCCCTATAACTCAATAAGTAGTGGCAGTAGACAGGATGATAGTATTGAAACAGGAGGTAGTCGATATCATTCTTAAATGTTTCCCTGCTCGTCGTGACCCCAGCAGCAGCCAGACGCGGTGACCTGGCGGGGGGAAATACCCATACAACTACTGATCCGCTGGGAAATGTTTCGAGACAGACCCAGTGAATGCATAATATATTGAGTGTGGGCTCTCTCTCTCTCTCTCTCTCTCTCTCTCTCTCTCTCTCTCTCTCTCTCTCTCTCTCTCTCTCTCTCTCTCTCTCTCTCTCTCTCTCTCTCTCTCTCTCTCTCTCTCTCTCTCTCTCTCTCGTACATATTTTACATTAGAATACACAATGTACGTTGCTATTTTATCATAACCAGTCTCATAGGGCCCAACTGGTCTGCTGCTATTCTTGATTCTCTCTCTCTCTCTCTCTCTCTCTCTCTCTCTCTCTCTCTCTCTCTCTCTCTCTCTCTCTCTCTCTCTCTCTCTCTCTCTCTCTCTCTCTCTCTCTCGCTAAATTTGCATGCTTTCGTATATGTATATCGAACCAGAGAGAGAGAGAGAGAGAGAGAGAGAGAGAGAGAGAGAGAGAGAGAGAGAGAGAGAGAGAGAGAATATCGGGTTATCGGAGGCTGGCAGTGTGAAGGAGAACTCTATTGATCCAGCAAATAGTGAGAGACAGAGAAAACACCACATCAGCCTTCATGAACTTCACTCTCACCGGGACCAGCTGATGTATGTGTTGTCACGCTGGAGAGAGAGAGAGAGAGAGAGAGAGAGAGAGAGAGAGAGAGAGAGAGAGAGAGAGAGAGAGGGGGGGGGGGGGAGTTGACCTGTATGTAGTGTTCATAGTTCATTATTTAATCAAGGGGATGTCAGTTTGTGTGTGCGGGTGTGTGTGTGTGTGTGTGTGTGTGTGTGTGTGTGTGTGTGTGTGTGTGTGTGTGTGTGTGTGTGTGTGTGTTGGTTGGTGTGTTGTTTTGTTTTGTTTTTTTCTTATTTATGTTCTTCGTATTTTTTGTTTGTTTGTTTGTTTGTTGCTGCTGTTGATGTTGTTTGTTGTTGTTGTTGTTGTTGTTCTTGTTGTTTTCTTCTTCTTCTTTTTCTTCTTCTTCTTCTTCTTCTTCTTCTTCTTCTTCTTCTTCTTCTTCTTCTTCTTCTTCTTCTTCTTCTTCTTCTTCTTCTTCTTCTTCTTCTTCTTCTTCTTCTTCCCTTTCTTTTTTATTTTTATTTTTATTTCATTCCTCCTCCTCCTTCTCCTCCTCCTCCTCCTCCTCCTCCTCCTCCTCCTCCTCCTCCTCCTCCTTCTCCTCCTCCTCCTCCTCCTCCTCCTCTTCCTCCTCCTCCTCCTCCTTCTTCTTTTCTTTCTCTCTCTTTTATCTTTTCTTTGCTATTTTTCTTTCCTTCTCTCTTTTCTCTTCATTCTTCGTTTGTTCTTGTTCTTTTTGTTCTTCCTCTTATTGTTATTATTACTATTATTATTATTATTATTATTATTATTATTATTATTATTATTATTATTATTATTATCATTATTATTATTATTATTATTTCAACGAGTTCATTGTTATTTTATAGTTCAAAATCTAAAATGTTACTGTTTTTTTTATTTCAATTTTTCATTCTCAATTTTCATTTTATTTCTTCATTTTCACTTATTATTTTTTTTTTCATCTGATTTTGATATTGCATTTTCTAATTTTTCTGTCTACCAATATTTTTTCCTAGATTTTTTTTTTTAATATTCCTGTTAATCCAATTTTCCTGCTCTGGCCGTCTCTCTCTCTCTCTCTCTCTCTCTCTCTCTCTCTCTCTCTCTCTCTCTCTCTCTCTCTCTCTCTCTCTCTCTCTCTCTCTCTCTCTCTCTCTCTCTCTCTCTCTCTCTGATTATCTCATTTCCCTCCTTTTTATCAACACATATCTCTTGTTCCCCTTATTCACTCTCCCCTCGTGCTCGTCTCCAATCTTAATATTTTCTCTCCTTCCTTTCTTCTCGCTTTCCCTCTTCGTTTCGCCTCTCTTTCTCTCCTCCCTCCAGTTATCACTCAGTCTTATTAGATTACCTCCATCACGTTTGCCACTGAGAATAAAAGCGAGAATAGTTGAAGTGGAAGATAATTTTTCACCCAACAAGAGAGAGAGAGAGAGAGAGAGAGAGAGAGAGAGAGAGAGAGAGAGAGAGAGAGAGAGAGAGAGAGAGAGAGTAAACTATAGACCAATGTGAGAGAAAGTAATCCATAGACCATCGAGAGAGAGAGAGAGAGAGAGAGAGAGAGAGAGAGAGAGAGAGAGAGAGAGAGAGAGAGAGACTACCGGAATAAGAGAAATTGGGTTAACAGGGAAATGAAAATCTAGAAAAAATAACAGTAACTGAAAAACGCCAAATTAAAATTGAGAGAGAGAGAGAGAGAGAGAGAGAGAGAGAGAGAGAGAGAGAGAGAGAGAGTAACGTCCATCCCAAAACAAAGCAACAGAACACACACACAAACTCACACACTTCTGACACACTCTGTACACTTGTGACAAAGTTATGGAGGCCGCTGTCCCTCTCCAAATCAAATTACACACGAAAATAATTACTATAGTTTATCCAGTCTCTCTCTCTCTGTGTGTCAACTTGTGATGAAATCATTATAACTCATGACACGATTACTTTTAACTTTTTTTCCCTGCACCGGTCGACTGCATAGATATATATTGTAGGTAAATAACAGAGCATAGTGAATTTAAGTGAGCTTGTACCTATAGTTGAATGTCGTGTAGCATATTAACACTCCCTTGCCACTGTGTCTTGTGCCTTCCCTCTTGATTTGCTTACAATATATAGTAGTTAAATATAAGACCGTGGTGAATTTAGGTAAGCTTGTACACTTGTGGTCATAAGTCGTGTATAACATCATGGAAACTCATTGCCACTGTGTTTTGTGCTTTCCCTCAGTCTTAAGTCCCTTTACTCGTTGACAGTCTATATGTAATTAGTAAATATTGTGAATTTAGGTAAGTGTGTACAGTCGTGGTCATAAGTCGTGTTACATATCAACACTCCCCTGCACTGGGTTTTGTTTTCCCTCTGTCTTAAGCCCCCTGATCCGGTGACAATCTCCTTGCAAAGCCTGGCAACTCCTGGATTCTTGGCAGGTCACAGTGCAAGACGACAGCTTGGTATGTTGATGAGGGGAGTAACCCTCTCCGGAGCTTCCTTCTTTATATACAGAATGTATGGAGATATGTATAGGACTGGACGAAACTCGCTGGTATGAGGGGAATCTGCTTTCTTGACCACCGACATGGGATTTTTATGTGGATTACATCAGACTCCTCCCAGTTCGTGACGTTATCGTGTAGCAATCTAAAGAAGCTGCCTATCTGGATGTCTGCCCAACACTTCCCATTATACTGACGTCGTGTCTGGTCTCTTCACCCTTTCACTGCTAGACAAATTTTCTCCTTTGATACCCTATAACTTCCCAGACTATTTATGTGCCAGGCCCTCGTAAATATTTCTCCCACGTAAGAAGACAAAATTAACCTTCTGTTTTCCCTCTTCCCTCTCTTGCGTCTCATTGCAAACAGTTTTCACGTCGCTAGGAAGGATAAGACAAGACGATCATGACAACAAATGGGTCATGGAATCCAAATATCCTGAGTTTTGTCTGACACACCCAGTTATCCACGATCCTTATTGCTGCCCCACACCACCAACGTTCCTCGTACATTAATAATTATAAAATCGAAACATATCAGTGCCTAACAAGAGGGCGAAAGAGTAAGGGAAGACGGTAAACACAGTGAGAGTGAGTGTGGTATGCTGAGACAGGCTGTATTTGTGAGTGTGTGTATAAGGGACACGTTGACAGATATGCAAACTTACCTGAGTGAAGGCTAGACGAAGGTGATGGATGAGTGTGCTCTAGAGAGAGAGAGAGAGAGAGAGAGAGAGAGAGAGAGAGAGAGAGAGAGAGAGAGAGAGAAACATAAGAAAGCAAGACGACTCCAGAGCGGCCAGTTTAGAGCATCACCTGAGCATCTAAAGCTTTCCCTGTCATCATCATCCATAAATTACCAGAAAAGAATAACTTGAAAGAAAAAAGAAGAAAAAAAAATATTAACTGTACGTAGTTGATAATTTAGTTGTACATTTATTCATTTATTTACGTATTCACTTGTTTTAGTGCTTCATTTTCCTCCCTCCTTTCTGTTGCTACATCAAACGGAACTTAATAAACATTGCATATTATATATTTAACAATTTACTAACTCTCTCTCTCTCTCTCTCTCTCTCTCTCTCTCTCTCTCTCTCTCTCTCTCTCTCTCTCTCTCTCTCTCTCTCTCTCTCTCTCTCTCTCTCTCTCTCTCTCTCTCTCTCTCTCTCTCTCTCTCTCTTTTTTAAAGTGTCATTAAGTTCACTGCAGTAGTTATACACATCTCTTCTGCAGTGTTTAGTGTTTTGTTTAATTTCCCTGTGACCTAATTATCTATGAAAAGTGTGTATGAATATAGGGAACATTTATAACACGTCCAAACTATGTATTGCATTTTATTCATTTATTTATTTATTCTTATTTATCTTTCTTTCTTTTTTTTTTTTTTACATGGTAAAAAATTGAGAAATGTTGTGATTCTGTACTTATTTTCTTTTTCTCGTACATTCAGCTTATAATTATTGATGATTTGGTTTGTTTGTTTGTTTGTTTGTTTGTTTGTTTGTTTTGATTGCCTTCCTTTACATTTCTTTGCGTATACGTAATTATTATTCTCTGCGCATATCTGATCATATCTAAGCATTCACCTACCTACCTATTAATTATTTATCTATTTATATATTCCTAGTCAGCTATGTGTATCGGTTTCTCTCTCTCTCTCTCTCTCTCTCTCTCTCTCTCTCTCTCTCTCTCTCTCTCTCTCTCTCTCTCTCTCTCTCTCTCTCTCCTTGTTAAAGTTGTTTTTACCGAGCGAGTGAGGGTTGTCTCTCGTCACGGTTCCCTGCCCAGACGTATTGCCGCCGTGCACGTGTTTGTAGTGAAGATGCTGCGGTGATGATGCGGGTGTTGTGCCGGCGTGATGATAACGGTAGGAGGGCGTGTGGGGCTTCGCCTGTGAGGGTCTTGGGGTGACGGCTTGGTGGTG
This sequence comes from Scylla paramamosain, assembly GCF_035594125.1. Lineage (NCBI taxonomy): Eukaryota > Metazoa > Arthropoda > Malacostraca > Decapoda > Portunidae > Scylla > Scylla paramamosain. The sequence goes on along the minus strand of NC_087155.1, from coordinate 31,394,352 downwards.
TGGGCCGCGCCTCTTTGATGGAGAGCGTCCCTTCACTCACTATTGGTTAATCGGCACTTGCGTCACACTTTGCAGCTCCAATAATCGATCAGGAGTGATACTGTATAGTGAGGATACTGCATAGACCGACCCGCGATGTAGTTCAGAGAGAGATAGCTTTCTTGTGCCATGAATGTGCGGAGAGAGAGAGAGAGAGAGAGAGAGAGAGAGAGAGAGAGAGAGAGAGAGAGAGAGAGAGAGAGAGAGAGAGAGAGGGTGGGTGGGAATCCTGACGGGAAATCCTTAACACATTTAACACTCGTAGGTAATCTGTACTTGAACTGAAGACTGTCAGACTAATACTACGTACATGTTAAAGATTCAGTAATTCTCACATTGTAAGTGTATTGAATAAAGAAAGTATTGTAGCTGGCAGATTGAATGTGGGAAGTCTTGCACTATCTGCACGACACGAGACTCCAGTATTAGCATTACTGGTAAACCATTTAAACTAATGATAATATGACTTTGATTGGTTTCAGTAGTCTAAGATAATTTCAGTGAACGGAAATTAATTAAACTGTAAGCCCTGAAGGGTCTTAAATACTCGAAAATGTATCTTGCTGTCAGTATGCTTTTTAAAATTATACTCTAAAACTTACTAAACCATTTCCCCAACCATTTTTCTGTGATATGCATTAACTCTCGACACTGAAAACGATGTGTGAAATTCTAATAAGCGTGTACAAGAAAGAAAGGGATTACAAGGATAGGTTTTGCAATTTGTAGCCAGAATAATGTCTGGAAGTAGCTGTACAACAATAAGAAATGTCTCAGAGTGACTACTGATGAAGGAAAGATGTTCAAAGTAGCAGTGAAGAGATTAATCTTGTAGAGAAGCTATACCAGTCAGACTATGAAAATTGCACTAGTACATCACCACCATCATTTTGTATTAACGCTTGTCTTCCTTCTCCCGCAGGTATGGGACAGCGCAGGCACTTCTGGACATCGGCACCTGGTAGGCCACCACGCCTTTAGTTGCTGCCTGGTTGTCACCCTTAATCCTGGGAAGGGCGGGGAGTAGAGTCTGTATAGTATCCCCTCCATGTTGTGCTGTGAACCCGTTCTCTTTGGTGGCATGAGAAAATGTAGTTTTGGGGGTGACTCCATCCTCTCACATTTTCTATGACTAGGTTGGAGTATTGATCTGTGTTGAAGGTAAGTTTTATTTTTATATTATACATTCCCACTGCAGTTTGTACCCCCATTCCTCCGCGAGACTAGTGTGTGCGTGTGGTCGCCGCCGTCACGGACACGAAGGCCATTCATCATTATGCAGACGTGTTTTATGGGAGTGAGAAGCTCCGGCCCAATCTTACTATGCCCGGAATAATGGAAGGCCTGCCATTCACGGCGGCCACGAGCAGGCTGTGTGTATGTAGCCAGCGCTGTAAGGGAAGCTGGACACGCCAGATTAAATAAAGTACTGTCTGCACCGCCTGGCATCCAAGAGTTGTCTTCCTGCAGAACACAGCGCCTTGGTAGGGAGTTGGATGGGGGCTGGTGTGGGGTGGGAGAGAGCAGGAAGACTAGATAAGAGGGTGGGGCAGAGGCAACACCTGAATCATGATAATCGGTACATCTTATTTTGGGACAAGGCGTTTGTGCAAGTGGGGGATTCCTGCCTGTTTCTGTATCTCCTACTGCCTTTGACTGGAACTGCCTCAAGATGGAGGTTTCGTTGAAGACACTGATGAAATTTTTGGACAGTTCTTTTTTTAACTGCTGTATTGCGACTGGCACCTTCTGTGGACC
>NC_087155.1:31320055-31385055 GCF_035594125.1 Scylla paramamosain | reverse complement strand
CTTTGTCCACCTCCTCCCCCTCTAGTTCCTCCTCCGGCTTCTCCTCTTTGTCGTCCTCGTCCTCCTCCTCCTCCTCCTCCTCCTCCTCCTCCTCTTACCAGTATCCAATATCAGCGCCTCGACAAGGATGACAGTCGCTTCCATCACCCTCACCAGTTTTAGAATTTATTATTGTTGTTGTTGTTGTTGTTGTTGTTATTATTATTATTATTATTATTATTATTATTATTATTATTATTATTATTATTATTATTATTATTATTATTATTATTACTACTACTACTACTACTACTACTACTACTACTACTACTACTACTACTACTACTACTACTACTACTACTACTACTACTATTTATTTAATCTTTTTTTTCATTATGACGTTTCTGTCTGACTTTGGGCGTGTCTGTCTTTCTATTTGTGCTGTGTATGTATGATTTCACACTTTCTCTCTCTCTCTCTCTCTCTCTCTCTCTCTCTCTCTCTCTCTCTCTCTCTCTCTCTCTCTCTCTCTCTCTCAAACACATTGCGTGGCCGGCACACCCTCAGCTCAAGCACAGCGGCGTCAACACATTGCAGGCTGCACTGAACAAATGTTGTGAGCCGGGGAGATTGACACACACACACACACACACACACACACACACACACACACACACACACACACACACACACACACACACACACACACACACACATACCACATCTTTCATTACGTCTTGATGGGACTTTCAAACTCCGTCCGCCACCTTAATGTAATGCAGTACTTGGGTGTGTGTGTGTGTGTGTGTGTGTGTGTGTGTGTGTGTGTGTGTGTGTGTGTGTGTTTTTCATTCTGTATATCATTGTTTAGGAATTTGATTCTTTCTCTCTATACATCAATGTGTAGAAGAGAAGAGTTGTATTAATTATTGTATTCTGTTGTTTAGAAGAGAAGAAGTGCATTTTATCTCTTCATTTCCTTTCATTGGGACTGTTATTATGTTGAGAGTGTGCCTGTGTTTGTAAGTGAAAGGAATTATTTAACCTCTATATTTTTCTCTCCTCTGAGTCGTCCTTTGTAATGGAAATGTTCTGTTGTGTAGAAGGGAAAAAAAGGGTTATTTGATCTTTTTTTTCCCCCGTTTCATTGAAACGCTTGGAGATTGAAATGTACTATGAGTTCTGAGTAGCGAGGTCTGGCGCAGCTTTCTGTGAGTCACAAACTGGGAGGGAATACATTTTCTTTGTTCTTCTCTGAAAAGCGCTGACAAATTTTACGGTGAGATGTTACCGTTAATCGTGTAAAGAAGCAAATATGGTTTAATTTTGCTCTTTATTCCACTTCATCTTGCCGCCTAGAGAGAAAGTCAATCAGTATGTCGTATCAATCAGTGTTTCTAAATACAAGGGAATGAATCACACGTGCAGTTCTGTAAATATCGATAATTTCCAGAAATATATGTGGCGTTATTTCAGCCTGTTGGCGGGGCGCATTAAATCAGTCGTTCAACTCTCCTTACACAGTATTACACTCCACATAGACCTTTTATGGTATGCTTGTCTAAGAATAATAAGGAAAGAAAATATAATTGTTTTACTTTCACGAATACCTGAGTATGTGAGGAGAGGGCATCGTTCACTCTGCAGTATCGGGAGTGTTATGATACGAGGAGGCGTCACCCACGTGGTAGCAGTTAGTTTAGGCTAGGTTAGGTTAAGTTAGATTAGGTTTTTGGTTCACGAGTACCTGAGTATATGAAGAGAGAACGTCGACTTCGTTCACGCAGCAATATCGGGAGTGTTGTAACATGAGGAGCCGAGTTAGGTCAGGTTTAGTTAGGTTAGATTAGTTATTTCCTTCACGAGTATTTAAGTATAAGAGGAGAGAACATCGTCATCGTTCACACAGCAATATCGGGAGTGTTGTGATATGAGGAGCCGTCATCCACGTGGAAGCAGTTACGTTAATGCCGCGAAACTCCTGATGAACGAAACACAATGGGTTGCATCCTCAATGGGGGTCACATTAAAGACACTTGTTCTTGCACGGATAATTTCACACACGAGTATTGACGCGAGAGTGATTGTCGTGCTGTGTGTGTGTGTGTGTGTGTGTGTGTGTGTGTGTGTGTGTGTGTGTGTGTGTGTGTGTGTGTGTCTGAGGGCAACAATCTACATACACACCGTTAGTCATGCTGCGTGGATGGAATCAAATTAACACTCCCGTGATTATCTAATTTCTCCCCCGTTACCTGGGCAGTGATTCAGACTTGTGTTAATGATATTGTAGAGGAAACGCAATCCCTCTCCAGTATTACCAACAATACACTGTTATTACCTTCTCATTCATTCCCTCTTGTTTCTATCGTCCTCGTCCTTACAACATCTTCCTCCTCTTCCTCCTCCTCCTCCTCCTCCTCCTCCTCCTCCTCCTCCTCCTCCTCCTCCTCCTCCTCCTCCTCCAGTGTTATAACAAAGTAAAATAGAGCAAGTAATGTCGTTATAAGCTGATTTATTTTTGTCATTTTCTTACCTGCAGCTCTTACTTTCTAACGCTCCGCCTCCTCTCCCTCGCCACCCTCTTCCCCTCTCCTCCTTCCCTTCCTCTTCATTATCCTACTTGTCCTCCTTTCCCTCCTCTCCGTTATCCTTCCTTGTCCTGGTCTTCCTTCCCTTCTGTCTTTGATTCTCTGTCCTCTTTTCTTTTTTACACTTTCTGTCCTCTTTCTTTTGCTCTTTGTCTTCGTCCTCCGTTCTCTTTTCTTTATTATCACTTTTGTTTTCCTTCTTTTCACTGTAGTTCTCGTCTTCGTCCTTTCTTTCCCTCATCCGTCTTGTTTTCCTTCGTCCTCGACCTCCTCTTTCTTTCCATTGTCGTTCTCCTCTTCCTTCCCATTGTGATCCTCCTCCTCCTCCTCCTCCTCCTCCTCTTCTTTCTTGTCATTGTCTTCTTCTATTCCCTCGTCGTCTTGTCCTACACACCACTTTCATTATCTTCCTCCTTCTCCTCCTCCTCCTCCTCCATGCAGCAGGTATAGGGGACGAGATCTCTACATTTCTGTCTTGTTTTCGCCCTTCTTCTCCCCTTCCTCTCCCCTTCCTGCTCCCTGACTCACTCACCACTGTTACTTATCTTTTCATGCCTCATACTCGCCTCCTTCTCCCCTCTCCATGTGCCTATACTCTCTTATTCCCTGCTTCCCTCACCTCTATACTTCCTTCCCTCCTTCCCTCCTTCCCTCCTCTTCCCTATCTGCTTCATATGTTGACTTATCCTTTTTCTCCTCCTCTTCCTTCCCCTTTCCTTCACTTTATCCTGCCTGTATTTCAAAGTTTCCTTCTTCCTTGCTCGTTTGTATTCTCGTTCGTGTCTTTTTTTCTTCTTCTTTCTTTCCTGTAATGTTTCTCTTTTTTTTTTTTTCCTCTTTCAGTCTTTGCTTTATTTTCCCCTAGTTTCTGTACCTTCCTTTTTTTTTTCTTTCTTTTCTTTTCCATTGCTTTCTCATTCTGATCTCCTTCCTCTTTCGTTTTACTTGGTTCATTTGTTCTCTCTCTCTCTCTCTCTCTCTCTCTCTCTCTCTCTCTCTCTCTCTCTCTCTCTCTCTCTCTCTCTCTCTCTCTCTCTCTCTCTCTCTCTCTCTCTCTCTCTCTCTCCTTCCTTTGTTCCTTGCCTACTTTGCATTCTCGCATCTTTCCTCCCCTGCTTCAGTTTCTCCTTCTTTCTCTGCTGTTTCCCTCTATCTCTTCTTTCCTCCCTTCCCTTCGTATCTCCTCCTCACTTTTCTCATCCTTATCTTTTTTCCTTTCCTTTAAACTCACCTTTTCTTCCTTCCCTCACCTCTTCCTCTCCTTATCTCCTTTCCTTCATTTCCTTCTGTCTCTTCTTTTTTCCCTTTTTTATCTTTCCCTCACCTCTTCTTATCCTTATCTCCTTCCCTTCCTTTGGTTCTTCGGTTTTGCTGCTTTCTCCTTTTCCTCCTCCATCTTCTTTTCCTCCCCCTTCTTCCCTTCCTCCATTTTTCCTCTTTTACCTATCTTTGTGCGTCTCTTTTCCTCCCTGTTCTTCTCTCTTTCCTTATTTACTTCTTTCTGTTATTCCCTCTTTTCTTCTTTCCCTACTTTTCTTTTTTTTCCTCTTTCCGCCTTTCTCTCCGTCTTTTCATCCCTATTTCCCTTTTTTCCTTCTTTTTCTCTGTCTTTTTTCCTCTTTCCCTCTCGTTTCCCCTTCATATCCCTCTCTCTCTCTTATTTCTCTGTTTCCTTTTAAATCTTCGTCCTTTTTTTTTTTTCTCTCTCTCTCTTTCTCTCTCTCTCTCTCTCTCGCCCACACCCTCAATAACTGTACCATCCACCGCCCATTCCACGCCCACGTCTCGCCCGCCGCTCAGAGTCGTTCGTTATTTTCCTCTTGTGTTCGGCTCCGTTTTTCAGATTAGAGTGACATTTTCTCCGGTTATTAATTAAGAATTGTGGTCTGTACGAATGTTGGCTTCAATGAGTTTCTCTGTTTGGTTCGGTTTTTTTTCTCTTTGTTTCTTTTTGTTTTTTCTTTTCTTTTTTTCTTTCTTTCTTTCGTTTTCTTTTTTTTTTCGTCATCTGATTCATTTGTTGTTGGCTGGGTGATTAATTTCATTTTTTTTTTTTAATGTTTTGGGTTGTTGTTGTTGTTGTTGTTGTTGTTGTTGTTGTTGGTGGTGGTGGTGGTGGTGGTGGTGGTGGTGGTGGTGGTGGTGGTGGTGGTGATGGTGGTGCTTGTGGTGGTGGTGATGGTGGTGACCGGTGACGATGATATCTTCCATCACCACCACCACCACTTTCTTCTTTTTCTTCTTCTTCTTCTTCTTCTTCTTCTTCTTCTTCTTCTTCTTCTTCTTCTTCTTCTTCTTCTTCTTCTTCTTCTTCTTCATTCTTCTTCTTCTTCTTCTTCTTTTCCTTCTTGTTCTTCTTGTTCCTGTTCTTGTTCTTGTTCTTCATGTTCTTGTTCTTGTCCTTGTTCTTCTTGTTCTTCTTGTTCTTCTTGTTCTTCTTGTTCTTCTTCTTGTGCTGGATAACACATGTTGACTATTTCATCCACTGTTTGTTTCCCTCTGTCGTAAATAATTCTGTTGGCGTCATTGTGATTGTAATGGCAACAACATCATCATCAACAACAACAACAACAGCAACAACAACAACAACAACAACAACAACAACAACAACAACAGTAGAAGCAGTTGTTATTGTTGTTGTCAGTATCGGAATGCAGGAGGAAGGCGCTTATCCACAACCTCCTTCAAGACGCAGCTGCATGAGTATGTGTGTGTGTGTGTGTGTGTGTGTGTGTGTGTGTGTGTGTGTGTGTGTGTGTGTGTGTGTGTGTGTGTGTGTGTGTGTGTGTCTGTAGGAGCGTCCGTTTAATAACAGGTGAGGGCGTGAGGGGCGAGGCTTCTGATGGCGGTGATTTGCATCGTTAATCACCCCACCTGCCTGTCTACCTGTCAACACGCCGCCTGCACCAATCCCGTCTCGTCCCGCCCCCTTGCAGCCCCGCCCCGCCCCGCCCCGTCCTTATTGCTGCTGCTGCTGCTGCTGCTACTGATATGCACGTTAATTAGTTAATGACACACCTGAGGAAATACCTGAACGTGCTGTGTTTGTTTGTTTAGTTGTTTGTTTGTTTGTTTGTTTGTTTATCCGTTTGATTTTCCTACCACTCATTTTCTATTTGCTTGTTTGTTTTGTTTTGATTGAATGAAGTGTGTGTGTGTGTGTGTGTGTGTGTGTGTGTTTAGAAAGGGAAAGAGAGAGAGAGAGATAAGAGATAAGGGAATACATAAAGAAGGAGAGGAGAAAAATCTGATGAAGGGAAGGAAGGTGCAGGAGGAGGAAGAGGAGAGACTGGTAGAGGAGGAGGAGGAGGAGGAGGTCGAGGCAGCGTGAAGGAAGGGAAATTATATAGATATGAAGTAAAGTTGAAAAGTCCTAAGGCTCAAGGAAAAAGTTGTGAGAAAGTCATTAAAACGTGGAGGAGAGTGTGAGGGAGTCTGGGAGAGGCGGAGGGTTGGCGATGAGGAGGAGGAGGAAGAGGAGGAGGAGGAGGAGGAGAAGGAGGAGGCGGTGTGGAACAAGTAGCAGCTGATCCAAGCAAGTGTATTCTTACCTGCACTTTCCTCCCTAAATCTCTCTCTCTCTCTCTCTCTCTCTCTCTCTCTCTCTCTCTCTCTCTCTCTCTCTCTCTCTCTCTCTCTCTCTCTCTCTCTCTCTCTCTCTCTCTCTCTCTCTCTCTCTCTCTCTCTCTCTCTCTCTCTCTCTCTCTCTCTCTCTCTCTTCTTTCTTTACCTCCCTCTTCCTTTCCTCTCCAGACTAAGAAGGCTCTCCTGGAGACTTCACTACGTCCCCTCCCTCTCTCTTTTATCCCTCCTCTCCTTCTCCTCCTCCTCTCCTTCTCCCTTCTTTTCATGGCACACCCTTGACTTCTCCCCCTCTTCCTCTCCTCTCCCTTCCCTTCACCTCTCGATTCCATTCCTCACCCTCATGACTCTCATCTTCCCTCTCCCTCCCCTCCCTCTCCTCCCTCTGCCCCGCCCTCTGTCTGCTGCTGGCGGGTCATGGAGGAAGGGACTGTAAATTTCGACATCATAAGAGCGTGTGTTAGTTATGGAGTCCATGCAGCGGGAGGAGGAGCAGGAGAAGGAGGAGGAGCAGGAGGAGGAGGAGGAAGAAGAGGAGGGAAAGGAGATAAAAGTGTACATTGATCCTTATGGCGTCTTTCCCTAAGGTCCACTACTCTCTCTCTCTCTCTCTCTCTCTCTCTCTCTCTCTCTCTCTCTCTCTCTCTCTCTCTCTCTCTCTCTCTCTCTCTCTGTCTGGGCAATGCAATCGAGCGCAAAACGTGCAGTGAAAAATGGGTTTAAGTTGCACGTAAAATAGGCTTGAAATTTCCTTTTATTTCCCCTGAATGAACAGAGAGAGAGAGAGAGAGAGAGAGAGAGAGAGAGAGAGAGAGAGAGAGAGAGAGAGACTACTGCCGCCACTTCCCTTGATCACGAACCTTACATCATTGTGTGTGTGTGTGTGTGTGTGTGTGTGTGTGTGTGTGTGTGTGTGTGTGTGTGTGTGTGTGTGTGTGTGTGTGTGTGTGTGTGTGTGTGTGTGTGTGTGTGTGTTTGCTTGTACTCGTGCTTGTGTCTGTGTGTACTCCTATCTCTTCCTTCCCTCCTGCCCCCTTATCTCCTTCTCTCTCCCTCTCTCCGTCTCTTTTTCTCTCTCCTCTCTTTTAAAGCCCCCTATCCCTTGCAACAGGGGAAAGGAAGGAGAGGAAAGGCATAGGGTGAAAAGGAGAGGGAATTAGTAGCTTTGGATAAGAGAGGGAGGGAGAGGACGAAGGTAGTGAGAGGGAAGGTGGGGATTTGAAGAGAAAAGAAGAATGACACAGGAGAAGGAGGAAAAAGGATAAAATAGGAGATGGAAGGGAATAAAGAAGAACAGGGGAGGGAAGAACTGGGATAAAGTAAGAGAGAGAGAGAGAGAGAGCGAACGAGTTAGAATAGGAAAAGTTAAATAGAATTAGAGAGAGGGATAGAATAGGAGAAAGAGAAGAAGAGGAATGAAAGAGGAAATAAAAGGGAGGGGAGGGAAAGGAAGGGAAAGGAAGTGTAAGTAACGCCACAGTTGACCTCTAAGTTAAGACAGTTTCCCCTTCCTTTTTTTCCTCTAGTATTGACATGGGCTCCGAAGAATATGTGAGAGAGAGAGAGAGAGAGAGAGAGAGAGAGAGAGAGAGAGAGAGAGAGAGAGAGAGAGAGAGAGAGAGAGAGAGAGAGAGGAAACAACAAATAAGAATGAATAATAGCCGACATAAATTCGTCCGGAGATTTACGGTCGCGTCAATAAAAGACAAACGGAAATATATAAAAATTCACATCTACAACGAAATCTGTGCAAATATGAGAACAGGAAGGTGACACCCGGGGATGACAACAACAACAACAACAACAACAACAACAACAACAACAACAACTATTACTACTACTATTACTGCTACAACAACAACAACAACGAAGACTATGATGACTCCCATAACAGCAGTAATGACAACAACAACAACAACAACAACAACAGTGATACCCATAGCAATAACAATGACACCACCACCACCATCACCACCACTACAACAACAATAACAGTGATACCTATAACAACAACACCTACCACTACCACCACCACCACAACCACAACCACAACCACCATCACTACATAAAAATACTGATATCGAACTATTTTCCTTTAATTTTTCTTCATGGCCAACTCAGGAGTATTTGTTGCAGTTTCCGAGTTGAGTCTTAAATATCCAAGCGAGCGGCGAGGCTGTGTGTTTTATGACCACTCCCTCTCTCCCTCCCCCTTTTTCCCCTTCTCCCCTCCTCCCCTTCCCTTGACAGTGGAGGAATGGGAGTGGGCAAGGAAGGGAAGGAGTGGGAAGGGCAGCAGTGGACATTACGGTAAAGGAAGGGAAGGAGGAGGAAGAGGAGGAGGAGGAGGTGGTGGTGGTGGTGGTGGTGGTGGTGGTGGTGGAGAAAGAATGGAAGGAAGTAGTGGGTGAAGGAACATTAGTTGGAGGAAAGGAAGGAGGGAACAGGCAGGATTGGGAATTAAGACATTGTATCGCGAAGGAGAGGAGAAGGAGAGAGAGAGGGAGAGAGAAGGAATGAAACAGGGAAGTAGAGAAAACGGCTGAAGAAAACTAGGACACGGAATTTAAGTAATATACGAAGCAAGGGAAGGGAAAGGGAGAGAGAGAGAGAGAGAGAGAGAGAGAGAGAGAGAGAGAGAGAGAGAGAGAGAGAGAGAGAGAGAGAGAGAGAGAGAGAGAGAGAGAACGAAGGAAAAGGTAAAGAAAAATGAGAGAAATCTGAGGGGAAAATATAGCCGAAGGAAGGGGAATTAGTGTGCCATGACGAGGGGAGGGGGAGGGGAGAGAGGGGCCTGAATGATGGGAAAGGGAAGGGGGCATAGTGGTGGAGATGGGGGGAGGTGGTGCTGATGACCTCCCATGGCTGACTGGTTAGGTTCGGGGGGATGAGGGAAGGGGAAGGGAAGGGGAAGGAGGGGTTTAAGTGGGGATCAGGTGCGTCACGTAAGAACCCACCTGATTAGACCTCGGCAGGTGGCTTGGTGGCCTGGGTGGGGGCGGTGGATGGCTTAGTGGGGCTTTGGGGCGTATGGACGGGGCTGCTGAGGTGGAGACAGAGAGGGATGCTGGGACAGAGGCGAGGTGGGGAGTGTTTGAATGGACGCTGCAGGAGGGTCCTATGGGGCTGTAGGAGTGAGGGCCTCGGGACTGTTGCTATTGACTACTGTGGCTGCCCCTCCTGCTTCACCCTTTCACAGCCACACGATTTTTTTTTCTTTTTCTTTTTTTTTTTTTTTTTTTTTTTTGTGTGTGTGGCTGCACTCACCTGTAATCTCTAAGACGCTTATTATTATTATTTTTTTTTGTACTACAGTCTCTTGGGTAATTACATAGCCCAGAAAAGATCAAGTTAAGCTCCTCTTCGCTCTCTTTTCAGCGTTCATGCATCCTTTTTTGTATTTATTTATTTTTACAGTCCTTCTGAAATGTTACCAAGGACGAGCGCAGCAGTAAGACAGTTAATGGAAGGCTTTAGTGCAAGTATTAAGTATGATATCGAAAGGTGCAGCTGACAGCAAAGGGAGAAACCCACTAGCCCAAACCTTTTAGTGCTTACAATATTAACTGTGCTCACTACGGTCGTCCAGGGCCACTCTAGCTGAAGACGTAACGAGGGCCGCTCTGTCATTAGGAGTCACAGGGTCGGGGGGAACTTTATTCAAGCTGAGGGAGGGAACGTAACTGCTGGGAGAGTGAAAACTTCAAACTTGGAGGTATTGTGGATCTCTGCACATACCGAACAAAGTAACATTGCTAATACAAGAGAGAAATGCCGGTATTATTAACCCTTTTACTACTATGGCTGTCTTTCATTAACCTTCATACCCCCTGTAAAATTTGGTGGAATAGAGACACAGAAGGGAAAAAGAGAGAAAACAGAAAGTTAATTTTGTCTTTTTTTTACGCCACAAACTATTATAAGAATGTTTACATACAAAAATAGTGTCTCAGGAGTTATATGCATTAAAGGAAATATCTTGTGTGGCAGTGAATGGGTTAAAGACTTGTAGGCTTTCATAAGGAGTTATTTCAAAGGCCACAGAGATGATCAGTCATGTTCTCAAGAGTGTTTCTTTTATTGGTAGTGTAGATTCTTTTTTTTTTTTCCTACTGGTGGTGCAGAATCCTTTGTTTTTTTTGTTTTTTTTATTCCTGTTAGTAATGCAGAATCCTTTGTTTTTTCCTATTGGTGGTGCAGAATCCTTTGTTTTTTCCCTACTGGTGGTACAAAATCCTTTGTTTTCCCTATATTGGTGGTGCAGAATCCTTTGTTTTTCCCTATTGGTGGTGCAGAATCCTTTGTTTTTCCCTATTGGTGCAGAATCCTTTGTTTTTTTCATATTGGTGGTGCAGAATCCTTTTGTTTTTCCCTATCGATGGTGCAGAATCCTTTGTTTGTTTGTTTTCCATTGGTAGTGCAGAATCATTTGTCCAACCATCTGCAGAACCATACAAACACTTGAAAAAAAAAAAAAAACTCTAGCAATACTTACATCCACAACCGCCAGTTAAAATAGAGTAGTTATACCGGCGAAACGTTTAAGAGCACCAGAAAATGAAGACCTGAGGCATGATACCAAGACCCTTAGGAATCACCACTGAGGGAGGACACCGAAGTTACTGTACTCGGAGTGGTGTCTATGTGGTAAATGACGGGAGGGCATCGAAGTGAACACTGAACGGAGCTCTTTGGGGAGAGAATCATGCTGTATGGGGGGTCCAGTGGGGGGATGAGGGGGAAAGGGAAAGATATGGGACTATTTTTGGAAAGGTTTGATGGATGGAGTGTGCGACTGGAAGGGACTTTTGGACTGAGGACCTGAAGAGTTAGCAAAGGACTTTACCTACGGATTACCAATACTACTGAAGTGCATGAAAAGTCCGTTCAAGTAGGATGAGAGAGAGAGAGAGAGAGAGAGAGAGAGAGAGAGAGAGAGAGAGAGAGAGAGAGAGAGAGAGAGAGACTTCGGTGAGGAATAATGGCCGGAGTTGGAAAAAAGGGGAAGTGGGGAGTGGACTGGGCACTTAGATAAGGGTGGAGGGAGGACTCGTGTGGAGGAGGAGGCTTTAGGGCCGCGCTGGGAGAGGAGGGAGCCTGGATGGATGCGGGAAGAGGAAGAGGAGGAGGAAGAGGAAAATGATGAGGAGGTAGAGGTTTCACAAAATACAAGAACTTTATGTATAATTCAGATTGCCTCTCTCTCTCTCTCTCTCTCTCTCTCTCTCTCTCTCTCTCTCTCTCTCTCTCTCTCTCTCTCTCTCTCTCTCTCTCTCTCTCTCTCTCTCTCTCTCTCTCTCTCTCTCTCTCTCTCTCTCTAAATTTTCTCTTTATCTATCTATCTAGCCTTCCTTCTTTGTGTGTGTGTGTGTGTGTGTGTGTGTGTGTGTGTGTGTGTGTGTGTGTGTGTGTGTGTGTGTGTGTGTGTGTGTGTGTGTGTGTGTGTGTGTGTGTGTGTGTGTGTGTGTGTGTGTGTGTGTGTGTGTGTGTGTTACTATGATTAGCTTTGTGACCTTCATCCAGCTCTTCTCTGCCTGACCTTGACCTACAGGCTCCTCCCCTTCCTCCTCCTCCTCCTCCTCCTCCTCCATCACCACCCGCTCTTCCTTCACCTCCTCTTCCTCCACCAAGTCTGCCTCCTCCTTCACCCTTTATATTATTCTCTCCACGGTCATAGATAATTCCTCAAGTCTTTTAAATGGTTTTTCTCTCTCCCTCGCTTATCCTCGCGTTTAGCGGCTGGATTATAATGATCTTTAACTTTTTAATTCCTACAGTCTCCTGGCCTTGAATTATCCACTAAAACTTTCGCTATACTCGTATTTCACTCCACCTTTTCATCTTTTGCCTCGCTTCGTGTACTTACTTTCATCCCTTTCTCTCCTTCAAGCAGGTAAATATATATAGTTTTCTTTACCTCCTCTGTCTTCTCACCTTCATCCGCCCCAGTAGGAAAACAGAAACTCTCCCTATACCTTATGTAACTCTATTTCTTCTTCCCTTAACACCTCTGTATCCCTTACCTACCTTTCCCCACTCATTCCCTTTGTAATCTGTACCTTTAAATGTCCTCCACTTTGACCCTTTCCTTCCTATTTTATGTTGCCTCCTGCTCTTAGTTTCCCTTTGTTGGTGAAGGTCAATGTGTGTGTGTGTTTATGTGTGTGTGTGTGTGCGTGTGTGTGTGTGTGTGTTGCAGTATATGTGCGTGTTATGCGGTTAAGAATGCGTGCGTGTATACATGGTGCAGTGCGTGTGTGTGTGTGTGTGTGTGTGTGTGTGTGTGTGTGTGTGTGTGTGTGTGTGTGTGTGTGTGTGTGTGTGTGTGTGTGTGTGTGTGTATTGCACGTCCTCCCTTCCTCACCTACACTTTTCTCATCCCCTCCGTTCCTTTCTCCTCTTCCTCCTCTTTCCCCACCACCTCTTCCCCTGCTCCTCTTCCCTCCCACCCTCCGTCACGCCTTCGTCCTCGCAACAATAAAAGAAAGAAAAAAAGAAGTAAAAAGGGAAGCAGCACACGACACAGGCTGTACTGCTGCTGGAGGGGACAGAGAACGCAATCCAACACCTTACTACCCCTACCCTCCCCCCCCAAAAAAAAAAAAAGAAAAAAGAACACTGTATTGCACCGTTTCAGGTTTTCTATATTCGTTTCACCGCACCGTCGCATAGCACTCCAACGCTCCTCATACCGTACCGTGGTGTGGTGGTTCTATAGTCTGTACCGCACTGTGGTATACTGTGATCTATTGTGGTGCATTATTTCTCGCGGTGTTCCATCACTCAATACTCTGGTGCCGTGCCTGCTGCTTGCCTTTGCCCTTGCCTTGCCTTGCCTTGCCTTGCCTGGCCGGTCCTCTCTTCCTTCCTCTGCTCTTCCATCCAGCGCTCTCCTCTCCCACTCTCACCGCTACACTGCTTGCTTCACTGTCTTCCCTTCCCTTTCATTCACCTCCTTCACCGTTTTATTCTTGGATTTCTTCTTTGCTTACCGTGCTTCATCTCTGCATATACTCAAACTGTTATGTACTTCTATCTTCTCTTGCACTTTTTTTTTTTTTTTCCTATATCCTTCTACTTTTTCGTTTTATACACTTCCTCGCTTTTTTTTATTTATATTTTTCTACTGTGCTTGATTATTCATCTTAATACAGTACTTTTTTTTTATTCTATTTCATTACACTTTTCTACCTATACGATATATCCTTGCGTTTTTTTTTATATATACTTCCTGTTCTTTTTTTTTCCTTTCTTTTTTTTATTATTCTCACTGTGGTTCAACGTACTACAGTTTTTTTTTTTATACCATTCAGCGCGACATCCTTCACTTCACTGCTTGCTACACTCTGTAACTCTCCATTGCAAACACTTTCTCACTGTTTTTTTTCTCCGACACTATTCCACCGTGATAAAGACTACTAGAGTATTTTCTTCTTCTTCTTCTTCTTCTTCTTCTTCTTCTTCTTCTTCTTCTTCTTCTTCTTCTTCTTCTTCTTCTTCTTCTTCTTCTTCTTCTTCTTCTTTTTAACTGCTGAGTACCACTTCTCACCGCACCGTACCGCATTGCACCGTTCCGAATCGCGCCTACGTGTCTTCTTTTGGCATTTACTACACGCCACCGCAGTGCACCGTTTCGTATGTACCGTGCTGCTCCTCCCTGGTGTTCTGTGGTGCTCCGTGGTGCTCTGTTCTTGTTGGTGGTGAAGGGATGTGAGGAGAAGGAGGAGGCGGGGTTGGAAGAGGGAAGGACACCCAGGACATCAAAATATGCGAGGGAGTGTTCGTGTTGCTGCAGCATTTTTCTGAGGACACAAGAAAGACAGTAGAGTTTTCCTTCGCTTCGTTTTATGTCCTTTTTTTTTTTCCATTCTGTTTTCCGGTTTAAAGGATGTTTGCTGTGGCGTCCTGCGGCGGGTTCCTTGTCGCCGTTAGATACTGTTGGAGGGATGTCTTTTCTTTTTCTTTTATGGATCCTTATATTTAACTTGGTGCGGGACAAATTAGGTTAGGTCAGGTAACTTTATTTATTATCCTGGTAGTGACGTTAGGTAAGGCAACAACAGTCAGTCCCCTTGACGTCACCAAGCAACCAGCCAGGGCCCTCTTGCTTCCATCTCTCTCTCTCTCTCTCTCTCTCTCTCTCTCTCTCTCTCTCTCTCTCTCTCTCTCTCTCTCTCTCTCTCTCTCTCTCTCTCTCTCTCTCTCATTCCTTTCGTGTTTCCACTCTCCCCTCGTTAGCTGACTTCCATCGCTCCCTCTCGCTCTTTCTGACGTTTCTTTTGTTTTATTTTTGGAGGGTTGTATACTAATCTTAATGTTCTCCCTCTTCCGTCCCTCCTCCTCCTCCTCCTCCTCCTCCTCCTCCTCCTCCTCCTCCTCCTCCTCCTCTTCCTCCTCCTCCTCCCTCATCTCAAACTGCAGGCGTGTTGCTGTTGTTGTTTTTTACTCCTTATTCTCTTCTTTCCCCTCATTGGCCCCTCCCATCTCGCATCCCTCCCGCTCCCCTCACTTCCAGGATCGCCTCTCCCCCTCTCCCTCCCTCCCTTTCACCCTCCCTCACTCACTCGCCAAGCCTCGCCTCCCCTTCCCCCTCCGGCACTAGCAGTCCGCCCCTCCCGCCCCCCTCGCAGTGCTCAGCCGGGAAGGCGGGGAAGGTCCTCAGTCTAGCAGAACGCCGGCTGGTGAGAGGTGCCGTGTGTCTGTGCTGCCGTCACTCGCCGTGTTGCGCTCCGCGTGCCGCGTTCATCCGCCCCTCCCCTGCACGCACACAAGTCCATCGCTAAGGGACGCCGGCGTTGCAAACTTAAGGCAGTAACAATCCCCTCCGGTTCAAGGGAAACTTCGCAGGCGGTGACGGCGCCGAGGCGAAGGGCAACAGAGAACTGCGGGAGTGAGGGACTTTTATCTTCATCTCCGGTTATCAGTTGCTCTTCCAGGCGACGCCCCCGAGGCAGTGCAGGCCTGTCACAGCCTCCGAGGTGCTCCCGGCTGGCCTGAGGGGACCGGCGCCTCCCTCGGGCGGGTCGGCGTCCCATATGTGTCGTGCCGCTTTAAGTGTCGTGGTGGTGATCGGGTCGTAGCGTGTCGGAGCAGCGGTGGTGAGTGGTGGTGGTGGTGCTGCTGCTTTACAGGGAGGGGAGGTAAGGGGGGAAAGCGTAGGAGTGGAGAGAATGGAGAGATCTGAGGGAGGAAAGAGGGAAGGAGGGAGTAAAGACAGGCAAGCAAGCAAAGGTCAGGCTCTCTTCGCCCGGCTTGGTGCCTCTACCGGCGTCTGGCTCTGGCTGTGCTTGGCCATCCCAGCGCCCCGCCCTTCCCATAATACTACTCACCCTTGCACTCCTATACTACTTCTTTGTGGCCCTCCGCGGCTCTAAGTACAGGCTTCCATTAGGTCAGTGATGCCTCTTGGTCACCAGAACGATGTGGGAGAAAAAATGAGCAGGAGGGCACACCATTCTAGAGCAGCGGTATCGATTTGTTTCCGTCTGGACCCGGTAAATCAATAAGAGAGAGAGAGAGAGAGAGAGAGAGAGAGAGAGAGAGAGAGAGAGAGATAGTGCGAGTGTGTGTGTGTGTGTGTGTAAGAGCGAGATGCCACAGAGAGAGAGAGAGAGAGAGAGAGAGAGAGAGAGAGAGAGAGAGAGAGAGAGAGAGAGAGAGAGAGAGAGAGAGAGAGAGAGAGAGAAGGGCTGGAGGATAGGTGGCACTGTGGATAGGAGAGAGTTCGGGGGTTAGGGAAGGGGAAGGGGACCACGCCTCTCCCTCCGTCTCTCCCTCCTCTCTCCTCCTCACCCGGCTCGGTCCTGCTCGCCGGCCGTTTTATCTCACTGCCGCCCACACTATCGACTGCACTGCGGCTCTTGACTTGCGAGTGCTCGGCCCCGGACGACCCGAGGCGGCGCGGGGAGGGTAGCCGAACCAAACTGAACCGAACCTGACCTAATCCAACTTGACCTCACTTCACCTAGCCAGACCTGCCGAACCAATGCAACTAATGAATATAAACGATGGATTGATGCAAAAGAGGACCTAATCTGAGAGTTTAGATGAGTTTAGATGGGGCGAGTAAGTTGAGATTGCAAGGTTTAATGAGGAGACGCCGGCTTGTTCCGTAGGCTTGATGAGGACTGGCCTGAGTCGCTACAGTGCCGGAATGGCTAAGCAGCGACTGGGAGGACTGAAGGAATGGCTGATATGAGTAACGATCAGCAGACATGACATGAACGGGGTTTTCCCACACACACACACACACACACACACACACACACACACACACACACACCGGCACCAGAAGCCCTTAGATACCTCAACGAAGACTAAATTATCGACAAGGGGAGAATGGTATGGATAAATAAACGAGGAAGCAGTATGGAAGTGAATGAATGAAATTAGATGATAAATGAATGAGAATACGTATGGAGCTGTGTGTGTGTGTGTGTGTGTGTGTGTGTGTGTGTGTGTGTGTGTGTGTGTGTGTGTGTGTGTGTGTGTGTGTGTGTGTGTGTGTGTGTGTGTGTGTGTAACGGAGTGATTGCCTAACAGGACTAACCAGAACCAGATGACGTGATGTGATGACAAAGTGGAGGAGGAGGGAGCGGAGGAGAAGAAGGAGAAGTGCAGCGGAGGTGGAGGAGGAAACCAGGAAACCAGAAAACCCTTGTATATAACTGTCTGCCTATCCGGTCCAGCATCACCGTATAGACAAATAGATAGATTGCCACCAGGATAGATAGATAGGTAGGAGTAGAAAGAGGAGTAAGATGGAAGAGTTCGTTAGATGGATGGATGGAAGGGATGAAGTGACGCGAGCAGGGGGAAAAAAAAAAAAGTCTATAAAAACGAAAGAGGAAGCTATTAGGAAAATGGGAGAGGGGGAGGAAAAAATAAGTTAATCTGAGGCCAAGAGAGAATGAGAGAGAGAGAGAGAGAGAGAGATGTGCATGGCAGGATTCACGTTATGTTCATGTAAATATAAACAAGAAAGGCGTGTTTTGTTAGCACAGCCTGATTACTGCGGTACGGTTAGGGGTAAATATGTACAAATGAGAGAGAGAGAGAGAGAGAGAGAGAGAGAGAGAGAGAGAGAGAGAGAGAGAGAGAGAGAGAGAGAGAGAGAGAGAGAGAGAGAGATGTGCTGCAATCTCTGGCGCCGGCATAAACATAGAAATAGGATCCGAAAAAAAATGAGAGAGAGAGAGAGAGAGAGAGAGAGAGAGAGAGAGAGAGAGAGAGAGAGAGAGAGAGAGAGAGAGAGAGAGAGAGAGAGAGAGAGATGCCGCAATCACTAGCGTCGACATAAATATGAATTAAAAAAATACCATAAAAGAAAAATAGTGAGAGAGAGAGAGAGAGAGAGAGAGTAGGGATGCCGCAATCACTGGCATACACACACATAGAAATAAACACTGACAAAAACCAAACAGAGAGAGAGAGAGAGAGGGAGAGAGAGAGGAGCGCCCGCAATCACTGTCTGCCACCATTGCATGTTGACCCTCCGCTGATGAAATATGTGTGGGTAAATGCATTTGTCACTGGCTGGCGACGTCGGGCGGGCGGGCGGCGGGCGAGCAGAAGAGAGAGAGAGAGAGAGTAGGGAAAGGCGAGTGTGACCTTGTGTGTTAGACAGGCAGACAAACAGACAGACGGAAAGACGGTCAGATGTAGCGGTGGTTAGAGTCACGTAGAGTTAAAGAGGGTCACGGTTGTTTTTCTCTCCTTCTTTAATTACTTCGAGTTACTTAAGAATGTAAGGTAAGGCTTTCTCTCTCTCTCTCTCTCTCTCTCTCTCTCTCTCTCTCTCTCTCTCTCTCTCTCTCTCTCTCTCTCTCTCTCTCTCTCTCTCTCTCTCTCTCTCTCTCTCTCTCTCTCTCTCTCTCTCGTGTAGAGTGGAAATATGTGTAGGACGAAAAGCATGTAGAGTGAAAAGGTTGAGAGTTTTTTTTTTCTTCTTTTTTGTCATTTGTGTTTCGACAAAAGAAAGAGAGAAGGGGAAGGGAAGGAAAAAAAGGTCGTTTCGTTTAGGTCTTTTTTCTGTTTTAGGTTTTTTTTTATTCATAGAGGAAAGCGGCTTTGTATTTTAACAGTTCTAAATCTGTTTCAAGTGAGAGGAAGCTAAAAATATATCTATGAATATAACGCTTCATCGTCTCTCTCTCTCTCTCTCTCTCTCTCTCTCTCTCTCTCTCTCTCTCTCTCTCTCTCTCTCTCTCTCTCTCTCTCTCTCTCTCGTGTTACGCTATGCTGTGTTTTGCTCTTTTTTCTTTTTTTCTCTCTTTTTTGCCCCTGTTCTCTTTTAATATTTGTTCTTTTCCTCGCATGTGTTTCCTGCGCCCCTCCCTCGGTGGTGTTGGCGGGCCGTGGCGGTGCCCTGATGGTGGTGATGATGAAGCTCCGCCACTGAGCAAAGTTGTAATGTGTTGACTTGATTCGGCGTAACTCGTATTCCTTCGCGCCTTAGTCTTGCTCTATTTCCTTTCAACACACAGATGGGCGCAACTGAACACACACACACACACACACACACACACACACACACACACACACACACACACACACACACACACACACACACACACACACACACACAGCCTCAACCCTCGTAATGGCGGCGCATCGTTTGGCATAATCACAATAGCAGGCAATCATCGGAGGTGTCATGGCCGAGGGGACGCCGGGGATAAGGGGACGCGGAGGGGAGGGAAAGGGGAAACTGTACCATGACGGGGTAAGGGAGCCACGCGATGGGAGGAAACTAAGGGGACAGAGGGGAGTTGCATGACCTGCCGGGTGAGGGGTCAGTGAGGGGAGTAAAGGTGCCTAGTCCTTCGTCAGGCACCCGATTAGAGGGGAGTTTACCTGCAGGAACGAGGCGGGGGTCTGTAATCAGGGTGAGGCAGGTGGTGGCGTCGATACGTGACGCTGCAGCTCCTGCCGGCCTCTGCATGGCGACCGTGGGGGGCAACGACCCTGCTTGTGTGTGTGCCCGCCCCTTTTTGCTCCTCATCCTCCTCCTCCCTGCTTCCCTCTCCTTCTCCCTCCCTCCCTCCCTTCCTCCCTGCCCGGCCATCGTCACGAGCGTCCTGCCTCAACATTCCTTTAGATATCAATAGCCTTCCCTCGTCCGTTTTGTTTTCGTTTCTGTTCCTCGTCCCTGCCGTGCCTGCTGGTGCCTGCTGCTGCCCGCTGCCTCTCGCCCCTTACTGCTCCTCCAACTTGCCATACTTTTCCCATTTTCCCCTCCCACTTGATCCTCCCACCTGCTTTTCCCACTTGACCGTCCATCTGCCCCTCCCCACTCAATCCTGCTCAGCTGACTCTGCCCAGCTGTCGCTCCCAGGTGCTCCTCCCACTTGCCCTTTCCAGCTGTTCCTCCCACTCACCACTCCCAGCTTCACCCCCACCTTTCCTTTTTTTTTTTGTGTGTGTGTGTGTGTTTGCTCCTCCCACCCTTCCATCCTTGCTTTTCCCCCTCCCACTTGTTCCTCCCTCCTTCCATTTGCTTCTCAAACTTGCCCTTTCCAGTTGACCCTCCCACCTTCTCTTCCGCTTACGTATTTCTTCACCTGTCCTTCACACCTGCCCTCCCATAAACACCTGACTCTTTCTGACTAACCTCCTCTCTCCTCTCTCCCATCCATCCTCTCACCTTCATCCATCTGCCCCCCCACTTACCCCTTATTTCCCCTTACCCTGCCTGCCCCTGGCCACGCACAGACCCTTCCAACAGTCGTATGTGGTACCTTCCTCCCTTGCCACTTTAGTCTACATTATGCATGACTAGTTCCCTGCTCACGTCCCCTCACCGTCCCCTCACCGTCCCTGCTCCTAACGTGTATTCCCTTCCCCACTTCCCCAACGCTGCACACCACCTCACTCTTCCTTCCCTATCTCCCCTCTCCCGGCCTGGCCCTCCCCCACCCCCACCTTCAGCGCGTCCCGTCAATAACTCCTCCAGCAGCCCTCCCCTCCTATCTCCCCTCCAGGCAGGCAGGCAGGCAGGCAGGCAGGCTATGCTTCCCTCTAGTCCAAGGACGCTTCCGGTGTGATTCATTTCATTGCGTCCTGAAAGAGAATTGGCAGTCGTTCATCACAGCGATGGTTGCCAGCACATCAGTACTTGTGTGTTTTGTAGCATCTCAGTAGTTGTTGATTACTGTGTGTGTGTGTGTGTGTGTGTGTGTGTGTGTGTGTGTGTGTGTGTGTGTGTGTGTGTGTGTGTGTGTGTGTGTGTGTGTGTGCTCCATACATCCCCGGTAGGTGGGCTGAGGCTTGGGCACAGGACAGCGGCTGGAAAATTGTTCAGCTTTAGTTAATCCCCGTGGGCTGCACCGCCGGCTCGCCTTCACCAAACTTAACCGGAACTTAAGAAGTTTTTTCATGAGCGTATTTTTTCGCTAGCACATTAAGATTTGGTATCGGTGTTCATATTGTTTGTTGGGAGACTCAACCTGAAGACACGGTCACCGCTCCACTTTGGCCAGGGTCCTGAAAGTAAACTTTTTAACAGTATTACAAAACGCTTCCATCCTGGTAATGTTGTTTCAAGCTGCTTCATACGACTCCTTGACAAAGTTACCTTCAGCTTGGCTCAGTTTATACTACTCCGCACGGGTGTGACGCCCATGCAGACTAAGGAGCTAGGCTCTGCCAAGGCGCCACCTGACAGGCCCAGGCGACGCTTAGCTGCCAACTACCAGGGCGAGGCACTGACGAGGCATTATACATCAACACTAGGCACTGCCCAGACTGCCCATCATGACCAGGCACTGTCGACGCACCAGAGCCAGACTGTGCCAGGGTTTCGTCACAGGCTTACAAAGCGGTTCTCCGTGAGGACATCCCTCCCGGATCACATAATTTATAGAATTCTTTCGTTCATTTTTTTCTTTCTCTTCTTTTTTTTTTCGTGATGAAGTGATGTGATACAGAAGGCTTCCTGTTGCGAACGTGGTGTGGAAAACATAATGGTCGAGGATTTCCCTGAGTGTGTGTGTGTGGGGGGGGGCCACACATATCAGCCTCACTTTCCCCTGTCTGAGCGGTGACTCCTCGACGTGAGTCTTGAGAAACCTCCCGCTGTGCTGCCTCAGAGAGATAAGAGAAGGAAGGAGATAGGCGGTGGCTGCCGAACTAAGGAAGGAGGGAAGGAGGGAGCGAAGATAGGCTGCCAGAGTTGACGTTCACAGAGCCAGGCAGAGAGAGAGAGAGAGAGAGAGAGAGAGAGAGAGAGAGAGAGAGAGAGAGAGAGAGAGAGAGAGAGAGAGAGAGTACAAACGAAAACCACAGTGAGAGTACAAACGAAAACCACTCCTGCAGGAAGCACGCACGCCTCGGCTGGCCACTGTGCGGCAGCGACCTTCAGGCGGCGAGGTTCTCTGTGCAGGCGTGTGTCGTGAATCACCGCCACGCCTCGCCACAGACCCGTCATTTTCTGGCTCATTCCGGAATTTCCCTGTGTCTTGGGAGCGGGAAGGAACGGAGGGGAGGGAATGTAGGAAAGGAAATGGGTCTCTGTGATTATGATTATGTTCGTAAGCATGCGGAGAGAAACTAAAACCATGGTGCTTTATTGTTTTGGTTATTTATTTATTTTTTTTCATACATCTGACTCTTGTTTATATTTCTTGATTGTCTCTCATTTTACCAGTGTTTATTTTTTTCCTTCTTTTTCTTTATGAGCGAGTTCTTTTCGAATTGTTTGACTTATGACGTGATGTTTGCCGTGTTCGTGATTTGCATTTTTGTTAGGGATATTCAGAAAGAAAATTAGGAAAGTTAAATCATTTCGTTATTACCGTTTTAATATACATTTTTTTTTTAATGAGGATGCAGCACTGACCTTTCTTTCTTCACTATCCATGTATTATTTCCTAAGCCTTTCCTTCTTTCTTTTTCACACATCAACTTATTCACTTTTCCTTGCTCTACATTTCATAGATTTTTATTCTTGTATTTCCTCTAAGTTCCTCCTAAGTTCCTCTTCATCCACATACATGAAGGGCACAGCGCCAGTCTGGTATTCCTTTCTTACCTATACTTTAGCTATTTCCTGCAGGCGTGTGTCCCTCCTGCGTTATTTCCTCGTCTTTGTTGATGTTGGTATTGACGAAAGACGTGACAGCACAGAGCCTTGAATACGCCGAGTGGTGCAGCCGAGAGGAAAATTGTTCGGCGAGCCACGATCGTAGATATATTTTTCCACCTTGTGTCAACTGCAGGAATTGAGGTCCGGGTGATGGATGACGGGGAGGCGGTGAAAAGGGAAACACGCCAAGTTGTCAACCTGAAAATCACTAGCATTAGCATTTATGAATTATTTTTCTCCCATTATTTTTCCCGCTTTATTTTTTTTTTTTTTTTTTTTTTGCTGGCTGCGTGTGTGTGTGTGTGTGTGTGTGTGTGTGTGTGTGTGTGTGTGTGTGTGTGTGTGTGTGTGTGTATGTGTGTCACCAAGAACACCGCAGCGCACTCCAAGACTGCGACATCGTCCTGCTCCACTTCTTTTTATCTGCATTCATATATTCTATTTTTCTTTCTTTTTTTCCCCCCTTCTTCCTTTTTTTGCTTCAGACAGGAAGGATACGTTTCCAATAGATCTTGGAAACGTCTCTCTTATCTTTTTTTTTTTTCTGTCTTCTCATTTTCTATCGCTGGAATTTTAAGCACTTTCTCTGGTCTTTTACTTAAGCACCTTCCTAACTGATCTCTCTCTCTCTCTCTCTCTCTCTCTCTCTCTCTCTCTCTCTCTCTCTCTCTCTCTCTCTCTCTCTCTCTCTCTCTCTCTCTCTCTCTCTCTCTCTCTCTCTCTCTGTCTGTCTTATGCATACACTAATTTCCTTACACACACACACACACACACACACACACACACACACACACACACACACACACACACACACACACACACACACACACACACACACACACACACACACACACACGCAAGAGAATCACGAAAGTCTCATGTCACCGCTAGATTCTCCTCGTCCCTGTAGCGTCACAACGAGGCCGGCGGGGAGTGAGGGAGTGCGTCCGTCACCTCCTGTGTGTCGTCACCGCAAGGCCGCCGTCACCACCACGCCAGAACACTCATGGGCGTGAAATTTTCCCCCTGTGTGACGGCGGGGAATGCGGTGATGTGCGTTCTGCTGGTGGTGACGTGTGGTGGTGACGGTGACGGAGGGTGGTGTGTGGTGGCGTATGTGGTGATGTGGTGTGTGTGTGTGTGTGTGTGTGTGTGGTGATGTGTTTATGTGGCGATAGTGTGGTGGATTTGTTTGTTTGTAGTGGTGAGTGAATGTCATATTATCAGTCCTCCTCCTCCTCCTCCTCCTCCTCCTCCTCCTCCTCCTCCTCCTCCTCCTCCACCTTCGGCTGGAGGGAGGGACGGGGTGGAGAGGAGCCTTCTCCTGTACTATCATGTCTCTCCCACTAATAGTTAGAGTAGAATAGTTACCCAAACAGCCTAGTAAGGTCCTCAGGGTCTGTTGCTGTTTGTATTCCTTTGTATTCCTCCTCCCTCTGTTACGCCATACACAGATAACTCCAGATGATTTCAGGTGTCTTTATGGGTCTCCTGAAGGGCAAGACGCAATTTGTGTGCGTGTCCGTATGTACGTGTGTGTGTGTGTGTGTGTGTGTGTGTGTGTTTGTCATCCATGCCGTTCGTTTGCGGAATTAATGCTCCACCAACACAACACCATATTTTCTGACTTCTAATGGAGCTCAGTTAATCAATCAACTTATTTGGACATAGAAAGAGAGAGAGAGAGAGAGAGAGAGAGAGAGAGAGAGAGAGAGAGAGAGAGAGAGAGAGAGAGAGAGAGAGAGAGAGAGAGTCTGAGTAAGCTTCGTCATCGTCATCCGCAGCACGTCTTAAGAATAATGGGAAGCCTAGCGACTCTCCATTAGACCTCAAAAGGCATCGTTTGGCAGCTGACGGCGAGGCTGACGGGGCGCTAGGAGGTGGTAGATGGCGGTCTGTATGCGCCAAGTAGGTGATGTGTGGCGTTATTCTCTCCCACGTGAAGTGTAGAGATGGCAAGTGGGCGGCAATGGTGACGTGGAAGTAATGTTGCGAGGATGTGAATGTTGAAGTGACGTATCTTAATTGGATGGTGGTGGTTGGGTTTGGCTCGTCAAGATGGTCTGTCTCTACTGCTGGAACGGTGGTGGTGGTGGTGGTGGTGGTGGTGGTGGTGGTGGTTCTGTTTGTATATTATTTTTTCCTTATATTTTTGAGGTTAATTTCTTGGACTAATATTGTTTTTGTATATTTTTTTTTATGTTGTTGTTGTTGTTGTTCTCTGGTGGTTAGTTGAATCATCCTTGAGGTTGTGACAGTAATTTATGCCTTAGTATTGTTGATGTTATTATTATTACTATTATTATTATTATTATTATTATTATTATTATTATTATTATTATTATTATTATCATTATTATTACTACTGTTTTTGTCGGTCTGTTGCTGTTGTTATGTTTTCCACCACTTTGCTACTACTTCTACTTCTGCTACTACTACTATTGCTACTACTACTACTACTACTACTACCACTACTACTACTACTACTACTACTACTACTACTACTACTACTACTACTACTACTACCACTACCACTACTACCACTACTACTACTACTACTACTGCTACTACCACTTTTCCACTCATTAGCGCTGTAATCAAGACACGTGAGTGGTCATCTGGATGCACTATTAAGTACTAACACACACACACACTCACACACAAATGAACCTACAAACAACATATGTGCGCACTCAAATTTACATCCATCTCACACACAAGTACACATTAACGCACGCACACGCAGGCTCGCAACCGTGAAATGAATGGAGTAATTGAGAACACACGCCTGCACATCACTTGTCTGCCGTGAAAACCTGAGGAAAGAAAGCTTCGGAATTTATGTGTGATGGAGTGAGGAGTGTGCGTGTGACTTCTGAGAGATGAGTGCGTGGAGTGGATGTGTGGAGTGAATGACTGACTGTTGATGGAAGAGAAGTGGTAGATGCATGAGGTGAAGTGACTTACGGAGCAGTGAGTGAGTGTTATGGGAGTGAAGAAATAACTGGCCGATAGACTGATTAGATGGTTTTGGTTGTTAAGGTAGTAAGAGGATGATTAATGGATAAACTGATCAACCGACTGACTTTGACTCATACGGAAGTACCTGACTGACTGAATGACTGACTGATTGGTAGTGCCAGGGAAATGAATAGAGGAATCACTGAAGGAATGACTGACTGACTGGTTTTGGTGTTTAAGGAAGTGAGAGATCGGATTATTAGATATGCTGACTGACTGAATAAGGAAGTGAATGAAGAATCGACTCTGATTGGCTGTGTTAGGAAAGTGAATGGAGGAAGTAACGACTGACTGGTGGGTGGGGCAGGTGGAGGAGGCCATGAGAGATAGAAACCATATGGAGCATAACACGGGGAATATTTTTTTTATCGAGTGGGTGTGGCTGCGGTGTCTTTAAGGAGGTGGAGATTGGAGGGGGTGGAGGGGACGGCTGGGTTGTGTAGAGAGGGAAGGGTCTGGTCGGGCCTGAACAAATCTGAAGTGCAGTGAAGCAAAGGTTGACGTGACCACACCTGCTGCCTTCTTCTTCCTATCATTTTTTTTCACCATCTTTTTCTCTCATTCTGCCTTTCTCTCCTTTTTTCCCCCTTTCCCCGGCTCTCTCCCCTCCTCCATCTCGTCCTCTCCTTTCTCCTCGTTCCCTTCCTCTTCACCACCCTC
This sequence comes from Scylla paramamosain, assembly GCF_035594125.1. Lineage (NCBI taxonomy): Eukaryota > Metazoa > Arthropoda > Malacostraca > Decapoda > Portunidae > Scylla > Scylla paramamosain. Next base: position 31,359,141 of record NC_087155.1, on the reverse strand, counting down.
TCAGCGGCCGCCCGGAGAGGAATTAGAGGAGATAAGAAAAAATCGACTCTGGTAGTGGTGGCAGTGGTGGTGGTGGTGATGGTGGTGACTGCGGTGCCGTGCTGGGGGAGCTGCGGCCCAAAACGTGATGGGGGAGGCTCAGACCCACGCTTCCCCCACCACGCCCCCGCCCACCTCACCCCACCACCCCACCTCATCCACTCCAGTCATAGATAGAGATAGATGGATGCTTATTGACCACAAAATCCACGTTCAGTATCTTCCATACAGTAGTTCGTTAGATGAAGATGTTTGACGTTAGCTTATTCTCTCTCTCTCTCTCTCTCTCTCTCTCTCTCTCTCTCTCTCTCTCTCTCTCTCTCTCTCTCTCTCTCTCTCTCTCTCTCTCTCTCTCTCTCTCTCTCTCTCATATTCTTTAGCTGCCATTTAGTTTTGTGTTCTCTCACGCAGCGCGGCTACCTCCTCTTAGCGGAACGATGTGTGTGTGTGTGTGTGTGTGTGTGTGTGTGTGTGTGTGTGTGTGTGTGTAATAAAAGCCTAAATGCGAGTTCTGTTATACCGCCGTCACACACACACACACACACACACACACACACACACACACACACACACGCTGTTCGTTCATGTTATTGATGCATAAATATAGAGTGGAGCGCCAGGTGTTGGTGTATTAATGCTGGGGTAATTGAATGTAGCCTTTGATGATGAAGTACCAGTGCGTTGTTTTAATGGAATAATAACAACCGCTTTGTGCTCCATTATTAAAAGAGTGGCTGGTGGGGTGGAAAAAGTAATGCATTTAAAGAAAATACTCCTATGTGCATTAGTATCTTGATGTAACTCTCTCTCTCTCTCTCTCTCTCTCTCTCTCTCTCTCTCTCTCTCTCTCTCTCTCTCTCTCTCTCTCTCTCTCTCTCTCTCTCTCTCTCTCTCTCTCTCTCTCTCTCCCTGTTACTTCTTTTTATATCCTTCCTCTTTCATCCTCTCGAGTGTACTTCCTCTCTTCTCTTTCCCCTTATTCCTCGTCTTTCCTGCTTCCTCCTCCTCCTCCTCCTCCACCAACTCCTCCCCCTCCTCCTCCCTCGTCACCTTCCCCCTTTCCTTTCCCCTTCCCGTTCTCAGAAGCATCACGTCCGTCGCGGTGTCTGCCCCGGTGACCACAGCAATGTTAGCTTGGTGACTCACAGCCTCCTCCTCCTCCTCCTTCTCCTCTTCCTCCTCTTTCTCCTCCTCCTCCTCCTCCTCCTCCTCCTCCTCCTCCTCCTCCTCCTCCATCTGCTCTCTCCTTCCCTTGCTGCTTCTATGCTTTTCTCTTCTCTTCCTACTTCTTTTTTTTTTCACTTATCATCATCCCTCCCCCTCCTTCTTACTTCTTCTTCTTCTTCTTCTTCTTCTTCTTCTTCTTCTTCTTCTTCTTCTTCTTCTTCTTCTTCTTCTTCTTCTTCTTCTTCTACGTCTTCTTTCTTATCTCCTCCTCCTCCTCCTCCTCCTCCTCCTCCTCCTCCTCCTCCTCCTCCTCCTCCTCCTCCTCCTCCTCCTCCTCCTGGCTTGTTTCCCACGTGAGATAATTCTTTCTCCTGCTAGTTCTTGTTTATTTCCTGTTACATTTTGAGGCGTATTTAAAGATTGTGTCACATTTGCATACTAAATTCCCGGCAGTATGTTGATGCGAATACTTACAATGACAGTAATGCCCCTTGCTCTTTATGGCCATTGCTCGTCCTGGTATTCTTGGCTGCGTGCTGTGAAATTGTTGTGTTATGGATGGATTGGCTGTGCTGTGTTCTGTGGTGCTGTGTGTCGTGTCGTGCCCTCCTCCTGGTGGTCCTCCTTGAAATATATTAAGGTGCTGCTGGGAGAAGGTTTGTATGAAGGAGTGTGCGTGTGTGTGTGTGTGTGTGTGTGCGTGCTGTTTGTTATCTTCTTCTTCCTCTTCTTCTTCTTCTTCGTCTTTCTCCTCCTCCTCCTCCTCCTCCTCCTCCTCCTCCTCCTCCTCCTCCTCCTCCTCCTCGTTATTATCGTTCCTCCTCCTCCTTTTCTCCCTCCACATTCTCGTTATGAACCAATAAATCTTCTAGTATCTATTCTTCATTCCACCACCACCACCACCACCACTACATCCTCCTCCTCACCTTCTATTTCTTCCTCATCTTCACTTTAACTCATACTTCCTCATCTCCCCCCGATCATTCCCACGCCCCTCCACCAACACCACCACCACCACCACCGCCTCCTCCACCAGTGTGCGGCTTCACGTGGCGGAAATAAATTCAGCGCTCACTGGAGAAACTGATTGGCCTCTGGATCCCGGCGACAAGCGTCCGAAAGGGGAATTAGCCAATGACAAGGAGCGAACACCTGAGTGACTCTTCTGATTGGGTGATTGGAGTTCGTCTCGTCTTTCCCGCGCCGTGATTGGTCTGATTGTGTCCATTATGTGATTACGAGGCTTTTTTCTTTTTTTTTTCTCTATCGGTTGGTTAATTTTTTTGATCGTTTTCCTTTCATGCATACTGCCTTTCCAGATCTGATTGGTGGATTAGAGAGAGAGAGAGAGAGAGAGAGAGAGAGAGAGAGAGAGAGAGAGGAGGTGGTAAGGAAAATAACATAGATATAACCGTGCTTAAAAAAAAAATAGTGAGAGAGAGAGAGAGAGAGAGAGAGAGAGAGAGAGAGAGAGAGAGAGAGAGAGAGAGAGAGAGAGAGCATGTGGTCCTAGATTTAATTAACTTGCTTTTTAATTAACCTGATATTAATACCTGACTCACGCTGTGTTTTCATACGTGTGTAATAAGTATTTTGCATATTTTTGCTTAATTTTCTCACACCGGTTCGAGATAATCGATTCGTTATCTCGATCCAGGTTTCACTTCCCGAGTCCTTGATCTTTTGTGTTTACTCTCTCTCTCTCTCTCTCTCTCTCTCTCTCTCTTGTTTCCTGCTATTGTTTCCTACATATTTCACTCGATTCTGTCTCTTTAAATACTTCATGTTTCAAAGTCTCGCAGTCACTGTTTCATTTTCGGGTTCACTGTTTAATCTACCGTATCGGTGACTCATTCGATGCTTCACCACGTCATCGCTACCGGGGAAGATGGGAAGGAAAAGAAGGGGTTTGATGGAAGAGGTTTCGAAGGATGGCGTTGAGGGAATGAGGATGGGAAAGAAGGAGATGATAGGGGATGGGGAGGGGAGGGGTGGAGATGTAGGGAATTGAGAAAGGGGGAAGTGGAGTGGTTAGGAGATGGAATCAGTCATGCACGTAAGGTTATTTCATACACAATTAAGTTCGTACACTAGTTGATGCATGTGAGAGAGAGAGAGAGAGAGAGAGAGAGAGAGAGAGAGAGAGAGAGAGAGAAAGGGCGTGTTCAGAGTGCCTGACGGTCATAGGGACGTTCATAAATACACACACACACACACACACACACACACACACACACTGTCCTATTTTTCCCCACCTTTACTAAACCCATATGCATCTTTTATTTATTTATTTTTTATTTATTTCACTTCGACTATTTTCTTTATTTTTTGTCTTTTATTTTCCTCCTCTGTTTTTCCTCCCCTCTCATGAAATGGGAAACCGTTGGCGGCGCTTTTGTCACCAGGGAAATTCTCTTTTTATTTTTTTTATATAGATATATATTTTTTTGTTCGTCCTTTCCTTCATTCTATTGCATATATTTCATTGTCTGTGTGTGTGTGTGTGTGTGTGTGTGTGTGTGTGTGTGTGTGTGTGTGTGTGTGTGTGTGTGTGTGTGTGTGTGTGTGTGTGTGTGTTGCTGCGTCGCGTTTTTCTTTTCTTTCTTTTCCGTTCTTTCTCCTCTTTGTACCTTTTGTTTCCTTGTCTCTTACTCTTTTTTTTTTTCTGCGTCCTCTTTCCTTTCTCGTTGTCCTCATGAGATGTGATACGCTCTCATTTCTTTCTGCAGTATATATCTTACTCCTCCTCCTCCTCCTCCTTATATTCATTCCCTTCTTATTGATATGCTCTTCTGTTTCCTCCTCCTCCTCCTCCTCCTCCTCCTCCATGTCTTCCTCCTCTTCATCTCTTCCACCATTTTTCGTCTCTGACTTATTCCTTTCATCATTCGTATCTCTCATCCTCCCTTCCTTTCATCCTTTTCATCGCCTCTCCTTGTCATGTTTCCCTCCTCCTCCTCCTCCTCCTCCTCCTCCTCCTATTTCCTGCCACTTGCAAACCCCGTACTGCTCGAGAACTGTCTGCCTGGCGTACGATAATAACGGGAAGGGAGGGTTTGTTTACATTACAGAGTGTCATACCGACTTCCCTCATTGACGTACACCACCCCCTCCCTCACCTTCCCTCACTGTCCCTCCCCCTCCACCCCCTCATTACCTCATACCTCACCTCACCAGTCATCTCCGGGTGACGCACCATGGAGGAAAGAAGGGAGGGAGGCGCGGGGAGGTGAAGGAGAGAAGGAGAGAAAGGAGGGTGAAGAGTAATAGAGAGAGAGAGAGAGAGAGAGAGAGAGAGAGAGAGAGAGAGAGAGAGAGGTGTTACGTCAGATATTATTGTTGGAACTTCACTGTTTATGCTTTTTTTTTTTCTTCTTTTTTTCTTCTTTTTTTTTTTCGTCCGTGTTTTTGTCTGTGTCTGTCTCTATGTGTGTATGTGTGTGTGTCTCCTGTCTCGTCCCGGCGCTCTCTCTCTCTCTCTCTCTCTCTCTCTCTCTCTCTCTCTCTCTCTCTCTCTCTCTCTCTCTCTCTCTCTCTCTCTCTCTTACAAGGTCAGAGGCGGTCGCGGTGCTTAGCTTAAAAATAGTGTTCACAATCGCCCTCTCTCGTGCTGCCTTCAAGGAGGTCTCTCGTATTATTGGGGCGGCAAATGGTTTAACTGGTAGTAACTTGTAACTTGTATTGCTGTCTGGAGATCGTGTGTTCTTTTGTGCCTGCCTGCTCTCTCTCTCTCTCTCTCTCTCTCTCTCTCTCTCTCTCTCTCTCTCTCTCTCTCTCTCTCTCTCTCTCTCTCTCTCGGTTTTTCCTCTTTCTCCATAAACAGAGAGAGAGAGAGAGAGAGAGAGACAAAGAGAGAGAGAGAGGTGGAATGCAAGCGGTGAGTCAACACGTCGCATTGTTTTATAGAACGAAGCAAATTAACAAACGGAAATAAATACATTCTCTCTCTCTCTCTCTCTCTCTCTCTCTCTCTCTCTCTCTCTCTCTCTCTCTCTCTCTCTCTCTCTCTCTCTCTCTCTCTCTAACTCCCTTAGTTTCCATTTTTCTCGCTGCGCCTCGCCCACAGCCTCGCCACAGCACATGAAGCACGGGCCCCGCTGCACTAGGCAAGGAGTTCGGGCGAAAGAAAACGGCCCTACAGGGAGCGGCTGAGGAAATAGGAAATAACTTGTCTCCGCGAACCGTGTGTGTTTTTTTTTTTAATTGCCCTCCCTCCTGCAGCCGAGGATATTTTAAAGAGGATGAAAGTTTGAGGATGTGTGTGTGTGTGTGTGTGTGTGTGTGTGTGTGTGTGTGTGTGTGTGTGTGTGTGTGTGTGCAGAAGTTATGAAACTCATGTTCATGTCATTAGTTTCTGGTACGTTTTCGTGTGTTTTTGTCTTTATTTTTGGTGTCTTTTTCTTTATTTTTATAAGTTTTTTGGGGGGCTGATCTTTTTTGTTTCCTGTGTGTGCGTGCGTGCGTGCGTGCGTGCGTGCGCGGAAATCTATAAAAAACTACGCTCTTTATGTTAGTTTCTTTTTATATATATTTTTCTCTGCATTTTTCTGTATCAAGTTGCTCTTTCACTTTCTTCTTTCATTATTTTTTTTTCTATATCCAGTTATCATTCTTTCACAATATTACCCCGGCGTCACAAAGTTTTAATTGGGTTTCAGGTTTATTATTATTATTATTTTTTTTTTTTTCTATAAGCCAATAGTCAATAGAAGGGACGAGTTTGCGCCGCGAGTATAGGAGACGCTCGGCAAGAACCATGAAATTAGTTCTTCCGTGTGTAGTCGCGATGCCAAGTGATGTCCACCAGACGAGAGAAAAAAAGACAAAAAGTAAATAAATAAATAAAATGGTAATAATCTGAGACGGCTACGACATCACTTAGCATCACGACTGCACAGCTATATATACAGTTTTCTCGTGAGTCTTAAGTTCAGTTCCACAGTTCATTGATAAAGCGCCACCTTACGGGATGTCAGAAATGTGGCATAAGGCGTTCATTTCCATACATTTGCCTTACGAGCTACACTTTCTGAGTTCCTTTCCCTTGATGGTGCTCTTTTTCCTCGCCTCTTTCTGTCTCTCTTCTCCTTCTGTCAGTGTATTAAGAGGCAGCAAAGTTAATATTATGGTCGTTTTTGTAAATACTGAAAGCACTTCTTTTATATTAACATACAAAAGAGAACGATGAAATAATTTTGTCTTCCTTTGTAAATATTCTAAGTAGTTTTACCTTTCATATGGGTACAGAGATATTCAAGACTCAATAGTACAAAAATAAGAGTCTGAAAAGTTATTGGTGATTATAGGAAAAATCGTCTAGCCGTGAAAATGCTTAGAAACTTATGAGTAGCCGATGGTTTGAGGAAAAATCTAACAAACCAGGGTCCAATATATTTGAACACTTGCAGATAACTTTCCTCAGTCTGTCTATCACTCGGCGATGCAAACATTTCCAGATTAACTCGTAAATTTCCCCAGACTATCTATCACTCGTCGTTGCAAACATTCCCAGATTAACTTGAGAAAGACAAAAAACCCATCCATTTCACTCGAAGCAATCAAGGTGAGCCCAAGAGGTGCAGGAGCTGAGGGGGGGAGTGGGGGGCAAGGCCGCTGATTGGCCCTTCAGCCCGCACAGGATCATCGCCATTCGTCAGCATGTCCTCCGGGAGCGCTGCGATTGGTTGGTTCATCTCGAGCCGTGCTAATGTGATGAGTTTTACCGCGCATGATGATAATAATAATAATAATAATAATAATAATAATAATAATAATAATAATAATAATAATAATAATAAGTTGAAGATCAAGAGAGAAAGCCAAAGTTCTTAAAGAAAATCTCAGGTGACAGACAAGAGAAAGGGATATTAAAATGGAATTAAGTGTTTAGACGTGTCTGAGAAAATGTGTGTGTGTGTGTGTGTGTGTGTGTGTGTGTGTGTGTGTGTGTGTGTGTGTGTGTGTGTGTGTGTGTGTGTCATTCTAAACTTTCCTTTGCGTGTTAAAGTGAGCACGAGAACACTTAGAACCACACACACACACACACACACACACACACACACACACACACACACACACACACGGCCATATGCCACGCAGTAATTACGATCATTAGGGTCGAGGTCCCGTATGGAGGATGGTCCCGCGTGTCGAGCAGCTGCCGTGGCGCATCTCTGCTCCCGGAGAATTTTATGGGCCTGTGCTTCGTGGGGATGTTGGGGAGAGGCAGAGGCAGGGGTAGGGGCCAGAGAGGGAGACATTCCGCCCTTCGTGATCACTACCATATACTTTTTATTCGGTCTCGAGGGGAAATTATTGGTGAGTCACCGTTCACTCACCTCAGCCTACAGTCACGGGGATCAAATAGAGGGCGGGGCACAGGTGAGGGCGGGGCGGAGACAAGGATGGTATTGGGTAAATCTGAGTGGATAGCTAACCGTTAGGAGTTGAGAGGTCACGCCACTCAGCTCTCCAGGCCTCGTATTGAGTGAAGTGTAAGTTTTGCATAATCTCGACGGATAAAAGTAGTCTTAACCAAAATAGAAAGGTTTATTTACAGTGAAGTATACATTATAATGCGCTTCCACAAAGCGCTGGTATAAAAATACACTAAAATAAACATACAAGTCGCTTTCCACACTAAACATATAACTCTCCTCCATTCACGAGATATTATTTACGATAAGAGGTGACGCACATAACTTTGCATGGAGGAAGTGACGGACGCTTCCCTTTAACTCGTACCTCAGTGAGATGGAAGTCACGATAACCCGTCACGGGAGACACACTTGCCTCTCTCACTACCTGGAAACACTCCTCGGCTGGCTGGCCCTCCTGCTGGTGAGCCCCCTTCACCCCGCACTCGACCCTCCTCCAACAAAACAAACCTTGCACATTAAGATCAAAACGACCTTCTTTTCCCCGCGGGAGATGAGTCCCTGGCTGCCTCGCCTCGCCGCGCGTCATCCACGAGTTAAGCATCATTAATATTAACCAAACCATTAAATCAGAAACAACTGCCTCTCTTGGCGTCATCACCAGACCACCACAGTTACTCCGTAGCCGCAGCCCCTCACGAGACGAGGCGAGACGAGACGAGACGAACCTCCTCCTCCTCCTCCTCCTCCTCCTCCTCCTCCTCCTCCTCCTCCTCCTCCTCCTCCTCCTCCTCCTCCTCCTCCTCCTCTTCATCTTCACCTTCGCCTGCTCCTCCCTCCCTCATCCCCTTCCTCCCACCTTGAAAACACAGAAATGGAAATGAAAGCCAGACAGATCAAACCGGAAGATGAATAGACAGACGAACATTGAGGAGAACCAGTGAACTGACAGGTAATAGACAGGTACACAGACAGCACTGTACTCGTCAAACACAAAGACAGGCGGGAAATAGACAGGTTGACAGACAAGAGGATAGACGGATCGAGAGGAAAACAACGCGGCAAGCCCTCACAAAGACAGGATAACAGACAAAGGAGTAAACTATTAGACAGGGAGACAGGTGTGAAGCAGACAGAAGACAGGTGAAGCGACAGCCGGTGAAGATATGAGAAAGAGGAACCTGGCAGTCACATTATTAGAGAGAGAGAGAGAGAGAGAGAGAGAGAGAGAGAGAGAGAGAGAGAGAGAGAGAGAGAGAGAGACGCGATAATGGCCCGGGGAAGGGATGGCGGATGTTTTCTCGTCTTGAGCGGGAGTGAGAGTGGTACGAGAGGGAGAGGGAATGGGAGAGTTGGTCTTTAAAGAGGGGGAATGCTGAGGCTCGTGAGAGGGGAGAGGAGGGGACTGGGATGTTGGTCTGAGGGATGGAAGGGGAAGATAATAGCAGGGACTTACCAGGGAAGGGAAAGGACATTCATACCACGCAGAGTTCATCCCACTATTGACAACACAACAGTCATTCCGCCTAGTAAGAGTGAACGAGTGCGTATAGACATAGCACGCATTCTTCACTCAATAAGAACATGCCACTGAGAGACCACACCACAGGCAGCCTGCAGCATACACGGCAGCCGCAGCATACCACACGCGGCCGCAACGAACCGCAGCCTGCATTCTTCACACACACACACACACACACAAACACACACACACACACACACACACACGGCAAAACACAGCTGGTATTATCGCAGCCCCGCAGCCTCGACGGGTCTTTCCGGGGCAAGGAGAAACACATTATCGTGCCGTCGGGAAGAGTGGTGGCGCGTTGGGGAGGCGAGGGATTTATGGCGAGGTGTTCCGGTGCTCCGTGGGGCTGAAATACCGGGAAGTGGCTTCCTCCCCCCCACTGCCCGCCGCACCTTGAGGCCGCAGCTGGATCCATAACCGTGCAACCCTGACAGGTCGTTAGCCAAGGGACTCTGAACGAAAGCACATTACACCGCTGTGAGGGAGAGAGGGAGCGAAAGGCGCCCGGCATGTCCCTCTACTAGAAGACACTGGTATCGACTGCCACCACCACTACCACCACTACTACTATCACTGCACCACCACTACCACTGCCGCTTCCGCTGCCGCCACAGTCCCGTCCCACCCCCAACCCCTGTCCCGTCACACCCTTCGAGAAATTTGCTAAGGGGCGCCGGTGCCTGGCGGGCGCCCTAACCAGTCCAGGATGCTTTCTTCCTGCTGGTTTACCACGCCCTTCACGGGATGCTTCAGCACCTCCGTCAAAGGTAGGCCCGTGTGTGTGTGTGTGTGTGTGTGTGTGTGTGTGTGTGTGTGTGTGTGTGTGTGTGTGAGAGAGAGAGAGAGAGAGAGAGAGAGAGAGAGAGAGAGAGAGAGAGAGAGAGAGAGAGAGAGAGAGAGATTTATCCCGTAACCACCATCTGTCCAGTGGCATTGGTGGGCCATGTCTCTGATCCCCTCGTGTCCTACACAACCCTGTAGAATTTTAACGCCACAGTGCAGGATTCAATATTTATGACTACAGTACCAGAACACACACACACACACAAACACACACACACACACACACACACACACACACACACACACACACACACACACACACACACACACACACAAACTGATGGCGGTGTATCAAGCCTCCCTTGCATGGCACGTAGGCGGCGAGGCCGCAGCTGCGGGCGAGTGTGTCCTGCTGCCACTCTAATTTCACAAGACAGGGGAGGGAAAACGTTTCGGATAAAATACACCAACACACACACACACACATACACATACACACATTGAGGTAGTGGAAGATGGGCGGGTGATGTGAGTGGAGGGGAGGCGGGGTAAGTACGGGATGAGGGGAGCGTTAGGGTGGGAATCTCTGAGGGGGAAACAGCAGTAAATGGGGCGAGATGCGGTGCAGTGGACAGTGGTGGAAAAAGAGGAGGCGAGTGGGCGTCATAGGTGGTTTAGTTGGTTTGGAAGTACGTATTTCAGTGGTAGTTTGTGTGGTGGACTGGGCAGGAGATTGGGACGTGCTGTGGAGACTGGCAGAGGGAGGGGGATGCAGGAGGAGGTGGTGGGAGGGGTGTTGGATGGAGAACGCTGAGGGAGAGGGACGAAGTGGCACATGTGTTCAGTGTGGGCTGTGTGGCACTGAGCTACCACTGGCACTGGCACTGGTGAGGCCCCCTAGGACCTTACCTGGAGCCCATTAGTTAATTAACGTGTGTATGTGTGTGTGTGTGTGTGTGTGTGTGTGTGTGTGTGTGTGTGTGTGTGTGTGTGTGTGTGTGTGTGTGTGTGTGTGTGTGTGTGTGTGTGGCCAACCACCGACCTGTCTTTCCTACTCCTTTGTCTCCTCTTTTATTCTCTTTTCCCTCGTGTAACTTCATTTTTGTTTTTAGTTTTCTTCTTTCACCGACTTTTACATTTTGTTTATTGTGTTTGCTTTGCCTTGTTTTCTTTCCTTTCATTCTCCCCACGCCGCCGATCCCGATTTTGTATTCTTTCTCTTACTCCTCCCTTCCCTTGTTTCCCTCGGTTGATTTTTGGTTTTCACTTTTTTCCAATTAATTTTGCTCTTCCCTTTTCCATTTCGTGCGTAGTTTAATTTTGTTAGTCCCTCGCCACCCCTTCCTCTTTTCCTCTCCTCCTCCCTTTCTTTCTTCGCCTTTCCTCCACAATCTCACGCCTCTTCTATCTTCCCGTCCATCTCCTCAATCTCACCCTTTCGTCTCTTCATCTCCTTCCCTTCCTTTTCCTGCCACTCCTCCTCGTCCTCCCGCGCCTCCTTCTCCTCGTTCTCTGCCTCAAGTACATAACGAATCAAACCAACGAGTCAGCCAGGGACAGCCAGGGACAAATGACCAGCTAGTCAGCACTCAGCCGCCGCCAGCCGCCGCCAGCGTGTCCCGCCAGCCGCCACCGCCATCACCCGCCTCTCCCAGTCTGTTGCCGGGGTGGTCGTGTAGCAGCTCTGCTTTAAGGTAGTACTAGGGCGGCGGGGCTGGCGGGCTGTGGATCCTCATGTAGTAGGGCGGGTCATGGTGGGGAGTAGGGGCGTGAAGGAGAAGGGACAGGAAGAGGTGGAAGAGGGAGGCGCAGAGGTGGCGAGACAGGCTGGGGAGTGGCGAGCGAAAACTGACAGGGATGGAAGGAGGAAGGGAAGATGGTGGAGGGAAAATGAGTGGGAGGAAGCAGGAAAGATAGCGAGAGAGGAGAGGCTGTCTGGGGGGTGAGATGAAAGGAGGAGAGGTAGAGATAGGGAAAGGGTGAGTCAGACGAAGAGGGAGGGAGGGAGGTTGCAAAGGGAGTGGCAGGAGGTGGGAGAAGCAAGAAAGGCTATTGGTGGGGCAGGCGACAGGGTGACGGTGTAGGCAGCAGCGGAGGAAGGGAAGGATGGAGGAGGGGCGGGAAGGAGTGACAGTAGGGAAAGAAACAGCATCTTGGGAGTCTCTGAGGAGAGAAGGAAGAAAGGAAAGTTTATGAAATGTTGCTAGAAGGAGAAATGTTGGGGAGAGAAGGAAAGCTAGTGGTTAGAAAGTTAGGAGAGAGAGAGAGAGAGAGAGAGAGAGAGAGAGAGAGAGAGAGAGAGAGAGAGAGAGAGAGACCCAAATACGTAGTACATTTTTTCACTGGTAACAGTTTAATTTCGTCAGGGTAAGAAGTAAATTACAAGTAAATTACTCCCACAGAAAAATAGTGTGGGCTCAGAAAGAACATGAAACTCGTAAAGGGGGAAGAAAAAATGTTGCCACATCCGAAAACAACAGGTTGCCAGTGTTCGTAGAGGCATACACACGTAGTAGTATTCGTGGCCATAATAGTACTAGGGATGGCTGCCATACTACTACTACTACTACTACTACTACTACTACTACTACTACTACTATAACTACTATTGCAATTACTACTAAATGGTGTTGCTGCTGCTGCTATTACTACTATTATGTGTATTTACTGCTACTGCTGCTTTTCTTTTACTGCCACTAGTACTGTTATTACGACTACTGCTATCACTACTACCATCACCACCACCACCCTCACCACTTCTACCAGTACATCATTACCACCATCACTACTACTCAACCAATATTAACATCTATCATCTATAATAACGAATTGAAGCAGACAGTAAGTGAAGCTTCGATACCCTTCAGGAGACAACACTAATTGTAGGTGTACGTACGTCGTGTCTTGAGCAATGCGCCAACACGCCCAGGTGGAGAGACAGGTGGGCGCGCTGAGGTGAAGGGCGCGATGTGAAGCGAAGGGCAGGTGGTGTGCTGGAAGGCTCAGGCGGAGGGCGTGAGGCGAGGCTTCAGTGGTTCATCAAGTTGGGAAGCTCCGAAGCCTTACGTTAAATGGTCCTATTGAAGTGGCGGAACGAACGAAGCAGCTGTGTGTGTGTGTGTGTGTGTGTGTGTGTGTGTGTGTGTGACGACAGGGAAACAAAAATAGAAAATGCAGTAGTGGTGGTAAAAAAGAAAAAAAAAGTTATAGTTGTAGTAGTAGTAGTTTAAGCAACATATTACGGTAGCTGTTACGATAATAATAATAGTAGTTCGAGCGACAGCAGTATGATAGCGATAACGATGATAATGATCCAATAAATCCATTTTCCCTGCGACACACACACACACACACACACGCACACACACACACACACACACATATTAAATGATAAGCTATGTTAATGTTAATGAGCCCAGTAAACAAGTGCAAATGACTGCGAGCACTCAGGCCTCTCCCGTGTGTGCATCATTCACGCTGCCGATTGGTCGCTGAGGGTCGGGCCGCGCAGCAAGGGAGAATAACTGCATAATGTGAGCAAGGAAAGGATAGAACAGAAATACAGAGCAGGTGGTGATGATGGTGCAGTGATGTTATATGAACTAACGCCACACTGCAAAAGAGGAAAACACGAACCAATAGCATCAGACCTGTTGGCCCTTACGAGGTTGTTCTGTAATTAAGCTGCACGTGTTATAAGTAAAAAATGTCTGGCAGTAACCATGGAGACTCGAAGGAAGGAAAACAAAGGAAGAAAACTACAAAGTGTATGACGTGTTTATTGGCCCTGCGAGGCTGTTTCCGACATGCTACACTGTGTTAATCCAAATGTAGAAGACTGCAGCCCTGTTAATTACAACTCATGGCGTCTTAAACATTAATGATATTCCTCACATGTTAGGCAGAAAAATAATAAACTGTAAACATAAGGAAAAAAAAGTGTAAAGCTTGGTGATGAAGTAGAGATCAGAGTGACGGATGCCATTACTTTGAGTCCTCTTAACGTGAAGGCGAGTGAAGTTTCGCCAGGCAGAGTGTGAAGCCTCGTTAGCGTGGGATGAAGCCCAGTTGATCCCTCAAAGGCAGCGTGGGTCCTTTTGATCTCTGCCTCATTACCTGGCTAAATTGCCGTATTTAGCGAGTAGTTTCTTAGAGTGGCGGCCGCTGCTCTCCCAGACAGGTGCTGCTTCCTGCCAGGTACACAGCCACTAGCGCTGCAGAAAGGTATTTTTACTTTTTGGTGCTAAATATTTGCCGACGCTATCTCAAGACCGTTTTATGAGCTACGTGTTGGTCATGCGTGCTGGAATGGCTGACGGGCAGCGATTTTATGCACAATTTCACGACACTAAATATTCTGCTTTTCCTTTGAACTGCAGACGTTTTATAGTCATGAGAGTGTGTTCACTTATTTCTGTTTCCCGACACTGCCCTAAGACTGTGCTTGTGGTGGAGCTTGATGGAACAGTTAGCGAACAATGGCTATGCACAACTTCATCGCACTGAATAATATAGTAAATTTTGCTCTTTTCCTTTGAACTTCGGCGTCTTTTAATCACTTCAATGATAGTGTTGCTATTCATTTTGTGTTTAAACTTCACTTGTGTGTCTCGGATGATGGAGCGAGTATTGGAGGCGACCAATCATCGGCGAGACAAGACACAAGAGGTTTCGCTCCTCGTTCGTTTCGGATTCAATCGATCCCTTAGATTTATCGGCGCCTCCGCCAGTCCTTTCGACAGTGTGTCGTAAGGACGGACACGTATTGATACTGTCCGTGACCGTGACCTTGAGTCGGCAGCCGTGACTCAGATGGGCTGTCTTGCACCTGACGAGGCACCACCTGCAGCACCCAGACAGGTAAGGATGGGTCTCGCAGGGGTTATTAATTTCGCCGCACCGCCAAGTGTCTGTTAAGCGTCTGCTTGTTTGTCGAGGCCTTGCCGGCTACCTCTGTCCCAGCCTGCAGGTCCTCCATTGTACCTGTCAGGTGATCTAAATGAACGGGAATCCGGGCATGGAAATGCTTGTATTGTCAGGTGGCATATTGGTGAGGGCGGTGTTTGTGCCCCGTGTAGCCGCCATGGGGGAGCTGTCTTAGGTGTTTGGGTGTGTCCGCTTCACCTGGCGAGGGAGAGACGGCTTGTCTGGTGTGTGTACAAGTCCGGCGCTGCCCCTCACTCATTCCTGTGACGTCAGTGTGTGTGTGTGTGTGTGTGTGTGTGTGTGTGTCGCAGGCTTAAAAGGGAGGGGGCACTTGATAAGGCTCACGCTACGCTGCAGCAGAACACACGGCAGGCTGGGGTGGAGTGTACTGGTGGTGGGGGTGGTGGTGGTGGTGGTGATTATACAGAATTGATGTGATCGTGATAGCAGTGCCGCTGTGGTGGTGGTGAAGAATAAAGGTGGTTATGGTGGTGGTAGAGGAGGTGTTGCAGTGGTAGGAACAGTAGTAGTCGTTGTTTAAGTGGTGGTGGGGAAGGTGGAAGTTAGAATATAGGGATGGTGGAGATTGTTCTTGTTTGGTGTTGTGGCATTTATGTGGTGGTGGGCAGCGGCAGTGGTGGTGGTGGTGGTGGTGGAGGTGGTGCAGCAGAGGAGTCGCGCATAGGTCACTCATTGATTTGTGGTGGTGGAGTGGGCGGGGATCGTGGTGGGGAAGGACGTGGGAGACGGCGGTGGCGGTGGTGGTGGTGGTGAGGAAAGAAGAAAGCACTGGAAACGGAGGGAAAATAATAGTCAGTGTGAAAGTAGTAACAGCGGAAATAGACGTAGTAGAAGCAATAAAAGTAGCAGTAAAAAGGTAATACGTGTGTATATAGAAAGAGATTAACATCACACGTTACCTGGCCGCACCTGTCTCCTTATTCTACCTTCCTCATTCCTCCACCCCAATCTCCACCCACACCTGCCTTACAGTGGGAGTGTTAGGGAAAAGGGGGGCAGTAATGTCGTCTAGTTAATCTAATATTTACCTCGTTATTGTGAGGGGAAGTGTGTTTTTAGTGTGTGTGTGTTGTGTATTTCTTAGTCATACACAAATACATGATATATATATACGCCTATCTACGTACGTACTGTACACATGGTAATACACAGGAAGTGTTGATACGTCCAGTAATACGAACACATGGTACGTACCTGAAAGTATGTATTGATTACATTTTGTCTGTGTACTTGATAGGAAGCCGTACATGAAGGGAGGTTTGTGCGTGCGTGTATGCGTGCCGCTGTCTATACCAAAGTTGGTCAGTCTCTCTCTCTCTCTCTCTCTCTCTCTCTCTCTGGAATGATACTTCATAATTTATACATGAAACTGGCTTCATCGATTCATTCCCACGATGAATGAAGCGCCAACACACTGAATGAAGCACAGTTCCTTCCCCCGCTTGTCCCGCACCACCCCTCCCCTTTCTCCTCGCTCCTTCCCCCTCCCCTTCCCCTTCCCTCCTCTTCTCATTCCCCTTCCCATTCCCCTCAACACTACTAGGAGTAACAAATTTTCGGAAGGTCCTTCTTTCGTGACCTCCAGAGAGAGAGAGAGAGGAGAGAGAGAGAGAGAGAGAGAGTTACGTGACAGCTGGTTGTGAGCATTTACAGTACACCTGATTTCTTTTCTTTCATTATCAGTGTGTTCGCTTTTTACTTTTCTCTTGTCTTGTTTTCTACCGTTTTCATTCATTCATTCTTCTTCCACCCCCCCCTTCTGCTGTTCCTTCCTCTTCCTCTTCCTCCTTTTTTTTTTTTTATTTCGTGGCTCTCACTTTCTTCACGCGAGTCTCTTCACTCCATCCTTTCCCTTTCATTTGCACTCCTGCCTCCTACTCTCACTTCCTCCTCCTTTCCCCCCTAATTCCTCCTCCTCCCCCTCCTTCCAGTACCTCCGCAGCCAGCCACTTCCTGTGCAATCTGATTCTGTGCGAAAATTCACTTCGCACGAACCTGACTACCGTACTCTCGCGGTTTACCAATTCTAAGCTTGGTGACACCGGTACGTGCTGAGGAGCGTGCTGAGGGGACGCAGCGCCTACGTACTTGGGGGTTACTGAAAACGAGAATATTCTCAACTCCAAAATTATGTTGTGGGGAGGATGCGTCTTATCACAATTTGAGGGAATGAATGAGAGAGAGAGAGAGAGAGAGAGAGAGAGAGAGAGAGAGAGAGAGAGAGAGAGAGAGAGAGAGAGAGAGAGAGAG
The DNA here is from genome assembly GCF_035594125.1 of Scylla paramamosain. NCBI lineage: Eukaryota > Metazoa > Arthropoda > Malacostraca > Decapoda > Portunidae > Scylla > Scylla paramamosain. Next base: position 31,342,047 of record NC_087155.1, on the reverse strand, counting down.
AGAGAGAGAGAGAGAGAGTTCGCTGCACCCAAGACATTCATTTGTGTGTGTGTGATGTTGGTAGTTGCTATCTGTCTCTTGAGTGGAGCTGGTGATCATAGTAGTAGTAGTAGTAGTAGTAGTAACAGTAACAGCAGCAGGAGTTACTAGTGATGATGGTGGTATTGTGAAGGTATCCGGGCGAGGAGGAGGAGGAGGAGGAGACACAGCAGGAGGAAGTAAAATGAAGGTGGGCGGGAGTGTAGGTGTGGGCGTAGTCTGTGGGTTATGGGTGCTGTGTTCCCAAGATGAGTTGTGGCTGGGAGGGTGTGGCTGAGTTGCAGCGAGACTGGTCGTGTGGATAGGAAGGAGACCTGAGGGTGTGGATATACCGTGTAGTTTTGTTCCTCACGAGTAAGTGTTCCGGGTGGCAAGGTGGCGGGCTTGAGAGGCAGGGAGGGAAGAGAGAAAGGAAGGAACTTGTCAGAGAGCTTGAGACTCTTCCTGGGAATCTAATTTAATCGATGTGCTGTACGTGGCCATGTGCGCAAGAGGCTTTTTTGAGGTAGTGAGATGTGAGACTTGGGCGTGGCAGGGAGGCGTGTGTAGACGCTGCAATGCTTGGGCTATGTGTGGATGGGGGTGATGCGTGGTGCTGTGTAGGCGTGGCAGGGACGTCTGTGAGTGTGTGTGGGCGGGGCTGTGTGGGTGGCGCTGGGGCAAGGAAGGGGCGTGGTGGTGGTGGTGGTGGTGGTGGTGGTGGTCGGGGACTTTGTGAATGTAAGGCGCTGCATTCACTACCTTCACGTCAGGCATGTCCGGGCCCTGCTGCTTGATCCGTCTGTTTGTGTGTAGCTGGCTGGCGCTCTCTCTCTCTCTCTCTCTCTCTCTCTCTCTCTCTCTCTCTCTCTCTCTCTCTCTCTCTCTCTCTCTCTCTCTCTCTCTCTCTCTCTCTCTCTCTCTCTCTCTCTCTCTCTCTCTCTCTCTCTCTCTCTCTCTCTCTCTCTCTCTCTCTCTCTCTCTCTCTCTCTCTCTCTCTCTCTCTCTCTCTCTCTCTCTGTTATTCTGTTCAGCTTTCTCATTAAGTTTCTTTCCTATCTTGATTTTTCATCTCTTCCTCCTGCTCCTCCTTCTCCTCCTCCTCTTGCTGCTCTTGGTTCTAGCCACGGTCTTTTCTTGCAATCTGTACGTTCTCTCTACTTTAACGTTGCTTGCTGTGCTTTGTGCTTACCTGCCTCGCTCCTACATCAGGCTCCCCTCACTGATGCCTCATTTCTGCCAGTCTCACCGCCACTGCGCCTGCCTCCTCCTCCTCCTCCATGCCACAGCTCAGAATAATTCACTCTTTCCTATTTTTATCTTTTTCCTCCTTTACTGTTTGATCTTTTCTGTGTTTTTTTTCGTGCTTATTTTTCTTCTTTCTTTGTTTCTTCATCCTTCTCCTCCTCGTCCTCCTCCTCCTCCTCCTCCTCCTCCTCCTCATCCTTGCCACAGCTGCGAATTATTTACTCTTTCGTATTTTTTATTTTCGTTTATCATTCTTTGGAGTTTCTTCGTGTTTATTTTCCTCCTCCTCCTCCTCCTCCTCCTCCTCCTCCTCCTCCTCCTCCTCCTCCTCTTATTTCTTCATCTCGTTCGTATTTGTCTCGTTGCTCTCGTTTCAGTTCCCTGTTTACTCTCTCTCTCTCTCTCTCTCTCTCTCTCTCTCTCTCTCTCTCTCTCTCTCTCTCTCTCTCTCTCTCTCTCTCTCTCTCTCTCTCTCTCTCTCTCTCTCTCTCTCTCTCTCTCTCGTGCGAAGCGAGTTGTTTGCATTCAGGGTGGGTCACTTCGTTTCCTCTTCCTCCTTTCGCTCCACTTTCTCTCTCTCTCTTTCTCTCTCTCTCTCTCTCTCTCTCTCTCTCTCTCTCTCTCTCTCTCTCTCTCTCTCTCTCTCTCTCTCTCTCTCTCTCTCTCTCTCTCTCTCTCTCTCTCTCTCTCTCTCTCTCTCTCTCTCTCGTGCCATTAGCTGGAGGTGTGATGTTCAGGGATTCTCCTGAGGGCACCTGCAGGAGTCTTCTGTATCCTCTTGTATCCCCGGGCGAGACTTTTAACGCTGAAATGAAGGCAAATTGGAGGCGGCGCAGCGGAGGGTCACGGGCAAGGCAGAAAGCGTCCCCACCTGCCCGGTACAGAGGAGCTTTTAAAGAAAACCGGGTGTGGCTAAGGTTTTATTTATTTATTTTTTTCCGGGCTCTGTTTTATGGCTACGTGTTTATTGCCTGGATTTGTGTGGGTTTTGGTATCGTGTGTGTGAGGTAAATGAGGGTGATTATGGGCGAAATGAGCGTGTTCGCCCTTGTGCCTCGTGTGTGTGGCTCTATTTGCGTTTTTGTGTTCGGGAGAGGGAAGTGTTTGTGGGTGGGTTCGGGTGTGGGGTGGGTGTGTGTGTTAAAACAAGTTATATGCACATAACTGGTTTGTTTTACTATTCGTGTGTGTGTGTGTGTGTGTGTGTGTGTGTGTGTGTGTGTGTGTGTATGTGTTGGGTGGGGATGAGTATGTGTGTTAAAAACAAGTTATGTGCACATAACTGGTTTGTTTTACTATTCATGAATGTGTGTGTGTGTGTGTGTGTACGAGGATGAGGTGCGAACACTAGTGGACGTCTGCATATACTGTACGTGTATGTGTGAGTGCATGTTATGTTTATTTGAGCAAGGTGTGTTTGTGTACCTAAGTGTTCTTGGTGGTGGTGATGGTGGCGGCGGCGGCGGCGGCGGCGTGTGGGTAGCGGCGGCAGAAGTGGGCAGGAGTCATTCTGGTGCAGTAATGGTGCAGTGGGGGGTGGGGTGGGATGGGGCGGGGCTTGCGGGGCTGAGCGGGGCGGGGCGGGGTGAAGTGGGAGGAGAAGATTCGCTCGATGTAGCTAGCCGGCGTGCTGGTGGTGGTGGTGGTGGTGACGGTGACGCTGCCTTTGGTGTGTTTGGAGGCGATTTGTCGTTATGATTGAATTGCACGGGAGTGGTGAGGGTGGTGGTGGGTCTAATTGCTATGGATTGCCGGGCACGTTGTTGTGGTGGTTAGTGGTGGTATTACTGGTGGTGCTGTGATGGGTAATGGCGCCGGTGTACGAGACGGCAGGTGTAAGAGGTGGTGGTGGTGGTGGTGGTGGTGAATCGCTTTGATGTTAATGGTGGTTAGAGTGATGATACTCTGGTGGTGGTGGTGGTGTTGGTGAGAACGTCCTGCACCGGTACCAGATGTTCAATCCATTATAGTCTCCGCTCAACACATTTGCACCATCACCACCACCACCACCACCACCAACACTACACCCAGTTCCATCACCACTGCACCCGCCACCACACTCGGCTCCATCACCACTTCCTTCATCACAAGTGCTTCAACCCACCACCACCAGCACCACCACTACTACACCAACACCGCATTATCCTAATATATTCGAAAACCCATTAATTTCGTGTTTCCTTCCCACCTTCTCCCTCCGCCCTTCCCTCCCTCTGGTATGTCTATGTCCCTGTTCTCCTCTTCCCCTCTTTTATCCCACCCCTTCCTCTTCACCACCACCACCACTACCACTTCTCCTCCTCCTCCTATTTTACTGGTTCCCGTTTTCTTCCTCTTTATTGCCCCCCTCCTCCTCTTCCTTCGTGTGCCTCACCGCCCACCTCCCACCTCTTCTGCTCAGCCGCGCCCCTTCTTCCATAGTGGCACCTTTCCTCCTATCCCCTCCCTTCCTTCCCCTCCTTTCCTCGTCCCTTCACTACAAAACATGCTTTTTGTGTTTAGTATTCCAAAGCGAGTCTCCCCAAGTCCGTTTTTCTTTCAATAGATTTTTTATTGTGTGTGTGTGTGTGTGTGTGTGTCCTTCACGTGTCTCTCGTTTATTTATTCTTGGACGGCTTGTTCTAATCAGCCTCGTTAAAATTCTGGTTCAGACTTTGTTTCCTCCCTTCTAATCCCTCTCTTCTTTTTCTTCTTCCTCCTCCTCTTCCTCCTCCTACTACTCTTTTTTTTTCATCTGTTTCCCTCCCAGATCCGTGTTTCCCTCTGGTTTACACTGAACAACTTTTCCTCTTTCCACCACGATTACCTCTTCCTTCTATTCCTCCACTTTCCCGTTCCTCTTTCCCCTCCTCTTCCTCCTCTCCTCCTTCCCTTCCGCATCCTCCCTCCCTCCCTCTCTCTAAATCATCTCACGTAACCATTGCCTCTGCCATGACAATATCCATATCACTTTTTCCTCCCCTCCACCACCTCTCCTATTCCTCTCCCCTTTCATTATTCTTTCTCCCTCCTTTCCCTTGACCACCAATCGCCCTCTCAAGGTCAGTGGAAGGAGGGAGGGGGTTGAATGGGGGTTAAATTCCATTGATTTTCTCCCAAGTACAGTAGTAGAAGAAGGGAAGGGAAATAGGTAAGTGTGAGGTAGGCGGAGTTATTTTACCCGTAGGCCTATTGCTCTTCGGCCCTGTTTCCGTTTAGGCTTAGAGGTAATGGAAGGAGAGTTAAGAGGGATCCGATCTCTTATGTAGTGTATTGTGGAAGGGAAGGTTAGATTAGGTTAAATTTGTGTATGTGTGTGTTTGATGGGTTTTGGTTAGTATGTGTGTGTGTGTGTGTGTGTGTGTGGGGAAGGGGTTAATAGTGTGTGTATGGGAGGTTACTGGTGTCTGTGTGTGTGTGTGTGTGTGTGTGTGTGTGTGTGTGTGTGGGGGGGGGTTGTGTGGGTCTTTCTATCATTCTGCCTATTGTGTTTGTGTGTGTGCTTATATTTTGTTAGTAGTTATTCGTAATTCTCTCTCTCTCTCTCTCTCTCTCTCTCTCTCTCTCTCTCTCTCTCTCTCTCTCTCTCTCTCTCTCTCTCTCTCTCTCTCTCTCTCTCTCTCTCTCTCTCTCTCTCTCTCTCTCTCTCTCTCTCTCTCTCTCTCTCTCTCTCTCTCTCTCTCTCTCTCTCTCTCTCTCTCTCTCCATTATTCACCACATCCTTCATCAGCAAAGGCCAGGTACGAGTCGTCTAGAGGTCACTAACACACACACACACACACACACACACACACACACACACACACACACACACACACACACACACACACACACACACACACACACACACACTTTCCATTCCCCATGTGCATACTTTACCAATTCACGCTACCACACCTCAGTATGACATCTTTATGTATGTGTATACCGAAAATACGTGAACCTAACCTAACATGCATACATATATACATACATAGATGGAAACCAGAGTTAGTGTTGTGTGCGTTGCGTCATGTTGTAAACGTAAGAAGAAAAATATGGTTGTGTGTGTGTGTGTGTGTGTGTGTGTGTGTGTGTGTGTGTGTGTGTGTGCTTATGGCAAACCACAATAGTGAAAGTAAAACTACAAAATTACTCCATTCCTGTTTACCTCCCCTTGTCTGACCACTGTGCGGCCTTGTGGGTGAGGGGAGAGCATTGGGAAGGGAAGCGAGAGGAGAGAGAGTACAGCGGGGTGGAAGGGAAAGAGACAGAGAGAGAGGAAGGCAACGTGCTTAAGAGCGTTATGTTGTGTCTCTTTTATTTGGCACTTCAAGAGTGGAGTGTGCGTTTGTACTACCTGACCTGTGTGCGTGGAATGTTTTTTTTTTGGGGGGGGGGCGGAAAGTGATGTAGGTACTGTTCTCCGATTCGCGTGACCTGTGTCTATACTGGTTGACCTATTCCGCGGATTTGTGTGTGTACTGTCTGACCTCCGCTCGCTCCCTATTGCTTTTGAGTGTCTCCTCCGTGGCCGTGTGTTCCCGTGGGGTTTGCTGGTTTGCTGTTACTCCCTGGGTTGCTTTGATCGTTACGTGCTGAGGTTTGTTACAAGTTGGTCCTCGTTATTGCGTGAGTTCTTGGTTATTGATTTCTTTCTTGCGGTGCCGTGTTGTGCTGCGTTCCCCGTCGTGGCCGTGTTCTGGTCGCGGTGACAGAACAGATTCGGCGCGACAGTTACGAGAACACGCGTGCCTGCACATCGCAGAGCAAACGTGATCTCATTTTGTTCACCGTATGTCTGATGCTTCTCTCTCTCTCTCTCTCTCTCTCTCTCTCTCTCTCTCTCTCTCTCTCTCTCTCTCTCTCTCTCTCTCTCTCTCTCTCTCTCTCTCTCACTCTCTCCGTGTGTCAGTCATTGCTGTCTGCTGTCTCTTACTAAAACACACACACACACACACACACACACACACACACACACACACACACACACACACACACACACACACACACACACTTTCACGCACTTAAGTATTTTCATGATACGTCAGTTTTCACATTTCATCACCACACACTTTTTTTCTTTTCTCCTAAAAATGCGGGAATTTTTTCGTGGCACACTCTTATTCTTCTTAAAAAGTCTGAATTCTTCGTTCTCAGCCCGGAACTCTTTGGGAAACTTTGGAACATTCCCCACAGATGGCGCCACGGTTAGGACGCGTCGCTGTTCATCGCAACATTTCCCATAAAACTGATGCAGAACTTGTACCCACTTTTTAACCCCCGCTGAAAGAAAACGGGAAGCGAGAATGATGTTACGATGTGGATGCTGTGCTGAGACGCGAGACAGACAGAGAGACGCGCCAAGCATGCGGAGACCCAGGGAGACAGTCACTTGTTTCCACTACGCGCTCCGATGGCCGAACTTGAGACAAATGATGCCTCTACAGTGTGTCAGGGCCAGTTTAGCGCGGCGGCACTCACACACGAGCCTTAAACCAGTGGGCGTCCAAGTAAACGTCCACTAAACGATGCTAGATTGTGTCCATCAGGCGGAGAGAGATGCGTTTAATTGATGTTTCGGTGCTTCCATTACTCAGATGTAAACGACGTTTTGGGAAGTGCGGCGGGAAAGTGGGTCGCGCCGGAGGAGGAAGAGGAGGCGGAGGAGGAGGAGGAGGTCGGTGAAGAAGGTCGTTCCCATTCCCGCCAACTTCACGCTGCGGCAGAAGGAAACACGAGCTAAAAATAGAGCCAAGAATCAAGTCAATAATGTTTCCTTCTCTGCAGTGATTTGGAAGACTGGATTCGAGTTGTGGTGATAAAGATTGTAGTAATAATGTCATACTTTACTCTCCCACTCGGCGTAACCTCCTTGGATTTGAGTTTCGATGATAAAAATTCTAATGATGCAGTGTTTTATTCAGCCACTCGGTGTAACTTGAATTTGAGTTCTGGCAATAAAATTTGTTATAATGCCATATTTTACTCAGCCACTCTGTAATTTTTTGGGGTTTGAGTTCTCCATTTTCTTGGGTTTCGGTAATAAAAACTGTAGTAATAACGCAATGTTTTTCTAATCCACTCATTCTTGAATTTGAGTTCCGATGGTAAAATTTGTGGTAAGAATGCAGTATTTTCCAATAGCCAGGAGGTAACTTTAGAGACGTGGGTTGTGCGTGGCGTCCATGAGAGAATTAGAGCAGAAACTTAGCAGAAAAATTTTTAACCACACACAAAAAGATTCAGTGAGTCACGCGCTAAAGAGATAAATGAACCAGCCAACAAAAGAGCATCGCACATAAACGCAACTTTTGTTCCCATTTCGCACATTTCACTACATTTTTAATCATTTTATTTGTTTTACATTTTTTATTATTTTAGATTTCCAAATATGCGTTTTTATTATTTAAAAGTACCACCACCACCACCACTACTACTACTACTACTACTACTACTACTACTACTAATACTAATACTAATACTACTGTAATTCTAGTCGAAAAGCAGAAGTGAGACGTTAGAATAAGGTGACACACACACACAGAGAGAGAGAGAGAGAGAGAGAGAGAGAGAGAGAGAGAGAGAGAGAGAGAGACTTAACATTCACAACCTCGCCCCCTTAACAATCATCCCTCCACCTCCCCCCCTAACAGCTCATTCCCTCGCAACCTACACCTCGCTTCATCACCCCGCCTCTAATGACGGTGGGAAGGAGAAAGAGGGGAGAGGGAGAGGGAGAGGGAGAGGGAGAGGAGTGACGACTAGAATTATGATTACTGTGGTTGCCGATAAAAAACGTAAGAAACAAACAGAAAATGGAGTGAGAGTTCTGGTGGTGGTGGTGATTGCGGTAAGACCAAGAAATAAGGGCGAGGACAAGTAATAGTGGTAATTGTGGTTGAAGACGAGGAATTGTTGTTGTTGTTTGTTGTTCGGGTTATGATGCAGGTAGATGGGCGTGGATTCCGTGGATTAATAGAATGGATAACGAGGGGGCAAGAGAACTGTGGCGGGAAGGGACGGGAAGTTACGGTGACGGGAGGTTGAATTGTGGCAGTTGTGTGGCGGCAGTGGTGGTGGTGGTGGTGGTAGGAGGGTGGGAGGAAGGAAAAATGCCGGTGACAGGCGAATAAGTGTGGCAGCGGGAGGAGGAATTATGATGATGGCGGGAGAGTAATGGCGACGGGAGGAAAACTGAGGCGATGGAGGAATGAGGCAGGCGGGAGGTGGAGGAGGAGTAGGAGGAGGTACGGCGTGATGAAAGAGAAACAGTGGCGACGAGAGAGTAAGCGGAAGAAATGTGGAGGCGAGTAATGTGGATATGGAAACAGAAGAAAAGTAGAAGAAAAGTGAATAACATCTACATTATTGAATTGCTACTCCGATGATGATGATGATGATGATAATGGGAAGTGTAGCGATAGAAACTTTACATCAGATTCAAAATAAAGCAAAACAGTGCAGGAAGTAGTACAGGAACAGCATTTAAAGATGAACACACACACACACACACACACACACACACACACACACACACACACACACACACACACACACACACACACACACACACACACACACACACACACACACACTGCAAACAAAAAAAGACAGTCGATATGAGGCGATACAGGGATATTTGAGGCGAAATGGAACATCAAACACAGGCAAATGCAGGATACATTATTGCTTCTATCGGCGTTGCCAGCGTGTGTGTGTGTGAGTGTGTGTGTGTGTAAAGGAAGTGGGATACAGGAGGAAGAGGAAGAGAAGGACGGCAGGACAAGGAAACCAACCACACGCGCTGTCATTACTTCGCCTTCACGCCTGCACCACCACCACCACTACCACTACATGCATGGCTTTGACCTTGGAACCGCGACGCTGGACAAATTACCGTATATACCATGAAATCCTTACGCTACCGTCTACGCTCACATTCTCTGCTCACTAGCCGGTTCAATGAGGGTGGAAGAGAAGGACACGAGAGAAGGAAGGGTAAGGAGGCGTGCAAGGTGGGGGAGTATAAGGACTGAGATTGATTGAAGGAGCCACAAGATTATATGTTGTTGAAAGGATACGTAGGGCAAGGGGATGGAGGAATGGGGAGGGTTACTTGAAGGGGTGGTATGAGGGGTGAGGATTTGAGGATTGGGGAGGACAAGAGAGGTAAATCTACGGTAATCAGCTGCAGAACTCGTCCCTTCCACCCTCAGGAGCTCGTCATTATCGCAGACTTTAATTAAGCTGCAAGAGAGAGAGAGAGAGAGAGAGAGAGAGAGAGGTAATTTCCGTCGGTGATGTATGTGACAAGTCTGCTTTGCTTTTTTTTATTTTTATCGGTGTTTAATATGAAAGCGTGATGGATCGTTGGTGTGTGCAGTGAGCCACGTGTGACTTGATTAAATTGTTTTGTCACGAGAGAGAGAGAGAGAGAGAGAGAGAGAGAGAGAGAGAGAGAGAGAGAGAGAGAGAGAGAGAGAGAGAATTCTTAACAAGGACACCGTTTGTTACCGAAAGCAGAATTGCAAAGAGAAATCAACGAATGGAGGAAACGCCTGTGTGTGTGTGTGTGTGTGTGTGTGTGTGTGTGATGCGACAGGTGTGAGCAGTGAGCGTGTGTATTGCACGGGGCAGGTGTGGGTAAAGAGGATGTGTGCCGGATGAAACAAGCGAGGGTGAAACAAGCGTCGCCAGCGTTGGTGATGCATGTAACAGGTGCATCAAGTTAGCGGGTCTCTCATTAGGGCAGGTGTGTTTGCTGTCCCTCTCTTCACGGGGTGTAATTACCTGTCTTCTTGGAACGCTACAGATCCGCGGATGGAAAGGAGACGAGAGAGAGAGAGAGAGAGAGAGAGAGAGAGAGAGAGAGAGAGAGAGAGAGAGAGAGAGAGAGAGAGAGAGATGAGAGAGAATGCAAGAAAATAAAGGAACCGCTAATTAAACCACCCCAAATTCCGCAAACTGGTAATTAATGGGAATCCTTGTTTAGTTTAGTGGTTCGTGGTTCGCCTTGCACTGGTTCATACATTACCGGGAGTGACGTGCGGGGTTAACTTCAGGTGCTGCTGGTTCTCAAGGCCACGGAATCTTATTTTCTAGCCTGGTTCAGAATCTTTCAGTTTCCAGATCAAGATGAAATCAGACTGAATCCCTCCTCCTCCACCTTTTCCACTCCTGCCGAATCTTTACTGTCATGGGAGCGTTCAATGCAGAGCCGCGCCGAAGAGTCTCGCTTTTCCGAACTTTTTTTTGTCAGGTTTCCGCTGATTGGGTCACGTCCACGCATTACCTTTACTCACGTCTTCGTACCGGCATGTCACACCACACCACTTAACTAAACCACTTGCTTACTATACCTGAGTGCACGTCCTCGCCTCCGAACCTTAGGATGCAGTCGAGTGTTCGTTCTGTTAGTCTGGCTCTGTCACTCATTTACGCGTCGCTGAATCTTCATGCTTTTTTTTATACTCTGTGTGTAGAGGAATTCACTGCCTTTCTATCTTTTTCTTTTTTTCTCGTTTAATGATCAATGTGCAGTGTTGAGTCACGAAAAAGTTGACAATAGCGGTTGGCTTTACTTTTTTTTTCTTTCTCGCCGCTCTTTAGTCTTTGTTCCTTTGACGGGGTGAAGAAGTAAGAGCTCAATACTCAATCTCCCTCCCCCATTTAGAACTCGGCACTCTCCCGCCGTCACGCTACAACTATGAACTAGTCGCCCCTGCACGCCAACACTTCCTGCTCCCCTGTGGCCGCCCTGCTCCCTCACACCCCACACGCTATCCTTTCCACACGAAGGTACCAACACTTTTCACCACACCCTCTTTCTCTCCCTTCCTCTCATTCCCTCCCCCTTATCTACATTTTGCCTCGCTGCCCGTCCCTCGATCCAATACCTACATCGTGCCACACCTTAATGTAACCTCTATCATGCCTGCACACTCTCCACGAAACCCTCCTATTTTTCTCCCGTATCTGTATATGTTATCACTCAAACTAGCCTACACCATACCACACCCTCCAGCATACCTACACGCCCTCCACCACTCTTAATACCCTTCCTACACACTTCCATACACTGACACCTTACCATACCTATCACCACACCACTGTACACCTTTCTATGTACACTCCTATACCCCCATAAGTTCTTTACCATACCACCACCACCACCATCACCCCTCCTCCTCCCTTCCTTCCCCCTCGTGAGTCAGAGGGGAAGGAGGGTAATCCAGCGACCACTGCTCGTAACCCTCAAAGTCTCGTAACTCGGGCGGGGAGTGACCAGGGCGCCGCGGGGGACTGGGGGAGGTGGGGAAAGGGAGGGGTGTGGGGCGGCGTTACCCTAGACTTCTTCATCTCCTTCCCTTCCTTCTTTACCACCTCATACTTTTAGGTACTACCACTCTTACCACAACACTGCGGCTACAACTACCTTTTCTGCAAATTTTTAGCTACTACTACTACTACTACTACTAACACCCACTTCTCAAACATTTAGGTATTGCTACTACTACTTTCACCTCCACCACTAGTACTACTACCACCACCACCACCACCACTTTTACTTCTTCACTCCACTCCTTTACCTTTTTCTTTTCTCATCATTTTCTTCATTATCCATTATTACATTTCATCCATCACTTTTTGTTCGTATTATCATCATTCTGACGTTATTTTCTTCCCCCGCCCCCTTGCTCTTCCTCGTTCTCCTCCTCCTTTGTGATGGTGGCGGTTGTGATGGCAGTTTTGGTGATGGTGGTAGTGGTGATGGTGATGGTGATGGCAGTACCACGTCATGGCCAGACACTCATGACACACCTCCTTATCTAATCATTCATCTCCATTAATTTTCCATTTCCATCTCCTCAGACACTCCATCTATTCTCCTTCATCTCATTCCTCTCATTAAGCTCTCCTCTTCCCCTTCTGCTGCCACTCCACTTCCTTCCTCTGGGTCCTCTTCCTCCACCTCATCCTTTAACTCCTTCTCCTCCTTCTCTTCCTCTTATTTGTCAGGAAAGTTTCTACGGCAATATTTATCCTCTCCGTCAGTGAGTCTTTTATCCTTTAATCTCCTCGACCTGTCATCTCCCCTTCTCCTCCATCACCAGCCTGTCGCCGCTTCCCTCTTCCTCCCCCTCACCTATTGTTCTCATGTTTATCCTCTCTCTCTCTCTCTCTCTCTCTCTCTCTCTCTCTCTCTCTCTCTCTCTCTCTCTCTCTCTCTCTCTCTCTCTCTCTCTCTCTCTCTCTCTCTCTCTCTCTCTCTCTCTCTCTCTCTCTCTCTCTCTCTCTCTCTCTCTCTCTCTCTCTCTCTCTCTCTCTCTCTCTCTCTCTCTCTCTCTCTCTCTCTCTCGATTGACTCTCCTGCATTCTCTCCGTCTTTGTTTGTGCCTTCCTTCCTCCCTATTTTTCCTTCCCTCCTCCTCCTCCTCCTCCTCCTCCTCCTCCTCCTCCTCCTCCTCCTCCTCCTCCTCCTCCTCCTCCGCCATTCTCCCGGCCTCTCACTGGCCGCCTCTCTTCCATTCACTCCCTCCTCGTTTCCCTCACAGCCACTCTAGTCTTTTTCCCCCTTCTTGTTCTTTCCTCTCCCCCTCAAGCCTTGCTCTTCCCACTTCCCTCTCCCCCCTCCCCATTACTCCATTTCGTACTTCCACCACTCCTTTTTTTCCCTACTCATCCCAAGGGCTCCTCCTCCTCCTCCTCTTCCTCCTCCTCTTCCTCCTCTTCCTTGTGTGATACCATCCCTATACCTTCCACTTCTTCCCTCTCCTGGTTTCCCTTGCCCTCCCTCCTCCTCCCTACTCGCTCTCCCTTCTTGTCCCCCCACGACCTAACGCCCCCCAGCCCCCTCCTGCCTCCTTCCCGTCCCCTCAGCGTGGCGGATATTGATCAGGCTGTCTGGGTGAGGGGTGTCTAGTCTCCCGTGGGTGCTACTACACAAGGTCGCTAGTTCCAGGCTCTCTCTCTCTCTCTCTCTCTCTCTCTCTCTCTCTCTCTCTCTCTCTCTCTCTCTCTCTCTCTCTCTCTCTCTCTCTCTCTCTCTCTCTCTCTCTCTCTCTCTCTCTCTCTCTCTCTCTCTCTCTCACTTCCTTACGTATTCTCACCTACCTGTTATCTTCCTCTTCTCTCCCTCTCCTCCCCTCCTCTGCCCTCCTCTCTCCACTCCCTCTCTCTGCCTCCAACGTCCTGGCCATAATTCATCCCCCTTTTTTCACACCCGTTCTTGAGAAAGAGAGAGAGAGAGAGAGAGAGAGAGAGAGAGAGAGAGAGAGAGAGAGAGAGAGAGAGAGAGAGAGAGAGAGAGAGAGAGAGAAATGTATGAGTGTGTGGGAAAGAAAAGGAAGAGGAATGGGCAGAATGTAAGAAAGATATTAGAGAGAGAGAGAGAGAGAGAGAGAGAGAGAGAGAGAGAGAGAGAGAGAGAGAGAGAGAGAGAGAGAGAGAGAGGAACTTATGAAAAACGGAGAAGGATGGACAAAATATAAGGAAGATATTAAAGAGAGAGAGAGAGAGAGAGAGAGAGAGAGAGAGAGAGAGAGAGAGAGAGAGAGAGAGAGAGAATGAGGTGCCGTGATGGTCTCCCGCCGGTTGCCTTCTGAAATTACTGAGCAAACAGACGCTGGAGGAAACTTGCTGACTTTACTGATTCGCTGGAGGGAAGTGACGTAATAAAACCAACAATAAAGCGGAGAAAAGATCACGTTCACATAAACCGCTCGATTAAATTTTGAGGTGAGCCAGAACTGAGCCAGAACTGGTTAGGTTAAGTGCAAGATGCGTTACCTAACCTGACTTTATTATAATTTTACCTGTCCTAAATTTAACCTAGGGTTGTTTATCCTGGCTAGCATATATTCGGTTGGGTTTGGTTAAGTTTCGTCACCTAATCCAACTTAGCTTGAACTGACCTAACCCAGCAATCTTAACCTAAACTAACCTAACCTGACATGACCTGACGTAATCCAAACAAACCTAACCTAACCACCTGAACTGACTTGACAATCTTAACCTTAACTAACCTAACCTAACGTAACACAAACCTAACTTAACCGAACCCACACAAACCAAACTTAACATAACATAACAAACTTAACAAAACTTGCTTAAACTTAACATTATATCGCATAACCACAAAAAAAGGTAGCTGGATTGTCTTATTTTTGTACGGTACGAAAAAATGCAATAAAAAGCTGTATTTTCACCAGTATTCACCCATAAATATCAAGGGGGTGTAGAATAACGCCATAAATACTCCCTTAATAAACACCTGTACAAAATAAAGAGGAGGAATTTGGTGGGAGAAAAAATAACGTGCGCCCAAATATAATTATACTCCTTTAGAGAAGGCGACCATGGACCGTTTTCTTCCTCAATCTACCTCGACCAAGAAGCGGAGAATTGGAACGGGAGTCTGTGGTAATTCAATCTCCCAAGTCTTTACCTCGTCAGTTTTGTTCGCCTCCCATCCCTTCTGTTTTTTTTTTTTGTTTTTTTCTCCCCATCTCTATCATTTTTTTCCCTTTCCTTCACTTTCTACTCATTCCCTTCTATTCCATTCCTTCTCATTCTCCCTTCCTTTCCTTTCTTTTATTTCGTCAGTTTTGTTCTCTCCCCCATCCTTCTCGTTCTTTCCCTACCCATCACTTGCATTCTTTCCCTTTCCTTCTCTTTCTACTCCTTCTGTTCCCTTTTTCTTCTCAACATTTTCAGTCTCCTTTCCTTTCCTTTTTTTTTTTACCCAGTCAGTTTTGTTCTCTCCCCAACCCTTCTGTTCTTTTTTCTTTCCCTCTCTTTGTATTCCTATTCTCTCTTCTTCCCTTTTTCATTGTTTCCTTCCTATATTTCTTTTCCCTTGTCCTTTTCCTCTGATTTCCCCTTTCCTTCTTTTTCTCCCTTCCCTTTTTTTCCTTTTTTTCTTCCTTTTTGTTATTCTCTTTCCTCCTCGTTTCTCTTCCCTTTTCTTTTATCTCTTCCTTCTCTTCATATCCTTTTCCCCTTTTCCTCCCTGCAGTGCCATCTCATTCTTTTCCATTTCATTCGTTTTTTTTCTTTTTTTCCTTTTCCTTTCTTTTTTATCTGTTGAAATTTAATCTTTTAACACTTTACTTGGTTAGTTTTGTTCTGGTGTTTTTTTTTTTATATTCCTCCATTCCTTTATGCATCCTTTCCTTCCCTTCACCTACTTCCCTTCTTTCTGTTCCCTCTTGTAATATTTGTTGAAATTTAATCTTTTAGCAATTCATTTCATCAGTTTTGTTTCCCTCGCTTTCTTGTTACCTCTTCATTCCCTTATCGTATCATTCCCTTCCTTTTTTTTTTCCCCCTTTCCTTCTCTTTACTTCATCAGTTTTGTTCCCGCGCTTTCTCTTTTTTTTTTTCACCCGTCCAGTCCCTTATCTTATCCTGTCTCTTCCTTGCTATCCCTCTCCTATCCTCACCGTCGCCTCTGTAAACTTCCCTTGATTTCCCCTTCCTTCTCCCCTTCTTCCTATCCCTCTCCTGTCCTCACCGTCGCCTCTGTAGACTTCCCTTCATTTCCTCTTCCTTCTCCCCTTCTTCCTATCCCTCTCCCGTCCTCACCATAGCCCTTTCCCCCTCCCCCTCCCGTAAGCTCCTCCAAGGCTGCATCAACATAACGCGCCTCAAGACACTCGGAAGAAGGGAATTTATATGCTGGATCTGATGAGTTTTAAGGGAATGGTGAGTGTGGCTTCCCTTGGACTGCGTATCGTCTTAGCCGTCAGTGAAATGTGCTTGTATGGAGGCAGATTTTATCGCTACCCGGAACCGCGCTGCGCAATTTGTCGCTTCCGTGGAATTTTTTTTTTTTTTACTTGTTTGTTTGTGTATTTTTATTCATTTATTATTTTTTATTTATTTATTTTATTTTATTTTATCTTATTTATTTATTTTCTTTTATTTATTTATTTATTTATTTTTTTTTTTTTTTTGGTGAGTTCGTGTTCATTTTTGTCTTGTATCGTCTTGGGTCGTCTTCTCCGTGTGATGGTGGTGGTGGTAGTGGTGGTGGTGGTGGTGGTGATGGTGGTGGTGGGAGGCCATGAAGGTGGTGGTGACGTAAAGGGAGGAGATACAGAGAAAGAAAGAGAGAGGGGCGCGGAGTGGGGGAGGAAACACACACACACACACACACACACACACACACACACACACACACACACACACACACAGCCCCGCCCTATACATAAACCGTCTCTCCGCCGTCAGCCTCGTCTAGCCTTTGCTGCGCCGGAAAGTTTTATGTATATGTATGTACGAGTATGTATGTATGTATGTATAGTAGTAAGGTGAGGTCGCGGGGAGAGAGTACGTGTGGTGAGGCTGAAGAGGTTGCCGTGGCTCCTGCAGCGGCCATCAGAGCGGGAGAGGAGCCGCACGAGACCACACTCACCACACTCGCTATGAATACATACATTGGTGCTTCTCCTGCCCCTGCTTCCCCTGCTTATCCCTTCTCTCTTCCTCCTCCTCCTCTGCCGTCCCCCCGTCTACCACAAGATACCACCGCCTTCTCTTCAGCCGGTGCCTCCCGTCTGGCGTCCCCCTGTGGCCCTGTGTTCATGTGCTGTGTCTTGCATGCCTGGTTCTCGTGACTGACCCTCTTCTCCCCCGCCCTCTCTGTTTTTCCTGCATTTCACGGAAGCATTTGTCTGCTTCAGTTCGCCGGCATGTTTGAATGTTGCATTACCTTGACCCAGTGTTTGTTTACTTCTTTAACTTTTTTATATAAGTGGCATATATCTGAAATATATTGAGATATGAAAATTGTGATATTTGTAATATATTATGTGCTAAGAAATTATTTTTGTAACTGTGTGTGTGTGTGTGTGTGTGTGTGTGTGTGTGTGTGTGTGTGTGTGTGTGTGTGTGTGTGTGTGTGTTCATCTCGTCGCTGAGCCAACAGAATGGAAGAAAAGGCTTCGTTAACTAACTCCATCGTGACTGGATTTCCTCCTTGGCTCATCAAAAGGGCCGGGACTGGCGAGGCCCAAAGGCTGTGTGTGTGTGTCGTGGTCTCCAGCCCTTCCTTGTTTTCTTTCCAGCCTCCAAAGACCCACCGAGGCCCGCAGTAGTAACAAGAAAGAGAGAGAGAGAGAGAGAGAGAGAGAGAGAGAGAGAGAGAGAGAGAGAGAGAGAGAGAGAGAGAGAGAGAGAGAGAGAGAGAGAGAGAGAGAGAGAGAGAGAGAGAGAGAGGAAATTTCACTCAGTCCTGCAGGCAATTCGTAGCTTGAGCTGTGTGTCTTTGTTGCCGAGGAATTGTCCTCCGGGGTTATAGGGACGATTCCCCCGAACACAAAGGAGCGAAGATGATCTGTTGTGTGCCCTGTGTGTGCGTGCTTCTGTGCCTGTGTGTGTGTGTGTGTGTGTGTGTGTGTGTGTGTGTGTGTGTGTGTGTGTGACCAAACAGAGCCCGCTTCAAGTTAACCCCGAAGTCTTACAGTGTCGTCTGATGTGTTCTTTGAAGTCTCGTCTTGGGAAATCGCGTCCTAATGGTGTCTTTCTCCCCCAGGCGGTGTTGGCAGCGGTATGCAGGAGGGAGGCGACGGCGAGCAACGTGTACGCGTCAGTCAGGTACAGTAATGCCATGGTGCGGCCTCCTCTCCGCCGCTACCTTCTCTTGTGTTGACAATATGCTCTCACCTCACATGATTACTACCTACCTACCGTCTTGCCTTGTGTCAGTGGGTGGTGGCGATGTGTATACGTGGTGTCAGGTGTTTACATAGACACACATACATGCATACACGCATACACACACACGTACACACGCACTCTACTCGTAATACTAGACTCGTTTTCCATGGTTATTGTACCGGGATGAGGTAATGTATATGGAGCGAACGATAGACGGGTATTTGACTTTTTTTTATTTGTTAGTTTTTTTCTTTTCTTTTTTTTTTTTTACTGATTTGGTTTAAGCCTAAGTCTTTTCCCGCGTGAGGTGTTTACGGTAAGTTAAGTGTAGGGTTTTGAGTTCAGTTTTTTTATTTCTTTTATTTAAATATTTTCTTTTCAGTGTTATACTTTATGGTTCTTTTTTCCCATTTTTTTCCTCTTTTTAGGGGATGGTGCTTTTTTTTCTTGATCATATAGGAAGATATTGGGCTTTGAGTGGATGATGATGATGATGATGATGATGATGATGATGATAACGATAATGATGATGGAAGTGAGGGTGATGAGGGTAGTTGTGGGGCTTCCAGTGCGGGGAGTGAAAGTGATTTGTTTGTGGTGGATATTGGCAGCTGATGCTCGTAGTGGATGCGTGGTGGTGGTGGTGGTGGTGGTGTCGGTACTGGTGATGGTAGTGGCGGCGGTGGTGGTGGTGGTGGTAGTGGTGGTGGCGTGATAGCTGTGGTGGTGACGGTGGTGTGGTGTACTCAGTGCCACTTTGCTCTGCTTAAGTAATTAAATATTACAGCCTGTGAATGAGGTAAAGTTAATTAAATGCACTATTAATTAGCAGGTGCAATGGGTAGATCCAAGGTAACAATGAAGGTGGGAGCATCAGCAGCCTTGTTTGTGGCGCGCCCCGCCTCGAGGCGTGCTGGCGAAAAGTGCCATCATCACTTGTCAGGAATTTGGCTTGGAAGTCGTCTTAAGCGTTCACCTCTGAGGCTGAGCGTGACAGTGACGGTCCCGCCCCGCCGCTGCACGCCACCTGCAGGTGTAAGGGATGGGTGTCCACAGCGCTACTTATGACACATACATTACACATTTCTTATTTATTAAACAGTTTATTTAGTTATTTCGTTATTCCTATTTATACACTGAGGCAGCGTGCCTGGCTGCCTGTCAGTGTGGTGGCAGTGCAGCAACGCTGCAATAAGTTGGTCTACACCCACGTCAGGCCGAGTAGCGCCCCACATGCATGCAAGCCTCGCCAGCTTAGAGAAGTCATCATCATAAAAGTTGTTTTAGGACTGAGCCAGCTGCCGGACGCCGCGGCCCACACGTCCACCGTAATACCTGTGTTGGTCTGTGCCTCACCTGGGTGTCGTTTTAAAGGAACGTTTCCCGGCGCCGCGGTCGCGGTGTTGTGGAGGTGGTGGAAGGAGGGAGGAAGGTCATGTGGCAGGAGGGAGGGTGCACCTGTTAGACTTAATCATGGAATATTGTTGCCTGATGGACAACAGCTGATACCTAAACATACACAGCAGTGATTTCTTTAAATATTTTCTCGTCTGTGTTCGTGCTAATCTTAAATTTGCTGTTCTTCGTTTTTGGATCCTAAACTTTTCAGTGCAGTAAATTCAAAAACACCGAAAGGAAATCCATCAGAATCTCTCTTTCCATATTTTAAACACTTATCAGCACCGCCATGAACTACGAACTCGTCTGTCTTTTGATAAGAGCCAAATGAATATTAATCTCGCGAACGTGAATACTCCACACACTCCGGAACGTTGCCAACATGGAAATAGATCACTTGAATATGCATTTGTGGCTGCAAGACGGGAATAATTAAATATGCAGTGCGATATTACCCGATATTGGAAAAATGGTGACACGGTCTTCAGGTTTTAATAAAAAACTTTTCATGGATAGCATAACGCATAAATCACCGGTGTTCATTGTATTATTCTTACACAATCATTATAAGAACACGGAATTATATTAAGCGCAGGAACGGGAGATAGTGAGGCTGGTGACTGCGTTATTGTGACCCAGGTATTGCTCACGAATCAAAATTAGATCACTGCATTATGTATCAGTTACGTTGAAGCTTGAGTTGTGATGGTGGGAATTAGGCTCTTAGCATTATTATAACGGAAACGTGTATGTGTGTGTGTGTGTGTGTGTGTGTGTGTGTGTGTGTGTGTGTGTGTGTGTTAAAACGTAGCAACCTTTACCCTTTATTTCGACCTTCGTGAGGCAGTCAAATTTTTCACTGGATCGTTTTTCGTTTTTTCTATCATTAACATTCTTTTTTACCGCTCGAGTCTTTGGACACGGTAAGTCTTCTCATTACCTCCAATCCATTAATATCCCGCCGTGCCAATTATGCTTTTATTCCTCGCTGCAATTACTTATCAGTTGCCCTAAGCGAGCCGCAGTTTGGCGATACATTGACGTGATTGTGAACGAATCCTGCAGCACCGCGTGGCACCATTACGGCATTTTGGCTTATTTGTAACTGGCAGCTAAATGATATCCTAAACTTTGGAGGGGAGTTTCAGTGTAATAGATTCCACTTTGACACCCACGTTTCCAATTGCCTTTATCCTTCCCCCCCTCCCCCCCTCTCTCTCTCTCTCTCTCTCTCTCTCTCTCTCTCTCTCGTCTCTCTCTCTCTCTCTCTCTCTCTCTCTCTCTCTCTCTCTCTCTCTCTCTCTCTCCGTTTCCATTTTTCATTTTTTTTTTCGTAGTCGCTCCCCCTCATTACTTATTTTTCGCTTTTTCATCATTGCCTCCTTTTTAAATTTTTCTCCATTTCTTGTTTACCCATTTTTCCCTTCCCTTATCTCAGTAATTACTCTTCTTCAAAAATTTCCTTCATATCCATCCATTTTCTTGGCCCTCCACCACCGTCGCTGCCACCGCCAGTGTCGCCACGACCACCTGCAGCGTGCCCCATCATGTAGGCCAACGGGTCTCGCTGTTCGCGCTCGCTGTCTCGTCCATCGCGTGAAGCCTCGTTACCGCCAAGCCTTGTTTACGAACCGCTGCTGGGGGTGGCTGTGTGGGGAGGAAGGAAGGAAGGAAGGAAGGAAGAGGCACCCTTCTCTCCTCCTCCTCCTCTGCCTCTTCTATGCATCCCGTCCTCTGTTGCGTATGAATAAATTATGATTAAGTTTAGTAATATATTATCGAAGGGAAATACTTTGAGGCGAGTAGAAAGATAGTATAGGAGAGAAAAGAATACCGCCGTGCATTCTAGATAACGATGTAATGTATTAGAGGACGCTGGGTGAGATTGCTCCAGTGTAGGTGGCTGTTTGTTTGCGTGCCGCGGATTTAGTTATAATTGAAACCAGCGGCAGTGATGGTGGCGGTGTTGGCGCTGTTGGTGGCGGCAGTGCTTTGGGGCGGATGGCGGCGGCGGTGTCCTGCAACTCGTGTGACGTGTTCTTAATTAAGGTATCGGGGAGTCCCTCCCTCAGCGTGGTGCTTGGTTGGAAGGGGGTCGGGGGGCAGCCGGTGAGGTACCCTTGACTCCCCTCAACCGTTTCATCATTTTCCTCTCAAGTTCTCTTTTAAAAGTGATACTAGTCCTCGGAATCTTAATTACTTGTCTACCTGGTGGCACCGGCGACGGGGCGCCGCGGAGCGTGTGACAGTCTGGCCTCGCGAGATCCGCCTCAACTTTGAATGAATAAAACACCATCTGGTTCCGAACTGGAGTGCATAACTATTGCAACTTTGCCCCGAGTTGGCGCCTTGCGTATAGCGACTCTGGAGTTGGCTCGAATAAACTTTGCCCTTAGTGCGCGCCGCGTAGAGTGACGAAACTTTGGAGCTTGGTGAGAGGCAGTACTCTTATTACGGGAAATGAGTTTCCCAGTGATGCACGGTACGCAGTTCTCGGAGGAAACGTTTGGTAACTCTGCAAGGAGGTTATTACGCGACATTAAGATAATGACTATGTAAGGTACACAGGAGATGCTTGATAACCCTTTGGAGGCGCGCTGCAGAGATGGGATATTGAATGATCGATTGCCTCAGGCGCTGCCACAGAGGAGAAGGGAGAGGGATGAGATATGTGAAGTAAATTTCTCCCGCCGGATCTTAATGAG
>NC_087155.1:31307555-31317555 GCF_035594125.1 Scylla paramamosain | reverse complement strand
CTCTCTCTCTCTCTCTCTCTCTCTCTCTCTCTCTCTCTCTCTCTCTCTCTCTCTCTCTCTCTCTCTCTCTCTCTCTCTCTCTCTCTCTCTCTCTCTCTCTCTCTCTCTCTCTCTCTGCATGGCTAGCCGACGGTGTGTGTGTGTGTGTGTGTGTGTGTGTTTAACACCCGCTCTAAATCATCGCCACACATGTTCTTCAAAAGTCTCACATTTACTGGAAGAAACTCTTACACGCGATTAAATTTCTCCAAAAAGGAGTTATAAACGAGATGACCAAGCTGTAATTTCTTGCAACACTCACAGCGCCACGAAATTAGCAGTTTTGCGGAACTCGGTGCCAAGAAAAAGCTGCAGAAAACTGCAAACCAATTAACTGAGTCTCTGTGGTTGGAAAATTGCATGAAAACGTAATCAGAAACGAGATGATTAAGTACCTCGACAGCCTCTGGCGAAATTAAGTTTATTCAGTTGCTTCATTGTTGATAATTACGTCATCTATTGATGTTGTCACTTACACATTTATTTATTATCAAGTTCATGATGAAGTTCCGCCACTGAAGTCGATGTGGTTAAAGAAAACATTTTACACTGGCTGTAGGAGTCACATGCAGCGAAGTGGTTGCCTGAGCAGCGGGAAATTGTTGCCTTCACCGGGATAACTTCACACTCAAATTTATATAAACTTCAGCACATATTTGTATTCACAAGAAAGGTACGATTTTTGTGACCGCTCCTCACGGCGCTGCCTATTTCCTTGTTCTGTGGCGGGCTTTTGACTGAGCCTTGTATCTTGACGGGAGATCAGGGTCTCTTCCTCGTTCGATGCCAATCCTCCTTGCACGCCTTCACAGAGCGTGCCCTTTTCCTCTATTTCGTATGCAAAATATGTCAGTAAGTCCTAATTTGTTAACATACTGACTGTCGCAATTACTTATGTGTATGAAATGGTTACACTTGAAAGAAGCACTTGTGGTTTATGTCCCAAGATGTCCCGCGTGGATGGCAGGATGTTACCATGTGCTTCCCAAGTGCATGAAACTCACCAGGCACGGTGGAGCTGCGGCATTACTAGGAACCCGACGAGTGGTTTACTCGTAGCTTATTGAGCATGAGCTGCATGTTCCCTTTAAGCCGCCTCTCACCCGCCGTTTGCTGGTGTCCCGGGAGTGTTCACTTGCCTCTAATCCCCGCTTTATCCAACATGCTATGATCTAATCTCGTTACTTTAGCCGCGTGGCTGCCGAGACGCGAGCGGCCTCATGTTTTTTCAGTGTTTTTTAATGATGTTGCGTTGCTGTTGTGAAAGTGTGTTTTTGGGGGTGTTGAGGACTGATATTCATCGTGTTCACACACACACACACACACACACACACACACACACACACACACACACACACACACACACACACACACACAACTGTCTTCCTGCACACTTAAGCCTCAGCACTGTAAATGGCGGTGGGATTTGGCTCCCAAGGTGAGGGATGTAATGGATGTGTTGTGAGCATTGGCGGGTTGTTGACTCCCTGGCATCCCTCCCCGCCAGCCTGCGCGCCACTGTACCATGCAGCAGCAGCAGCAGCAGCTTGCCGCGGCGACGCCCATCACCGCCAAGACTTCCTCGGCATGCGAACGAGCACCAAAGGATTTACAGAAAGAGAACTGCATTTCCTCCTAACTTTTGGGATTCCTTAGCCAAGTTTTCTCGAGAAAACGTAGAAATTTCCTGGTAACCCATGCCTCGTCACGGTCATGAGGCGCCTCGGCACACCACGCAGCGTCGGGCCGTGCTGCACCGCTCACGCGTGACACCCAGCGGGTCCTTAGCGCCGCGGGCCGTACGTGCATGACGTGTGTGATGTGCCGTCAAGGTGTTATGTTGTTTTAACTGTTATGATGGAGTTCATGGTTTATGTATAGGACAAAAATGAGGACGAGTACGCTGCACACTGCACAGAGCCACAGACCTGCTCACGTCATACACCGGTCAGTACTTGGCCACTCAACTTTCACTTCAAGAAACTGTCTCAAAAACCTTATACAGAAGTGCATGCTCCCGTTTTCTGTTCTTTTTTTTTTTTTTTTCCTTTTCATACATAATTTGTATGAATGATTTCGTAAATGGTGATATTAGCCTCCGTAAGTAATGCAAGCCCGCCTAAACCTTCAAGACTGTATAATCCATTTTTCAACCACCAAGGCCATTTTTCACGAATGCCTGCGATCAAGTAAGCGCAGCATACTAATAAGCGAGCGACACACTGCAAGGCATCGCTGTAAGGTTTTCCCATCATTCTGCTGACACTAATACAGTTATGCTGCATCATCTCAGAACAAGGGAGTGAAGTTGCTTATCACGAGAACTGGATTGGATTTTTTTTTTTTTTTTCAATTGTCTTCCGCTGTGTGTGTGTGTGAGAGAGAGAGAGAGAGAGAGAGAGAGAGAGAGAGAGAGAGAGAGAGAGAGAGAGAGAGAGAGAGAGAGAGAGAGAGAGAGTTAAATCTCCCCTTTGATCAATATCATCACGTAGCGAACTTACTGGTCTTCTAGTATGAGTAATAATCCCCATACCTTGCCTTGCCACTTTCCTGCAGCGTAAGGAAATGAAGTATACAACACTGCAACACATCACAAGACTCGTACCCCAGCTGCGTGTGATGTTCGTGGCTGGGTGCTTCTTTCATCGTACGTCTGGCAGCGGTGTGGCGTGACTGACTGGTACACTGACTCCAATCTTTTCACTCCAATCTTTTCATTGTGCTGTATAATCTAACCCCCGCGAACAGTAATTATTTCCACTCTACTTGCGCGATATAATGTTAAAGTTCCCCCTCAGCATTATCTTCACTTAAATTGGAGGTGTTTAACGCAAAGGTCGCTGAAAATCATTATTACCATCAGGGTCTTGATAAGCTCTGGAGGCGGACAGATGAGGGAGGACGGGAGGGAGGCGAGACAGGAAGCTTCTTTCTGTAACTGATTGTTATCTTGTTCACCGTTTTCCTTTCGCTCTTACTCACTTCCTACTCTCTTCCGCTCATAAGAAAATTCATCTCAAAAGTTCCCAGACACCGCTCTTTTCCATATTTATTATTTCTTGAATTTGTTGTACGCTACCACTGAGATAACTAAGTTGTGAACTCTTACTTTATTAATGGTATCACGAAACTTGTTTTGAATAGTTAGACTATTTTATTAAGGAAAACTAAATCAACTGCTCTAAAAGGTTAAAGATATCCTATCATTCAGTTTATCAGTAGTATGAGGAAATTATATTTAAATTTGTACCAGACCATTATATTATTTAAGGAGGAGTCAAAGGGTTAACAAAAATAATATCCAGGAGAAATGCGTTGGGATATTCATGGTGTCCGGACTTTGGATAACAACTCGTGGTGGTTCCATGGTTGTGCCTTAAACTTGAATATCACTGTCAATAAAAAAAAAAAAAATTGTTGTTCCAATTAAACTCACACTTACTAAGTCATTCTGGCTAATTTTCTTATTATTCCCCACATAGAGTCGTAGGACGTGAACAGTCGTCACAGCACAGTCGCCTCCTAACGCGATTAGCACTGCTGAATAGTTAGTGTCGCAAACGTCTCATCCGGCATTCTCTTAAGTGCCCGACATCCCATACGTTGCACATTTTGGTAGTACATGGCAGAACATTGGTGGCAGTGAGTGGGTGAGGGTGGTGGCCGCTGCTTGTTGGGCTTCACTACTCGTACAAGACTCTTCCATTACCTGCCCTTTAAAGCAGAACGCGTCCTTTGACATTCTCTCTCTCTCTCTCTCTCTCTCTCTCTCTCTCTCTCTCTCTCTCTCTCTCTCTCTCTCTCTCTCTCTCTGGTATCGGTTCAATTCAATTCATTGCTTTCCTCAAACTTTTTTTTTCTGATCTCCCGTGTGTTTATTAAAGAAAAGGTTTCAGTTTTCCTATTTAAGTTTGAGTCCAAGAAAGTAAGTGTATGGTATTTCTTCCCCCTTACTGCCACCCACGATTCGTGATATTTCTATGTAACTTTACTCTTTTTTTTCTTTATATGTCAGGTTTTTCTTTCTCTGATGAGTTCCCTTATAGAGCAATGGAGCATTTTGTTGTTTTATTCCATTTGTGTGACCCATTAACCTTCTTGTGCCGAGGTGCTGCTGACCCAGTCATTGTCTGATGGCTCGAGGCAGTACTCCCAACTCTTTTCATTGAAACTTTCAACGCATCCATGACAAAGGGAGGCGGAAAACTTGCTGTAGAGATGAGATAAGAGACTTTGATGGGGTGCCCTGAAAGACTCGCACGCGACCAGCAGACATACGAGTGAAGGTTATGGAGGTTTTGGCCCTGTACTGGAATCATCAAGGCTGACGATTATTACGTGTGTGTGTGTGTGTGTGGGTGTAGAAAAGTGTCTAGCATGAAGGAACGCAAGATACGAGTAGAAGGTAAAAAAAAAATCAGTTCATTGTGTAATGATCGTCGAGGTATGAGCGTCTTGTTTCTGCTCCTCACGTACACACTATGTCATCGCCACACACGAGGATAAATCCGCTCCACATCTCGGTGCCGTGTTTCTTGTTAGGATGTCATGGCCTTACTTTTTTAGCTTGCGTCGTTAATTTAGTTCTGCAACTTTCTCCATTGTCTGGCTTTCCACTTTTCATTCCAGACACTTTTTTTTTTTTTCAGAAGTTTAAGTTCCTGACCAAAATTTTACCTGGGAGTGTCCTTAGAACAATTATTGCTGTTTAGCTTTTGTTCCATAATATTTGTTCTAATTAATTTTTATTGTTATTATTATTATTATTATTATTATTATTATTATTATTATTATTATTATTATTATTGTTATTATTATTATTATTATTATTGGTTCACTTGATAGCGAATACCTGTCACTGGAAAACTGCTGTTGTTCTAGTACCATGCTTAGGTACTTTATTTTGTGATCACGTTACACGAATCTTCCTTCATTTCCATACTTGTCTCCTTTCGCTCACACGTACATGAGTCACTAAGCTTGTACACCCTTCAGGAAAATATCATATCGTCGTAACTAATATTGTTTGAATCATCAATGTTTCGTACATTTTCTTTCTATTTATGACTCTCTCTCTCTCTCTCTCTCTCTCTCTCTCTCTCTCTCTCTCTCTCTCTCTCTCTCTCTCTCTCTCTCTCTCTCTCTCTCTCTCTCTCTCTCTCTCTCTCTCTCTCTCTCTGACACATTCATTGTAGAAATTATCATTGTACTGTTCCTATTCTTGTTACTTTCTTGAGGATGACGCTCATGAAGGGAAACAGTGCAGGTTTCCGTGGGATCTTTTACTTAGTTTACTATCTTTGAGGCCCTAAAACAAATTAACGAATTTGTTTTAAACTATTTTTTTCTCTTCCTCGCTTTACTGTTCGTGCAGGTCTCCCTTAGCGGGAGTCCCCGCCGTGGGCAGGACGCCCGTTCTTCCATTCAACTCGGTGACTCGGGTTGGTGTTTTACAAGGCGACAATTGGACGCCTGCTTCTTTCATTATGTTTGTCAGTTTATTTATCAGTCTTTCGCTGTCGATCCATTTTTTTTTTTTTTTATCATTATTGTTTTTGCTTCATTTATTACAATATTTTCATCGGGATTCTCGCGGTGTTGATGCAAAACACTCAGCTGCCGACTTAACTTTTTTTTTTATTTACCTATTCATATATTGTTATTACTTACTTTTTTTTATATACTGTAGTGAAACACTCGCAGCACAAATCAAGATCCATATGATTAGTAATTTACTATTTTTTACTGGCATTCAAAGCCGCTTGTTTATTTCCTTACATGTGAGCAACTCAATTTTCGTCTGTTCTGATGTGATTTCAGTATTGCATACGCATTATTTTCAGCACTTCATTTTGTGTAAATTAATATATATATATATATATATATATATATATATATATATATATATATATATATATATATATATATATATATATATATATATATATATATATATATATATATATATATATATATATATATATATATATACAATCTTTTGGGTATAGTACTTATTCACTTCTACATAAGCTTGTAATGAGTTGTGATAATGGAGTTATTGTTCTGTAGAACCACTTGAGTGTTGTATTCCATATCTGGCTTCAAATCGTTGAGAAAGTATTGATATAATGTTCAAAGTGGCTTTTTCGTTCTTTGCTAGACATCGCAACAAATTCCACACAACATGAAAACTGACGGACTCTCAACTTCTTACTTCCGTTTTGGTTACTGTCACTTCCCTCGTCATTATGAGAACACGGATCCATCACACACGTCTTGGTTACTTCACTACTCGACCATTTTCTCCCTCGCGGAGAGCACCCTAGCGAGGCGGATGCGGTCGAGTGGGTGACTGGCTGTTGGCATCCTGGGTGTAACGATCCTTGGATTTTTTTTTTTTTTTTTTTTTTTTTTTTTTTTTTTTTTTCTCGCCCCATCTCTCGTCGCACTTGTCTCTGAAAAATGAAGTTGACATGTCACTTATCATGTTCAGTTTGCTTAAATATTTATTTGAAAACTTATTTTACTTTTTGCACTTTTCATAAAGTAAAGTATGGTTAAAATAGCTTATGCGTAGAGCAGAGAAAGGGTTGCTACGGATGCTGAAGGACTGTGGCTCAATAACAATTTTCATCATTAGAGTATTAAGGCGACAGGTGCTTGTGGGAGCCATGTTTGCTGCCTCCCTACTTGGATCAGGAGAAAACCACCACTTGATCACGCTCCTCTGCCCCACACCCCGCACCCCGCCTTGCTCACTACACTCACTCACCACTGTGCACACCGTATGCACCGTTGTTTAACTCTTAAACAGCTTTTACTACTTTCACTAGCCTTCAGTCATCAACGGAGGCAGCTCACTAATGTCTGACACGCTTACTCTCACTGTTTGTTTGCAGGTGTCCTGATTGCACTTTTTTTTTTTTTATTGTACGAATATGTGTATATAATTTATCTCACATGACGTACAGCTCCACACCACCACGACCCACCAGACTCCCACCACAGCTATCCATGCACAGCATAAATCACTCATCTCTAAGGTTCTTTGAGTTTGTGCGTATGTGTATGCGTGTATGCTTCTTTAGGCCTCAGCTCACCTTTCCTTGCAGTCTGAGGAGCGCGGTCGCCGCTTCCTACAGCCGGCTCACCGCAGTCGCTCCGAGGGGCCCATAGGCAGAGATCTAGATGATGATAGTTTTCTTGTGTCAGAGTACAAGACCCAGTACGCCTGGGTGAGGCGGCCCCCCTCCGCCAGGGGCCCTGAGGCCGCCCCTCTCCTCGAGGTGGAAAAGGTAATGTCTAGTCACCTGGATGGCCCGACCCCCAGGCTTGGCTCTACTAGAAGGCAGAATAACGTAGAACAAAGTAGAGCCTGGCGTGGGGCCTCTCTTGACTATTACTCCCTGGGAAGGAAAGAGGTGTCTCTCGCGGCCGACACCTGCCCAGGCTGCCTTCCTCGTGTGCCAGCTGTAAGGGCCTTAGAGCTTAGACCCGGCTACCATCCTAGTACCTTTGTTGTAGTGAGTCTGTACATTGCTGCTATATTGGCCATGAACTCAGTTGTAGACAGAGTTCATCTTTCAGGTGTTTGAAATACACGCTGGATACTTTTAATCGAGGCATAATATTTGAAACAACAACAAAGGAAATGTATTTGTTAAGGAGTAGGTTCCATTACTTTAACTTGATAATGTTTCACTCGGTCCACTGTAATGGAAATGTCGCACAGGTCGACGGGGTCAGTGAAAGGTGAATAGGCTCCAGCTCTGATTTATTCCACACAGATTCGTTAAAACATGACGTATAAATACTGATCGCGACAACGCCAGCTTGTAAAAATTCAGAGGTCATCATTTGTTGGCTCGTGGGATATAAATTAATGTGAGGCGGTTCTCTTCCTCAAGCTTCTGACATAGGTAGAGTTGACATCCGGTTCCTGATTCAGAAAGGTCAGCGAAAGTCTTAATTTGTTCTGGACACGAAACTTACGGGGTGACTATTGCATATAGGAGAGGGGCGCGACTTCATGGGGTAAAAAAAAATGGTATATATGGATCTGTGGCTTTAACTCTCATTGTTAAGGCAGCGCATCTGGGCGGCGGGAACAACTTGTTGTGGCTATCGTGGCGGCTGCGTCTTACCTGTCCAGTTAAAACCTACACTTTGCTTT
Organism: Scylla paramamosain; assembly: GCF_035594125.1. NCBI lineage: Eukaryota > Metazoa > Arthropoda > Malacostraca > Decapoda > Portunidae > Scylla > Scylla paramamosain. The sequence continues at coordinate 31,309,343 of NC_087155.1, read as the reverse complement.
TAGTAAATATACATAATAATAAGTAGAATAATAATACAGTACAAATGAAGGTTAGATCAACTTGCCTCCTCTCAGTGGATTTCCGGAGACAAAAGGAATTTTTTAAGACAAAAGCAATATATATATATATATATATATAAAAAAAAAAAGTCATTGTTGTCGCACCGAGGTAAGTTGGTGAAGGCGACGGGCTGAAGGAAGATGTGTGTGCTGCTTGTAGCTCCTACCGCTCTCTTGCTCCTCACGTAAGTCTACGGGGATTGTTCTCCAGATTTCCTTATATTCTCAAATCTTCTATTAGTAGACCAATAATAAAGTTTTCTGTCTGTTTCCGTCTTTTAATGAATTGCTAAGACAGGACAGATAGAGATCTCGAACCCGTGTTCTCTCCACACGCTGTACACTTTAAGCTTCCCAGTTTTGTAGTGTGATAGTGTGTCCGGCGTCAGGTTCCGCTTTTCTGTACCAACCTGCTCCTTCTACATAGGATTGCTTTTTGGTATCCTTTATGAGGAGTGTATATATATATATATATATATATATATATATATATATATATATATATATATATATATATATATATATATATATATATATATATATATATATATATATATATATATATATATATATATAATTTATTTATTTATTTATATTTTGATAATGGTGAAGATGATGATGGTTTTGTGATTATAATTATTGTTGTAATTATTGTATCATCATCACCTTCATTACTTTTTCTTATTCTTCTGGATACTACTATATAGAAGAATGATTATATTTTGGCTTGAAATCTTTCAATGACTTGTTTTTTTCCTAGATGAAGTTATTAATTTAACAAGTTTAGAGAACTACGACTAATAACAGTATTGTTTCTCCCCACAGCCGCCGTCGCAGCCCACGAAGCATCAGGTGAACATCAACGGAGTGGCCGGTGGAGCCTCAACGGGAGCTTCAGCAGAAGGTGCCGGAACCGCAGGCGACACACAACCTGCCGAGGAGCAGCTGCCACGCACGCCTCGTAAGTCCAAGTCGATGGGTCGCATTCACGGTGGAGAAACGGGGCCGGAGGTAGGAGGAGGGGCCTCTGGTGGCCCTGACTCTTCAGGCGGCACCCAAGAGGGCCAGCACGACCAGGCACCCCAACAACCCCGCACCGACACTGCGGCACCTTCGCAACACTGGCACCGGGGCCACCGTCGCACACCTTCTGACGGAGTAGCATGGCGACACTCCAAAGGTACACATGGGCCTGGGCACACGCAGGGTTGTCCTCCATAGGCAAAGGACAGTGGCAGGAGGGTGGGAAGCAAGGTGTATGCATTATCCTGCACGGATTAGGGAATAGTTCACCAAAACAATTAGCATCACAGGAATAAAGTTCTCTGGATGAACGATTATCGTAATGATTACAGAACTGGAAAAGTCCACCTCATGCAATCATACACACACACACACACACACACACACACACACACACACACACACACACACACACACACACACACACACACACACACACACACACACACACACACCGCAGTAAAATGTGATACCGCCCATCAGTTTTAATTGATATACCGTCATACCTGGCACAAAAAAAGTGATTGCTTGCATTTAACTGGCAACAATTGATAAACCAAAAGACAAAAAGAAGCCTAAGAATTATAATATTGCTAGTTGTGTGGTGGGAATTCAGCATTTTCAACAGCGCTTGGACACAAGCATACATTTTGTACTTAAAGTTTTGGTTTTGTAGGATGCCAGAATTTGTCAATTAAATACATC